>NC_083583.1:5119329-5451724 GCF_027579695.1 Neoarius graeffei | reverse complement strand
CTACATTTCACTGAAAATGGTCCAAAGACAGCATATCAAATGTTGAAACTGAAATTTTATTGTTTTTTGAAAAATATAAGCTCATTTTGAATTTGATGTCAGCAACATGTTTCAGAAAAGTTGAGACCGGAGCAACAAAAGACTGAAAAAGTTGTGTAATGCTAAAAAAAAAAAAAACCTTATTAGGTTAATTGTCAACAGGTCAGTAAGATGATTGGGTATAAAAAAAGCATCCCAGAGAGGCGGAGTCTCTCAGAAGTAAAGATGGGGCGGGGTTCATCGCTGTGTGAAAGACTGTGTGGGCAAACAGTGCAACAATTTAAGAATAACGAAACATTCTCAATGTAAAATTGCAAAGAATTTGTGGATCACATCATCTATAGTCCATAATATCATTAAAAGATTCAGAGAATCTGGAGAAATCTCTGTATGCAAGAGACAAGGCTGAAAACTGACACTGGATGCCTGTGATCTTCAGGCCCTCAGGAGACACTGCATTAAAAGCAGACACGTGTCTGTAGTGGAAATCACTGTATGGGCTCAGGAATACTTCAGAAAACCATCGTCTGTGAAAACACTTCATTACTGCATCCACAAATGCAAGTTAAAACCAGATATAAACAATATCCAGAAACCCCGCCCCCTTCTCTGGGCCCGAGCTCTTTTACGATGGACTGAGGCGAAGTGGAAAACTGTCCCGAGGTCTGATGAATCAAAAGTAGAAATTCTTTTTAGAAATCGTGGACACCATGTCCTCCAGGCTAAAGAGGAGAGGGACCATCCGGCTTATCATCAGTGCGCAGTTCAAAAGCAGCATCTGTGATGGTATGAGGGGGCGTTAGTGCACATGACATGGGGAGCTTGTACATCTGGGAAGACGTCATTAATGCTGAATGATAGTAACATGTTTCAGAGCAACATGCTGCCATCCAGACAAAATCTCTCCCCCCCCCCCCCCCCCCCACCCCACCCCTTCCGGGAAGGCCTTCCTTCTTTCAGCAAGATAATGCCAAACTGCTTTCTGCACGTATTAAAACTGCATGGCTCCATAGTAAAAGAGTCTGGGTGCTAAACTGGCCTGCTGCAATCCAGACCGGTCTCCCATTTAAAACATTTGGTGCATTATGAAGAGCAAAATACGACAAAGGAGACCCCGAACTGTTGAGCAACTGAAATTGTATATCAGGCATGAACAGAACAACGTTTCTCTTTCAAATCTACAGCAATTGGTCTCCTCAGTTCCCAACCGTTTACAGAGTGTAGTTAAAAGTAGAGGTGATGCAACACCATGGTAAACACGCCCCTGCCCTAACTTTTCTAAAATGTGTTGCTGGCATCGAATTCAAAATGAGCATACATTTTTCAAAAAAACAAAATTTCTCAGTTTCAACATTTGATGCGTTGTCTTTGTACTATTTTCAATGAAATATAGGGTTTCCATGACTCGCAAATCACTGCTTTCTGTTTTATTGACAGTTTACACAGCAGCCTTACTTTTTTGGAATTGGGGTTGTAAAGCTGAGGACTTCATGATGTAATTTAACACGTTACATTATTTCAATTCCTTGCTTATTATATAAGGAATAGAGTTTCATCCTCTTTTTCCACAGCAATTTGTTGACAATTATATTATTGTTATTAAGGAGCAGTGAGGTTGTCTTTTATATATAATAAAAATAAAAAAAAATTCCTGCTCTCACTTCTTATTATAGCAGGGCGGCACGGTGGTGTAGTGGTTAGCGCTGTCGCCTCACAGCAAGAAGGTCCGGGTTCGAGCCCCGTGGCCGGCGAGGGCCTTTCTGTGTGGAGTTTGCATGTTCTCCCCGTGTCCGTGTGGGTTTCCTCCGGGTGCTCCGGTTTCCCCCACAGTCCAAAGACATGCAGGTTAGGTTAACTGGTGACTCTAAATTGAGCGTAGGTGTGAATGTGAGTGTGAATGGTTGTCTGTGTCTATGTGTCAGCCCTGTGATGACCTGGCGACTTGTCCAGGGTGTACCCCGCCTTTCGCCTGTAGTCAGCTGGGATAGGCTCCAGCTCGCCTGCGACCCTGTAGAACAGGATAAAGCGGCTAGAGATAATGAGATGAGACTTATAGCAGCTATAAACGGTCGTTCCCTCACTATACGCCGCCCCCCCCCCCCCCCCCCCCAAAAAAAATACAGCTGAGAAACCTCAGTGTGTAAAGTCCTATTTTCTGAACATGTCCTAAAACTTGGTTCCAGCTTCATCTCTGACACTGGAGACTCCTTCCTTCCGTCAGTGTTCCATAAATTTAAGTCCATTAATTTAACCCTGTAATATTGCAGTTATAGAAGGTTAATTCACACCTGACCAATCGGAATGCAGAACTGAGCAGCGACGTAGATATTAAATGAGCTTCCTCAGCAAACGTACAAACTAGAAGTTTTGAAAGAGTCAAACTGCGTTTAACTGATTTTGTTCTTTCTTTCTTTCTTTCTTTCTTTCTTTCTTTCTTTCTTTCTTTCGTTCTTTCTTTCGTTCTTTCGTTCTTTCTTTCTTTCTTTCTCTCTCTCTCTCTCTCTCTCTCTCTCTCTCTCTCTCTCTCTCTCTCTCTCGGCAGTAACGCCGAGTGCAGCGTCTACCTCTTCTTCTACACCATGGCCTCCAAACCTCCCCCTCCTCTCATGAAGAAGCACAGTCAGACCGATTTAATTAGCCGCCTCAAGACTCGGAAAATCCTGGGTGTTGGAGGAGAAGATGATGATGGAGAAGTTCACAGATCAAAGGTAAAAAAAAAAATTTATAATAAAATTAAACCAAATAAAATGCACATTTATCTCCGAGCACAGTTTGAGCATAAACAGGGCACCGGATTGTTTATCCTGCACCGAACAAGCAGACATGCAGCACATGGTTCAAAACTCCACCACTGGAAGCAAGATCTTTCATCACAGACACGATTTAGTTCAAGCTTGGAGCATTCAGACAGACTTTAAAGACATGATAAAACATTCCAGGGTAGCAGAAGGTGCTGAGAAAAATACAGCTATAAATAAATAAGCAAGAAAAAAAATCGACATTAGAGACGTGTGAATTGTTAAACAAGGACTTGATCACTTCCTGATTGCTGCACCCAGATTTACTCTCTACAGCCAAAAGTATGTGGACATCTGACCCTCACACCAGATGTGGCTCTTCCACAAACTCTTCTCAAAAATTGTCTTGAATGTCTTTTAGCTTTACAATTTCCCTTCACTGGAACTAAGAGACCCAAACCTGCTCCAGCATGACGGTGCTGCTGTACACAAATCGAGCTCCATGAAGACCTGGAGTGGAAGAACTTGAGTGAGCCCTGACTGACCTCAACCTCACTGAAGACCTTTGGAATGAACTGGAACACCGACTGCACCCCAGACCTCCTCGACATCCCAACGTCAGTCCCTGAACTCGCAAATGAACACTCACCCCTACAGCCACGCCCAAAAATCTAATGGAAAGCCTTCCCAGATGAGAAGAGTGGAATGAATCTGGAATGGGGGTTGTGTGATGGTTAGGTGTCCACATACTTTTGGCTGTGTAATATATTACTGGAAAGGAAAAACCAAAATGCAGTCTTCATACCATGTTCGCTCACTGGGGCTGAAGAACTCTCAACAAAACTGAAAGAACATGCACTTTTTTTCCTTTTTCAGGAAGCTAAGAGCCATTAATGATCCAATCAACCCATAACGCTGGTGTTGAAGAACCGTTTTTCTAAAAGTGTCCCAAATGTTGAACCCCATGACAGGTTCTAGGTGTTGAAAAGAAGATAATGAGAGATAACTTGGACTGGATTTTACACTGCAAGAATAAATAAAGAATTATAAAGACGCTCTTAGAAAAAGGGTTCTTTCAGGGTTGGGAATGTTGACGGTGTGATGGTCAGGGGTGCACATATTATCGTATCATTTCTTTCAGTACGAGCCTCTGGATTTGAAATGTCTGTATATTGAGAGATGCGTTCAATACACTGCCTTATAAAGTCAGATATTCAGCATTAAATGGTGCTTTTATGAATAGAGCAGTGGTGGCTGGTAGTCTTTCAAACAGGGGAGGCTGGTCGGTTACGATATTTCCAGATTTTAAAAGAAAAAACATCAATTTTGCCCATACTCTTGCCTCTGATCTGGCTGATTGTTGGCAGCGTCACAAACTGTGAAATAACAGGTTCTTTTGGCCCATTAGCCTACTGTCCAATATACATGATGGTGGTGTTGGGGGGGAGGGGTATATTTTAACATTTTATATTTTAAAATTGTGGCATGTTGTTTAAAAATTGATCATTATTGAAAGCAGCTCTTTGTCAGGAACCTCAGCAGTAACAGCAGAGTGTTCTGGAATAGGCACAAGCACTGACCTTGGGGAGCCAAACATAGAGCCGGGTGCCACACATTTCATTCAATGACACTTTCCCTATATTTTACTTATTTTGACTGAGAAATGTTTTATTGACAATTTTGATAACCCTTCACTTTTAATCCAGGTCTGTAGTGTGAAATGTTCTCGGCTGTGTTTTTGTTTAAAAATGTTTTCCAAATTGTAGCTGTGTTTAATTTGTATCCAGAAAAATATATATTCCAATATAATATACTCAGCATAAACATTTTAAATAGATTCTATATTTTTGGTCCATCCATGACATATTACTAAAGTAGCCTATTTACTGTTGTTGATGTGGGTCACTTGCTGTTAGCCAATTCACTTTCTCGTACCAGGAGAGCTGAAAGGAACGAGTGTTATTCCCTACCTTTTTCACCAAGTCAATTTGAGGCGTTGGTCTACCCTGCTCTTTAATTTTAATTTTTTCCTCGAAAGGAAGACTGGCAAATGGCTTCACCAAAATTAAATCAGCAATGCTTGGCTTCCGTGCGCAGCTTTCTTGCTAGCTGACTAGCCCCCTCAAGTTCAAGTTTAGTCACTCAAATAAACGAAATTTCTGGAACTAAGAAAGCAAACTTGACAACACTATATTTACAATGGAAATATATACAAACTAAAAAAGCTGGTAGAAACCGTATGTAATGAATGAAATCGAAATGTAAGCTGATCTCTTACAATACACCACAGCACTCGCGAATCTGCATGGGACTGAACTGAAATTCACCGCTGCCTGTCTATATTTGAAACGAGCTGTCAATCAAAGAAAATATCCGGCCGCTTTCACCAATCACCAGTCTCCTCGCGGAAACTGCCATGTCCCTCCCATGTGAGGCTCGGAGTCCGTAGGCGGGCATTTTCGCAGTATTTGTCCAATAACCATCTTGCATTTTGAGATTGAAAAGCGCAGAGCTCCCAAATGCCATTGAAGTGCACTGAGGCTGCATTGCATCGCGCTGTCACGAGGGGGAAAAACTCACGCACACATTAAAGTTATAAGGGAATGATTTCGCACTGTAGTTGGGTTGAGCACATATATTTCTATGATTCTGGATCTGAAATAGCAATGTTATAAGGTCGGCTATAACATAAGCCTAGCGCAATTCATCCTACACGATGTTCGTCATTTTTAGAGGAGGCTGAGCCTCCCTCGTTGTCTTAGAGCAGTCGCCCGTGGAATAGAGGTGTAATAAACATGGCAGTCTCGTGGACTAACTCGAGGAAAACGAGTGATGGCTTCAGCTTGGAGGACTGGAAGTCTTTTAAAGTCTGGTGTTCAGCTTCCCAGTTAATTACAATGCTGCGGGTACCAGTTTTGGATCAAAACATTACGTTGTGCTGAATCTGAAATTCAAATGCTTTTAAAACCTATCCATTTTAATTCATTATGTAAAACACTCAGCTTAATGTGTTTCCATTAACGCCGTCAGGATGAATCACTCCTTTTGCTATTCAACGGCGGAGTGTTCGGTGTTTAAGATCCCAAGTTCTACTTTTAATCACGTAAAATAAGTTGACTGGAAGATGCTTCTTGATGGGTTTTATTTTAAATTTTAATTTATTTTTTTAAGGAATGACTCTCATTGCTTGACGTGCCACTAAAATGGCTCTTAAACTGTTTTATTTGACGTGCTTATATTTTCACATACTTGAAAATATGTGATGTTTTATTGCACTAACAGTGCACTGTGAATTTTCTTCATTTGACAGAATTCAAATAAATGATTTTGAAACAAAATGGCCGCCTGCGCTGCGCTCCCGAACACCCGAGTGAGCCAAGTTCAAGACTCGCAAATGCCTTTTTTTTTTTTTAATTAATGTGTTTATTAACTTAAATTAATAAGAGGCTCTGTTTTGTCAGTCATGTCCGAGTCCTCTGGCTTTAAAGCACATTTTATCGAAGTGCTCTAGTTTTAATGGCATCAGACAGCACTGTTTTCACTGAGGTCCTTTAGGAAGGTATTTGAAACAGTGTCCCCGAAAAAGATTTTTAGACACTTTTATCCCCAATTAATTTGAAATCGCATGGATTGGTTTCTGAACCTATTATTTTCACTGTTTTAAAATGTTTTTTATTCATTTCTGTGTTTAGCCCTTACTTGCAGACGGACAGACAGACATGGCCTTAAAAATTGAATACCTCGTGCCAATACTTTAATCCTTATTGGAAATACAGAGGAGATTGTGTGCAGTCCGTATCAAACAATATTAAAAATGTGCACAAATACACAGCTGTTCGTTTAAAAAATTTTTTTTTCCAAATCTTAGATATTTTTCCAGTAATAAAGGGCATCAGGAAGTGCACTCATCACATCCCGTATTTAGGGCACAAAATTAATTTGGGATTTGCTGGAACTAGATGGCAGGTTTGAATTGGATCAGTGGGATCAAATCTGATCAAAATAAAACAACTTTTTGGCGTAAATCTGACACTTCAGTTAAATTTGTGTTTAAAATTATATTTGTTAAATCCACAAAAAAAACCCTTTTTTTTTTGGACTGTGAGAGAAACTTTGGACTCGACACTCGATGAATCGGTGCGACTCTTTGGCGACCACCAGTTGTTCATTCGTTTTAGCTCCGCCCACCGGTCCTGACACGGAACAGAGTACACAGTGGTTAGTTTGGAGGTGATGATAGGAACACCGTGGAGGATGATGGGTAATTCAGTGATGGAAGAATTTATTTTCCCCCCCAGCTTTATTAGACGCGATCAGTGCGTCTGTCTCTGTGGCCGGTGAGAGACCCTGTGGCTGACACGGCAGGAACATCAACATGAAACGCGGGTCGTATTCGGAAGCAGCTGCTCTCCAACCTTTGTGTTGTGCATCATCTTCCTTCTCCTCGGGGCTCCAGGCGGCTTGAATGAAAGAGATCACCCGTTAAAGCTCGTCTCACTCGTCCCCTTGCTATTGAACAGCGATGCTGACCTCATGACTGGATATAAATACAGCTACAGAGAGCATTCACTACCTTTTAATAACATGAAGGAAGAAGAGCTAGCTCGCTCTCTCTCGCTCTCTCTGTCTCTCTCTCTCTCTCTCTCTCTCTCTCTGGTGTGTGAATTATTCCTGATATACTACTGGAAATCAGCTTCAACAATGGCAGGAAATTTATGTGGTTTGTGTTAGTTTTAATAGCAGTGTTTTTATGTACTTCCTGTCAATCTTTGTTTTTGGCTTTAATGTGCTTCGAACATGTAATCTTCATGGTTAAAAAAAAAACTTTTCGCTTGACCCGAGGTAAGGCCGAGAGAATGACCCTGATGGACCCTGAATTTGTTTTCAGTTTTACACTCAAGCTTTCCAGTGATGGTCTGGCTAACTACAGAGGGTCTGGACAATTTATAAGCTTTGAAGATTCGTCAGTGTTTCCGAATACTCGTTCTCAAAACCGCCGTTAAAAGAACATTTGTTACTGCAGTTAAAAATGTGTCCAGTAGGTGGCAGCGCTTGATGCAAATTAGCCATGCGGTGAAGAGTCGGTTTTAAAAATGTCGTCTTTATTCCCACACAAAGTCAAATTCAGAGTTTGAACAAATAACGTGAGATGCTGCATCTGACTGAGATATAAACCACGGAAATTATACCTTCTAGAACTAGACATGTTAAATAGTTTACTGTCTAAATTGTATTTTAATACGAGAACAGGAACATGTTCTGTTTAGTTGGTAAAGTTTGGCTCTTTGAGTCTGCCATTACACGAATGCGTTTCTGGGAGGTTATGGCTAATTAGAAGGAAGTGACTTGTGCAATGCTTGCAAGTTGGTGGCATTTCTGGCTTTGTCTGCTTTGCAAAGTGTAGCATTTTTTTTTTTTTAAATTTCGAAACAAAACTGAAACCAAAGCATGCCTCCTAAGAGGTGTGTCGTTCAAGTGGAGCAGATTTATTTTAAAGAAAAAACAAAACCCCAAATTTTGATCCCTTATAATCCAAAGTTGGCAGGACACCTTGCGGAATAAATAGGTTCGATTTGTACGGGCAAAGAGAGGTAACTTCAAGCCGACAGGATGGTTTGGTGTCTCCTCCGTGCATAAATTTGTGAGGCAGATTCACAAACGGGTCAGCCAAGATCGGATGGACCTTATAGGTTCCAAAATAACAAAAAACCCAAGGTTACCCAAAATGGTCAAAACTGTGATATTATGGGCTTGAACATATTGGGGTCCCATACCTAAAATTTCATGTAGCATTCTCTTTCCGTTTTGAAAATGTACCTCATTTTATACATGCCCCATTCTGCTAGGTTGTTGACGTTACGGACACTACATTAAAAGATATAACGGGATAGATCCACTTAAAACACCTCAAAAGCAAATGTTGATGGGGCAACGAACCGTTATGCCATAAAGTGCCCTGTCGAATGTTACAACTGAGTATAGTTACATATATTTGCTGGGTCTTCTAGTTATGTGACACGTTATCAGGGACCCCGATATTAGACAGAGAAACACAAAATTTCACAACACTTTATTAAAGCTCCAATTATTGGGCTCACAAAACATCATTTTATGCATAGTATCGGCTTATTATACTAGTTCCTTAATTAATTGACAGTTGGTTGTCCTTTCCATCAAAGATTACATAGCTTATATACTTGTTGAACAACGTTACACATAACGTTACGGACACTACACAATGTGTCTTGGGTTATTCCCAAAGTCACAACATGGGACGTGTTTCAGAGAAATGTTTTTAGTACAATTAGTCATGACACACTGTATCTACTACACATTACACCTTAACGAATTATTAAAAAAACAAGGGTGACTACTCGAACATTGCATCATGCAGCAGAGCGAAACCTACCGGGTAATACTAGTATATTAATATCAACACAGGATCAACACCACATGTTATACATACTTAAACACGCTTTTGGAAAATACTAGTAATTGTAATACCTCTCTAGAGAGGTCACTTATGTGAGCAGCCACCTCTTATGAAAGGCCACATTTGGCTGTCTCATGGATGCATTTGGACCTCTCGTGAACAGCCACCTCATTTATAAGGCCACTTTTGGCCGGCAATAGGGGAGGCCACTCAAACGAGGTTCAACTGTACATAAATAGCCGTCTCAAAAACAAAAATGTTAAAAAGCACATTATGTAAAAAAAATGGGTGGCACGGTGGTGTAGTGGTTAGCGCTGTCGCCTCACAGCAAGAAGGTCCGGGTTCGAGCCCCGTGGCCGGCGAGGGCCTTTCTGTGTGGAGTTTGCATGTTCTCCCCGTGTCCGCGTGGGTTTCCTCCGGGTGCTCCGGTTTCCCCCACAGTCCAAAGACATGCAGGTTAGGTTAACTGGTGACTCTAAATTGAGCGTAGGTGTGAATGTGAGTGTGAATGGTTGTCTGTGTCTATGTGTCAGCCCTGTGATGACCTGGCGACTTGTCCAGGGTGTACCCCGCCTTTCACCCGTAGTCAGCTGGGA
This sequence comes from Neoarius graeffei, assembly GCF_027579695.1. Lineage (NCBI taxonomy): Eukaryota > Metazoa > Chordata > Actinopteri > Siluriformes > Ariidae > Neoarius > Neoarius graeffei. The sequence goes on along the minus strand of NC_083583.1, from coordinate 5,441,918 downwards.
TAGGCTCCAGCTCGCCTGCGACCCTGTAGAACAGGATAAAGCGGCTACAGATAATGAGATGAGATGTAAAAAAATGTTATTAACAAGCCAGGGCTGTATCTTGAATGGTCAAAATACATTTTGGTAATATCTTGATTTTAATAATTTAATGTTCAAATAGTTGGCCTGTGGGGTCTTAATTCAATCAATTACAACTTTGAGAGAAGAATGATTAATTTGCGTCATTCTCACATGAAGGTTTCATTTAAATTTGTCAAGAAGTCTCAATTAACTGGCTTTACCAAAATATCAATTTGGCGTTACGGACACTACACCCGTTACGGACACTACATATTGCAAATATATCTATTAATATAACAACTAAAGACGTATGAATATGTAACTAGAGCCCTACATGAGGCCAACAGGACCAATGCATGTCATAATCACCAAAAATGGTAAAAAATTCTGCAGCATTCTGTTACAGCAAGACCGTTACGGACACTCCAGAAAACAACGGAAATGACACGCAAAATCTTTGGCATGTGAATTTTGCAAACATGTGCCCCCAGCAACAAGGTTTTTCTATCAAATCATATCACATACTACATAAAATGTCTGTATTTAATTTAAAGTGTTTATTAAAATGCATTAAATAAGATTTCTCAGGTCATTTTCAACTTTGCAGTGACGAAGAAAACAAATTAGGTTCAGCACCCCCCCATTGACAAAACTATTGTGAAAGATTTCATTTTTATCGGAATTCCGTGATTCAGCTGTCAATTTGTTCCTCAAAAATCTGCTGATTTACCAAAACAGTTAGTGTTTGACAAATTATTGCCAAGTTTAAGCAGCAATGATGCATTCTGGGGTATTAAATCAAATGAACACGCGTTACATGGTGAAAATGTGCAATATGAAGAGTTTGTCTGATTAAAAAAAAAAACTGAAACATGGATTCAGTGGTGGTAAATTATGATCTGGCTTTGAAACGTCATACATTGGCAATGATAGTCTACCATTACAACATAAATAGTTTAATAAACATAAATAGAAGGCTGTTACATAGTGTTACATGATCTCAAACAAGTAGGTACATCTGATTGTGGCTGACCCGAAAGGATTTGATTTGAGCGACGTCTGGGACGCGGAGCAGTTCCTGCGATCTGGAAACAAAAGTCAGAAGCGCCGTCTCAAAGAGCTCACCGCCGTACAGGAAGTGTCCAGCTTGTCTTTAGCCCGTTGCTTGAATTGATTATTGATCTGACGCAGGACAACTAATGTTCTAAGGTCATTTCTATGTGGCCAAATATAATACTTGGATAGACGACAGACCTGATCAGACTGATCTAAAAGCAAACCAAAACACGCTGACTCTGAGTCACTACTACTACTTCGTCCTTGTTGTTGTAAAGTTGTGTAGAGAGCTTTACAAAAGAAGGCAGCGGCGCAGATGATGTCACACATGCAGCACCACTGACCAATAAATTGCTGCGATCTAATGGCAGACAAGCTTGGTGGTTGTTTTTTTTTTGTTTTTTTTTTATTTATTTATTTAGGAACGCAAAAAATGTCTTCTTCGAACGGGGTGTGTTTAATTTATCTCTGAATTTGACAACCTATTTGAACATATCACACACAACCTGGGATTTTATGATGTCATTTTCGTAAGACTAGCACTTCAACCCTGTTGTCTGAAGATGGTGAGTTTGAATCCTGGCAGTGCTGCAGCCTGGGAGCGAAGATGGCAGTACTGTCGGTGTTCTGTCTGGGTGGGAGGGGTATACCTGGTCTCTCCAGTCAATCAGTGTCACCAGCCAATCGTACGCATCTGTGAGCTCCTGTATGAGGAAGAGGGTAGATAGTGCTTTCCTTCAAGTGTGTTACGTTGCCCTGTGATGCAGCATGAGCAGCAGTTTGAAGATGCGCACTGTGCTGACTTTGCAGGTCTCAAATGAAGCACGCATTCGTGTTCACCCAACTCACGGAGAGTGTGGGAGTCGTAGCTGATTAGGTTGGAAAAATACTGTAACAGGAACAAAATAAAAAAAGGGGTTGTCGGTGTTCAAGCTCGACTGCAGTGCCCATTTACTTTTTACTTTTTTTTAATATAAAAAGCTCCCTGGCCATAGCTGATGAGCTACTGCTGTCACGCGGCGTCCTTCCGTCCGTCCAGAGTTCACAAAAATCTCTCCTGTTCTCCAGCTTTTCAAAGGATTTTGATTTGTATTGTTTTGATCAATTTATTCTTCTAATTGTTCTCTTGAAGATCAGCTTTGCGAATTATAAACGAGTCTGGTTTCTGACGGTACAGCCGTGTGAGCTGCTGCACCACTGACGCTCTGGTCATCTCATCTCATCTGTAGCCGCTTTATCCTGTTCTACAGGGTCACAGGCAAGCTGGAGCCTATCCCAGCTGACTACGGGCGAAAGGCGGGGTACACCCTGGACAAGTCGCCAGGTCATCACAGGGCTGACACATAGACACAGACAACCATTCACACTCACACCTACGCTCAATTTAGAGTCACCAGTTAACCTAACCTGCATGTCTTTGGACTGTGGGGGAAACCGGAGCACCCGGAGGAAACCCACGCGGACACGGGGAGAACATGCAAACTCCGCACAGAAAGGCCCTCGCCGGCCACGGGGCTCGAACCCAGACCTTCTTGCTGTGAGGCGACAGCGCTAACCACTACACCACCGTGCCGCCCCGCTCTGGTTATGTTTTACATTATTTTAAAGCAGGAATACAGAATGCTCCTTCCCAAGTGCAGGACGAACAGACTTAAAAACTCCTTTGTCCCTCACGCCATCAGACTGTACAACTCCTCTCTGGGGGGGAGGAGGGGGAACAGGAGGACAGAGGACGGGAAGGAGCAGCAGCCTAGCCTGACAAAAACCAATACCGGACAATGTGCAATATAAAGTGCAATATCTCTCCTGCTGCCCCCCCTCCTGTCTTCCCCATATCTTTATTCTTTTTATATTTGTATATGTGAATACTTATTTTAATTTATCTAGAAGTTTTCTCTATTTCTTTTCTCTGTTTATCTGTAATGATGCTGCTGGAATCTTAATTTCCCTGATGGAACCCTCCCAAAGGGATCAATAAAGTTCTATCTAATCTAATTTGCTTTTATTAAAAAAAAGAAAAAAAAGAAATGGATTTTGGTGTTTAGATTAGTCTTCGGTCAGACTGCTCAAGAAAAGGAAGGGGGGGGACGACTCCCCCCCCCCCCCCCCTTTCTGGTACTTGCTGGATAAACTATGGAGAGATTTGGAAGAAAGTTGCGTGGCGTTGTCGTGATGATAGGACTTTAACAGCAAGCTGTGTCTAAATTTAACTTTTCTCTAAAGCTCTATCAACACTCTCACCCACAGGACGAGCACTAGGGAGCGTTCACATTCACCGTCCCGAAATATCCCACCACAACACCCGGGCCGAGGTGATGAAGGAATCCTTTATTTCTTTCCATCGTAAACTGCCTGAGCCTCCGTTTAGTAAAGCAGCACCATGTTTTTCCAGGACACCACTACTTTTCTCTTTTTTTGAAGCACTCTCCCTCACTGTTTTCAAAAAATTTTGAACCCTACTCAGATTTTCCTGGCTACAGTTTCACTAAAACCCCTTCAATCCTTGTGTACTACTTGCTCTCCTCCAATCAGCCCTTCCTAATTTCTCCACTTCTGCCAAAATCATCTTTACGCAAGAGCATTTAGCCAGCGTTTCAAAAACGTTCTCTCTCACTCACTCACACACACACACACACACACACACACACACACACACACACCCCAAAGCTTTTATCTGAGCTTGACAGAGCGAGACGCAAACCGTTCCTTCACTTTTATTGTTCTTGGAGAAATGGCGAGTCCACAACGACGTTTAATGATGCTTTAATACATCACTGAAATTAATTAGAGCTTTTAAAGCAACTCTCGCTTCCATCTTCAGAGAGCTAATCAGAAAATAATAGCTAGAACTTGCGTCAGGATTATCTTTTAATCTGTTATGGAACACATCCAAGGCATAGAATTAAATTTGAAGAACTGGTTACGAACAGAGTGTTTGTTTTGGTCCATTTAGTCGAGGCTTTATTCATTTATCTTTAATTTCTTCACCACACTGATGCCTGACGCCAAGATTGAACCAACATGTGCATGAGATATTTCGGCGCGCACCAACCATTTACTTGTATCGCATTTGTTTGAGGAATTGAAACCTAATTACGGTAAATGATGTGTGCATCTTTGAAAGGAACGTAAACACTCCACCAAGTATCTGGAGTCTTTTTAATGAGGGGAAATAAAGTTAATTTTGTCAGAAAAGAGGTCAGAATTGGGACTAGGGATGAGCGATATGACCAAAATCATATATCGCGATATTTCAGGACATTTCTATGATGCATGATATCGGTTTTCGAACAAACTGCCAGAAAAAATAGTCTCATTGCATTTTAAAAAGAAACCTTTATAAAATGAATTCAAAACAGGTGTTTATTTTTAAAAAAATATTTTAAATAAAGTCTGCTTCCAGAGTTTCTAGTTTAAAAAAAAAAAAATCAGGATCCCCATGATATCTCAGTGTATCGCAATTTGTCACGATATAAGCATCGTCATATCTTCCAGTGCCAATTCAAACACTGCTGAATTCTGGACTGTGATTGGTCCGAAGGTGGTGTTTCGTTCCCTGCTGTATCACAGGTTTATATACATTTAACACGCACATTCTAATACAGGATTGTTTCCATAGTAACAGCTCGTTCACACAGTCTCATGTAGCAGACGCTTTTTGGGCTTATTAACATCAAAAGAAAGTGATGAGCTGAAATGATAATGGGAACTTGCTTGTTTCACGGATGTCCCACAACTTTTAAATGTGGATAAAAAATGCATCAGTTCATTCTTTAAGAAGGCTTTCCCCAGGGGAGAAACATCAGAGCGGCGCTACTGAAGCAGAGCCTGGCCCAGAGAGCCCTGAAGGCTGCTCGGGGGGGTCCAGGAACATGTTCCCCTGGAAAATTTTGAAATTGGAGACTGCAAATGGTGCATTCTGGTGGCATCGAGGGCTGATTTACGGACGGTTCAGCTTGGAAATTTGCTCGGCGGTTTGTTTATTTATTTACTTATTACCTTGCCAAATATTTAAGGGGACAAATTTAAAGGCCAAAATTAGATTTTAAATGAAAACACTTAGGCGCTGTTTACACATGCCCGGGTATTTTTAAAAACGCATATTTTCTAAACTCCGTTTTCCAAAATAACTTCTTGCACACAGCGGGGTTTGTTTGTTTTTTTTTTTAAACTACATTTATATTGATCCGCATAAATACGCTGTCAAGAGCTGTTAAACTACGCCAGAGTGTGCAGGCAACTTTTTTGACGACATTGACAAAAGCGCGCATGTGAGTACACTCACCCTGTATGTACGGACGTACCAACTCTGCGAGTGACAGGAGTGAGGATCGCGACATTCTGAAATTTTCCTGCCATTCCTCCGGGACGACAACGCCATTCTCGAAATTCTCCCACCAGATAGCAGTCCGTCCAGGTCGAACCCAAAATCGCCGACGCTGGCGGTGGTACGGTCGGGCTCTTTTGGTCACCAGAAGCTCCGCAATTGCTGCCCTCCGAGCCCTAATGCGTCTCTGCTGGTCAATGAGCTTTATGAGCTTTATTCTCAAAAGCAAACAGGCGAATATAGCTCTTAACAGAAACGCTGCTACTCTGAGTGTTTCCATGCTTGTCATATGTACAATGGTCGCTCTTTTGTGGCGCGAAGATTGCCTAAAACTCCGTTTTGGTCTCTTTACACACAAACGCAAAACGGAGTTTTCAAAAAATCTCCACTTTTGCCGGGGTTTTTAGAAAGAATCGTTTTCAGAGGAAAAAACTCTTTGTGCATAAACGAAAGGCACAAACGAAGGCAAAGGTCTGCGTTTTTAAAAATACCCAGGTATGTGTAAACGGCGCCTTAGTAGCGTGCCTCTTCATTTTCCAATTCCAGGATTCCAGGAACAGAATAGAGGTCAAATCATGCAACAGCGCCATCTAGCAACCAGCACAGAGAATGCGGTTTTATGTCTGATTGTGAACAGCAATCAGTGCACGCACCGAAACCCTTTATTTTCACTTCTGAGTTGAGTTCCAGGATCGTCAAGACCTATATATTACAACATCGTCCTCTTTCTATAGTTATTAGTCATTTTCAGAGGGAATAGGAGATATTGAGATGCAGAAAGTACTCTGCATTGTTAACTTTATGATATTGATTGATTTTTTTTTTGGGGGGGTGCACAAGTGACAGCGTGGTGCCGACGTCTCTCAGCCCGGTGGAGCACCGCTAGGGTGCATCAGTTGCCCTCACTTTCATAAAATCCGATGCATTTTTGTTTGGGTGTTCCTTTTCACCAATAAAGACATCCTGTAAAATTTTTGGACCATATTCAAAAGTCTAATGGTGGCACCATGAGGTTCATTTTTTTTGCCAAAAAATGCTTATTTTATGTTTTCGCGTAAGGTTTGAATCACAATGTTGGACTCCATTTATTGATTTCCTGTGAGCCAGAGATCATGTTAAGAACCTTTGCAAGGGATTGAGAAGCATTAATGTGATTCATAATACATTTGTATTGTTTAAAAGTAGTTGAACAATGATTCAGTGAGCAGCTAAAACTCAAACTGTGCTTGATAATATATTTAGAATATGGACTAAAAATGTATATCTAAGATATTTGGTATACTCTATAAGGCGCCATAATGTTTCATGAAAAGTGATCGAAATTTTGTCATAAAAGTCATAAAATAGCAGCTTTTTCCATAACTTTGAGCTCCTGGTGCCACCATTAAACTTTTGAATTTTGTCAAAATATTTCACCCAGTGTGTTTTCTTACCAAAAGGAACATAAAAACAAAAATGCATCATGATCGGAGGAACTTTTCATTTTTAGGGGGCAACTCATGCACCCTAAGCACAGCGTATCTGCGCTTTAATACATTGTCATTATTGACAAATTGCTGTGATAGAAAAATAATCAGCTTCAGAGTTGGGAGCTGTCGCACCAGTCACTCGGCTTCATCGCACCACCTTACTGTTGATTTATTTTCCTCTTACAGTGTGACATGGAGTGTTTTTACTTGTATAATACGGTCAGATGATTAGGTTGCACGTATAAGAGTACTGTTTCTGGACAAACGCACAAGACCAGTTTGAAGTGTGTGTGTGTGTGTTGGTCTTGTGCTGTGTTGTCATCTTTTTTCCTAAAGGCGTTGCATTTCAGCAGCATCTCTCAATCTAGGCAGAGTTCCAAATACATAACGGGGCTTTTTATCCTTTTTTCACTTCCATCCCATCTTGACAAACAAATAAAACAAGATGGTTCTGTTCTTGGACTGGTTTTTAGCCTGACGTCAGCATGCTATCAGTCAATCTGTACTGTTTTGAAGTTTCGAAGCCCACTGAGGAGTGACACACTTCTTCTGTGTGTTTGGATTGTCTTCGTCTTGTGACAGGCTGCTGGAGAATATCTGACATTTTCTTCATCTTTTTTTTTGTGAAAATGCCAGAAATACCAGAAAAGCTTCAGAAAGTCTGTCAGAGTTTAGAAGCTGCCCAGCCCCTCCCCGCTTGTCCCCTTCCCACTCGGAGAAATCAACAGTACTTTGTGTTTGTGCTCGTGTCCCAGTTCGCAAAGATGTTGTACATCTGTTCCATCTCTGTGCCGGTGATTTTATTCTTAATCGGTTTCATTTCCACACAAATATTTATCTGAATGTCAAGATATCATCTCACAATTCTTCAACACGCAATATCCTTCACCTCGAGGCGGCACGGAACCACGTTTTCATTTGCGAGAACGATACTGAAACCTTGAGCAGAGGGTTTTCATTTTTTTTTTTTTTAAATTAAACCTAAAGTGTTTTAAAAATGCTGGAAAATACACAGCTAAAAACACAGGTTTGCACAAAATTAAGTTTTTTTTCTTTTAAATTCAGTTGCACTGTTTCACATGACTTGCATAACAAAAAAAATTTTTAAAGTATAAATATAATGCAAAATAAATTCTAACAAACAAGAACGAGCAAGTCTTTATATGTAAATATTTTTCAAAAAATTAAATTTTACTAAATTACCCCCCCAAAAAAATCTAATTTCAGTCTTTTCCATTTGTTAGAGGAGCAGATTGATGGATTTTATTTATTTATATATATTTATTTTCCCCCTAGTTTAACAAAAAAAAAATTTAATTGCATGCTGTTATCTGTCTGATACAGATCCTGGGTATCGGGTTGCTACCTTCTCTGATATCATGATGTACAGGTTTGTGAACAAACTGGGATAAAAATTTCATTTAAAAAAAAGTTTAATGATACAGTGGTGATTGAAAGTTTGTGAACCCTTTAGAATTTTCTATATTTCTGCATAAATATGACCTAAAACATCATCAGATTTTCACACAAGTCCTAAAAGTAGATAAAGAGAACCCAGCTAAACAAATGAGACAAAAATATTATACTTGGTCATTTATTTATTGAGGAAAATGATCCAAGGTTACATTTCTGTGAGTGGCAAAAGTATGTGAACCTCTAGGATTAGCAGTTAATTTGAAGGTGAAATTAGAGTCAGGTGATTTCAATCAATGGGATGACAATCAGGTGTGAGTGGGCACCCTGTTTTATTTAAAGAACAGGGATCTATCAAAGTCTGATCTTCACAACACATGTTTGTGGAAGTGTATCATGGCACAAACAAAGGAGATTTCTGAGGACCTCAGAAAAAGCATTGTTGATGCTCATCAGACTGGAAAAGGTTACAAAACCATCTCTAAAGAGTTTGGACTCCACCAATCCACAGTCAGACAGATTGTGTACAAATGGAGGAAATGCAAGACCATTGTTACCCTCCCCAGGAGTGGTCAACCAACAAAGATCACTCCAAGAGCAAGGCGTGTAATAGTCGGTGAGGTCACAAAGGACCTTAGGGTAACTTCTAAACAACTGAAGGCCTCTCTCACATTGGCTAATGTTCATGAGTCCACCATCAGGAGAACACTGAACAACAATGGTGTGCATGGCAGGGTTGCAAGGAGAAAGCCACTGCTCTCCAAAAAGAACATTGCTGCTCGTCTGCAGTTTGCTAAAGATCACGTGGATGAGCCAGAAAGCTGTTGGAAAAAATGTTTTGTGGATGGATGAGACCAAAATAGAACTTTTTGGTTTAAATGAGAAGCGTTATGATTGGAGAAAGGAAAACACTGCATTCCAGCATAAGAACCTTATCCCGTCTGTGAAACATGGTGGTGGTTTGGACCTGTTTTGCTGCATCTGGGCCAGGACGGCTTGCCATCATTGATGGAACAATGAATTCTGAATTATACCAGTGAATTCTAAAGGAAAATGTCAGGACATCTGTCCATGAACTGAATCTCAAGAGAAGGTGGGTCATGCAGCAAGACAACGACCCTAAGCACACAAGTCGTTCTACCAAAGAATGGTTAAAGAAGAATAAAGTCAATGTTTTGGAATGGCCAAGTCAAAGTCCTGACCTTAATCCAATGGAAATGTTGTGGAAGGACCTGAAGCGAGCAGTTCATGTGAGGAAACCCACCAACATCCCAGAGTTGAAGCTGTTCTGTACGGAGGAATGGGCTAAAATTCCTCCAAGCCGGTGTGCAGGACTGATCAACAGTTACCGCAAACGTTTAGTCGCAGTTGTTGCTGCACAAGCGGGTCACACCAGATACTGAAAGCAAAGGTTCGCATACTTTTGCCACTCAGAGATATGTAATATTGGATCATTTTCCTCAATAAATAAATGATCAAGTATAATATTTTTGTCTCATTTGTTTAACTGGGTTCTCTTTATCTACTTTTAGGACTTGTGTGAAAATCTGATGTTTTAGGTCATATTTATGCAGAAATATAGAAAATTCTAAAGGGTTCACAAACTTTCAAGCAACACTGTACACTATCTGTTTTTAAAAAAAAATACAGATTAAAGAAAAGTACACGTGAAAAATTACAAAAAGATAGGAAAACTTGAACACCACATCAGCTGCTTCCAGTCAGTGTGTAGTAATAAATCAAAATGGTATCGCGATATCCACGATATTTCAGGAAAGCATATCTTGACCGAAGTTATGACGATATTGGTTTTAAATAGTCACATCGTTCGTCTCAGATCTGACTAAGAAAAGTTCCTGACTCTGATGGTTTAGTGTTTTTGTCAACTTGTCTCGCACGTCACACCCAGGAGGTGGAGTTCTGTGGGCGTGGCTAAATGTAAATCGGCTGTACAGTGAACGTGCGAGAATTCATCGACTTACGCATTTGAATAATGACGAGGAAAATCAGCCAGACATTTGTGAATATGGAGGAAATTTAAAAAATGAGTTTTTGTGTAAAAATGTAAAAGATTCACGTTTTTAGTAAATTTGAAATAAATGAGTGTAAATAAATATAAGAAACTCTTGCTGATGAAATGACCTCATTATCTCTTTGTTTTATTTTCAGATCAGTCAGATGTTGGGGAATGAAATAAAGTTTGCAGTACGAGAACCCACAGGCCTCAGGTAAATTGAAACTAATGACTTGAAATGTCTTTTAAAATCATGACCATCTTTGCATGCGTGCTTGATACATATTCCAGTCCTCAATATATATTTTATCAAGAGTTAGGACATTCTGTGGGAAGTGAGGACTTTTTTTTTTTTTTTTGGGTCCTCACTTCTTCAGAGGACTGTTTTGAGGGTTAAAGGAGAACTGAAGGCTATTAATTTTTTTAAATAAAATTCTACTTCTCATTTTATTAAATATCGGAATGCATGTTTGATCACACTTTTGTCGCTGCTATAGCAAGTTATGAGTGTTTGAAATATGCTCTGTAATATATCAGTCCATATGTCAAAGCGATGGCCGGAAACGAGATTCGTTGAGACCTGTGCAAGACATCGTAGGACGGAAGTAAAACGTACGGCGGAAATCAAAGTGACCAACATCTGCCAACGTTCCCCGTGTCCGAAATCGCTCACTCGTTCACTACTCCTTACTCCCTATATAGGGAATTACTATATAGAGGACTATATATTGAGCTCATTGGTAAAATGAAAAAAACACTTCGGACACTAGTCCGTCGCGCTGGTATTTACGTCATTACTGTCGCACAAATAAAACGTGCCAGATCAGTCGGCTGGTGGGGTTTCAAAATAATAAATACATCCATGTATTTTTGTGATAAATCCATATTATACTGAGCGCATTTCCCACATTAATCAATACAAAGTACCTGCAGCTTTCAGGGTTTTTTTTGTTTTGTTTTGTTTTTAAAATCAAGGCTGAATAGTTCTTTGCTGCTGCCTTTTATTAAATCAAATTTGAGACTTTTAATTTGATTTCTTTCAGCGTGACTGCAAAAAAAGACACGCGCGCCCTCTTTCGAATGCTGATGTAATCAAGCCGGAAGTTTTGTTTGTTCTGATAGCAAATCAGGAAAGTTTGAAAGAAGTCGGCAGTAATCGTCATTTAAACTCGTTTTTGTGCAATATTTCGTTTGGAAAACAGTTTTCAAAATGGCGGCACTGACACCTGGCTGACGCTTCACGTTTCGAAGTCTCGCACAAGTCTCGTGAAGATCGCGTGGATAAGCGACGCCTGCCGTGGACCAAACGAACTAAATTCAACACGGCTAAAAACCGAATAGGCCGATAAGTATAATATTTAATCACAATTAGTTGCCAATACGAGTCACGATATAAGGTTACTAAAACCCAAAACGTAATTGAATAACACGTTAATTAAGAAATAAAGCAAGTTTAAAAATGACTTCAGTTCTCCTTTCAGACTGCGTTTTAGGGTTCAGGTTAGAATGAGGCTTAGGGTGCATCAGTTGCCCCCTAAAACTGAAAAGTTCCTCCGATCATGATGCATTTTTGTTTTTATGTTCCTTTTGGTAAGAAAACACACTGGGTGAAATATTTTGACAAAATTCAAAAGTTTAATGGTGGCACCAGGAGCTCAAAGTTACGGAAAAAGCTGCTATTTTATGACTTTTATGACAAAATTTCGATCACTTTTCATGAAACATTATGGCACCTTATAGAGTATACCAAATATCTTAGATACACATTTTTAGTCCATATTCTAAATATATTCTCAAGCACAGTTTGAGTTTTAGCTGTTCATTGAATCATTGTTCAACTACTTTTAAACAATACAAATGTATTATGAATCACATTAATGCTTCTCAATCCCTTGCAAAGGTTCTTAACATGATCTCTGGCTCACAAGAAATCAATAAATGGAGTCCAACATTGTGATTCAAACCTTACGCGAAAACATAAAATAAGCGTTTTTTGGCAAAAAATGAACCTCATGGTGCCACCATTAGACTTTTGAATATGGTCCAAAAATTTTACAGGATGTCTTTATTGGTGAAAAGGAAAACCCAGACAAAAATGCATCGGATTTTATGAAAGTGAGGGCGACTGATGCACCCTAATGAGGCTTGAGTTCGGGTAAAGGGTGGGGTTTGGCATCGAGTTGTGATGGTTAAGGTCAGTGGAAGGGGCTTGGAAATGTATGATGTTAATGAGTCCCTGCAAAGAAAGTGTGTGTGTGTGTGTTACTGAGGACCAAATAGGTCCCACAAGACGATGAAATCTGACAAATTTGACATTGTGGGAACCTTTGGATGGTCCCCACAAGGGGTGTGGTGGTGGTGTTAACTGAATTGCCTTCATCACTGTAAATGTATACAGCCAAATGAAAATTGCTTCTCTGTGATGCAAACATGGAAACACAGGGCATTGAAGACACAAAAAAAGCGCCGTAAAATGAGAATTAAGATACTAGAAATTAAATTAATTAATCTGTATAAAAAAAAAAGTGCAGGTGCTTCGCAGCATGAGTGAATTGTTGTTAAGTGTAAATTGCTTTTGGTGTAAAAAAAAAAAACACTCAATCTGGAGGTGCATGAGTTGGCTGACCTAGAACACCTTTTATTTATTAAGTAAATAAAGAAGAGCTGAAAAAGTTTCCTTTTCATTACTGAGGTTAAGGTTTGGTTTGGATGCAGACACAGGTTTGATTAACTACATTCATAATTGCCAATAGAAGGTCCTCAGAAGGAAAGGTGTGTGTGTGTGTGTGTGTGTGTGTGTGTGTGTGTTGGCTGAGTTTTTATGAAATCTTGAACGACGGCACTTTCCTCAGTAGTGGGTCTCTTCAAATCTCGAACACCTGAACGTCATCTCAGTCCTGTAATAACACGTCTTTATTTATTTATTTTTAACATGAAGTGTTTCTCATTATAGACTCTGGATCTTTGTCTCTGCAGTTCTGTTCACAGCTACAGCTTTAGTGGTGAGTTTTTGCACACAATGACCATTTCAGTTTAAAAAAAAAAAAGGCATATTTTGATCCAGTGAACAAATGAGTCAGTGGCGAGGCGTCTCCATCCACACCATTTAGCATCGAGTTCTCCTTGTTTGTCCACATTTGAGTCCAAAACTCTGATGCCACACTGACTACGTTTACATGCACGTCCAAATCGAGTTGCTGTTGGTAATCGAGCAAAGGGTCCCAGCAGGGGTGCCAGAGAAATCCAATCCTACATGCATAAGTGAAATCGGGCTATTATGCAAGGTGCATTGTGCACCCGAGCCACACGTGGCGCTACACGCCGCATTGTGTTGGTACACTTCCGGTTGTTGTCATGAAGAAGAGCTATAGTGTTGCCAGATACTGCTGACGTTTTCCAGCCCAAAACATGTTAAAATCCGCTAAAATGCACTTAAAACCCCCAATCTGGCAACACTGGCAGTTCCGTGTTCAAGCTGTTAGGCTTGCTCTAACAGACTGTATGGCTACAAACTGTCCGGCGCAGACCACTGTTTTGTAAGACAACTTATTTTGCACAATAATATTTTTCTAAAGTCCATTTTTTGCTTACAAAAAAATATTTTTTTTTCTTACAATTTAACTTATGTCTTAATAAACACACAAAAAGTTCAATTGTTTTGTTTTTATTGACGTTCTTCAGATGTTGGACATATATACACACACACACAAATACAATGACTTGTTTATGTACACAATTCACAGCTATGCAACAGCTGTACAGATGTATTTGGTGATACAGTAAGTGAGCTAAATTTTAACAGTGCAAACAATGCCACAGAAAGAAAAGATTCATGCCGTTGTCATGATTCGTTGTCATGCCGACCGAGGCTGTTGTGTTTCCCGCTTGTCACTTCCGGAAGTAGCTCGACAACTAGCTCGATAGGGTATACATGCACAAAGTAGCTCGGCAGAAATCGCATAAACTAGGTCGTGTAGCTCGATTCCGAGAAATCAAGTTCGGTTCAATTTCAGCCGAATTAAGGTGTATACATGGCATTTTTAACTTCGATTTCAGTCGAGCAACGGCAGAAATTCGATTCTCTCTATGCGCATGTAAACGTAGTGAATGAAACTCTAGGACACCCCCCCCCCCCCCCACCCACCCATTTAAAACTGGAAATAAACAATTGTGAAATATTTCAAACAAACAAAAAACATTCAGTATCTTAAATATTTTATTATTTCTTGGTCCCTATTTTAAGGTCAGAAAACGTGGTATTAATTTTGACCGTATTACAATAATTCTTTGTACGAAAGATCAGATGACCCTCCGATGGATTTGACCTAAAATGGATCATGAGGTTTTGGACCAGTTTGCGGAGTCCACGCAGCTCAACTGAAAACTAATTAAAGCAGAAAAGGAGACGAACCAAATACCAAGAGTCTGAAATTCTTGTAAATATTTCTCAGCTTGTAATTTTCACTCAAGTTATTGTCCTTTATCATTTTGTAATGAAAATCGTTGTCTTGAAATGGAAGTGTTTTCACGACTCAGACTTTTGGACGCCACTGTGTACCGAGCGATGCATGTTTCAGTTGACGACTCTGATGATGATGTGAGCAGTGTTGGTGCTGATGCTGTGCTGTGTGTTCCAGGCCCTTGTTTTCCCCGCCCAACTCTACGAGATGGTCTTTGAGCTCGCCACTACGAAGGTCTCCATCAGACTCTACGGAGGAGCTCTCTTGAGTATGTCAACTCTATTTTATTTTTATTTAATTTTTTCATCTGTTTGAACCTGCTGCATCTGCTCCTCACATGATTATACCAGAGTCTCTTTTGGCTGATGATGGTGCTGAACAGACGGTGGATCATATTTTGACAGATTTGCCTGCTGTTAAATAAATCACTGAGAAAATGATGACACAAGGCGTGACCCCGATACTGAAATCCCACTCGTGTTGATCTGTGAGGAAAGTGAGCTTGGTTAGAAGCTGGTTAAGGACAAAACTGATGCATCACAGGACAAAAATGATGAAGGATGGAAAGATCATAGAGCATTTAAACACTTCATGGTTTCCAAGGATACTATAAAGATACGTCATTTTTTATTATTATTATAATAATAATAATAATAATTATTATTATTATTATTATGTCTTTCAGTCCTCTCCAAGCCTAAAACAATAAAATAAATGTATGCATGCGACCAACCACCCACCCACCTGGGAGGTCCGTATGGTGAAATACCGTGACCGAGGTCTTGAAAGTACTGAGCGAGGCCCTCTGGGCCGAGGTCAGTCTTCAAGGCTATTTACCAGCTTATTTACCTTAAGTTGGTAAATATTTTATTTTTTTTCTTTACCAAATTCTAACAGAAAACGAGAACACCCGAAAGGGAAAACCGAGCCGAGCCGCCATTTTGAATCCTCATTCACGGCTGTAATGCAAATGGCTTCCTCCTCGGTATACAAGTGCACTTCCGTGGCAGGAAAACAACTACATTTTGCCACCTGTGTAGTCCCAAAATTGAGTCATTCAGGATTCAGCCATGTTTTTGCTTGGCGTGAGCAAATTACAGGTTTTTAGCTTTCTCCTGAAATGTTTTATTTTATTTCTTCTACCTCAGGGTAGTAAAACTCGCTTTTGCTGTGAACACTGTCGTTATCGCTATTCATGCTGTATAATTAATGCTATTCTCCTGAGAAATGCTGGCAAAAATTTATAAGATTTTTGATAGTCTTGTAAATAAATCTTGTTAAATAAATAAATAAATGTTGACACAAAATTCTACTATGTTTGTTGTTGTGAACGAGCGAGTTGCCAGAGGTCCGTAACCAGGGTCCGTCACCGGGGTCTGTACCATAGGATACGGACCCGCTCGCCAGCCAATCAGAGCACAGGATTTGGACCGCAAAAAAATAAATTGCTTTATTTTCTAAAACTTGAATAAATAGAAGAATAAGAAGAATGATAATGTTGATGTTTCTAGGCCATTTTACTACTTCTTAGTAGTAGTAATATTTTGTTTTATAGTTTTAGAAAACAAATTTTATTTTTTAGGCTTGGGGAATATTTTTGACTATTTATTTATTTATTTATGTGCTGTGGTGTATCTGTATAGTGTTCTTGGGTAACATGAAAAGTGCTTTAAATGTTTGCTGTCTATCCATCCAGCTAGGTGATTATTATTATTATTATTATTATTATTATAATAAAGAAGCGAAATTTATTTTATATATATATATATACACACATGAGTGATTCCACGCTTATGGGTACTGAAATGGGGACATGAACTTATTCACCTAAAACCATTTCTTTTTTTACCATCAGGTCACAAAACATGTAATCTTTAATGAATGATATGTTAAAAGATAACTTTAATTTTCTGAGATGTAATAAAAACATATTTATATGCCAAAGTCAGAACGTAACAGAAGTGTTGTGGACATATATATTCTCAATTTTAACAATGTAGAATTACTTTTTGAAGCATAGGAAGGTGATGTTTTAGCAAATATAATTAATAAACATGTGTAGTAGAATAAACATACACATTCTTTCAATAAGATTAACATGGTATAGAGCTAGACTGTAATTAATTTGTAACGGACGCGAGATGGACAATCGTAACAGAAGTAATGTAACAGACATCATTTTGGAACTCATAGGCTTGACTTTGGCATATAAATATGTTTTTATTACATCTCAGAAAATTAGTTATCTTTTAACATCTCATTCATTAAAGATTACATGTTTTGTGACCTGATGGTAAAAAAAGAAATGGTTTTAGGTGAATAAGTTCATGTCCCCATTTCAGTACCCATAAGCGTGGAATCACTCATATATATAAATTATTTATTTATTTTTATTTATTTTTAATGCTTGGAAAACATTTTTTAGACATGATCGTTTGTTAAGTCTAAAATATTTCTAAGCCTAATAAAAATTTTTTTGTTTTCTTTTTGCTTTCTAAAACTTTAATAGTAATTAATAATAGAAAGAGACAGAGGAATGATAAGTATAGAGGTGTTTTCTCGTCCATTTTGCTTTGTAGTAATGATTTGTAGTCGTAAAAATATCAATCAATAGCTTGTTGGATGGATGGATAGAAAATATAATTTTAAGTCCTTTTGATGGTACCTAAGGACACTATATAGATGTAATAGTGTAGGAATAAATTTAGGAACAGGAATAGAATTGGCAGTGACTGTCGGACTGGAAATGAATGAGGTCAGAGATTTTATTTAAAATAAAGTGCAAGTCTAGAGATGGAGTCTTTAAAAAAATATAGATATTTTCGTTGTTTTAAAATGACACATTTATGCATCCGATTGTTGCCTTTTCTAATTCACTTCCTACTGCTTGTGTGTAAATTTCCAAACATGTCTGGCTGTCTTGTTGGTATTGTGTCTCGTTGCTCTGGAGTTCCTCGCAGGATTTACAGGAGTGACGGTGAAACGTCGGCTCGTATCTTTACCCCTCACTGAGCGACCGACGCGCGCGCACGCACGCGCACACGGCATATAATTTCAGGCCTCCGCAGACATGAGCGCTGCCCTGGTTTTTATTTTCCCTGCTATAGAAATGCCGGAGTGGTGTAAATATTTGAAAGCCTGAGCTTTTTAAAAATGGATGACTGGTTCGGTTCCCACTTGCTCTCATGCAGAGTGGAGTTGCAGCAGTGGGTTTAATAACAGCTGCTCCCCTGCTAATCCCGGGTCATTTTAGGGAGACGATGCTAATCAAACCCGCAGGAGGGCCAGGAACTCTTCATGGAAGAACGATGAATACTGCCTGTGAGGAAAACTGGAGATCTGATTTATTAAAGCGAGTACATTGTTTGTGCAAGAGTGTGTGAGAGACAAAGAGACGGCAACACGGAGAGAGAGACAAACACAGAATGAGAGCGAGAGAGATGCACAGTGAGAGAGAGATATGTAATGCATTTTCCTCATCTGTTTAGATTTGGTTGTTCCTTTGGGTGCAGACACGGACTTGATCACTAATGGGATTATATGCACTATTTTCATCCGAGTGTTCCCGGGACACAGCAGGTCAACATGCACGCACTCGCTTATTTCACCCTTTCCTGCGTAGTGTCCCTGCTGAAAGCTGTTCTGAGGAAAATAAATATAATATTATAATTTTTTTTTTAAATGGAAAGGGCACATCAGCTTTTTCCTTTCTGATATTCGTGAGTATCGGCTGATAACGAAACCCATCGGAGATCATTTTAACTGCTTCAGAGACCAAGCTTATTTATTTATTTAAACTGAAACACTTCGCAGGTAAACTCTAAATGTAATAAAAAGGAGTCTTGACAAAAGACAAAGTCAGGTCTCTAAGTGTAAACATTTCCAAATAAAAAAAAATTTATAATAAATTTCTTTTTCAAACCTCGGTCCAGTCTTTGGCGTTTACTGTGTTACAGGATCCGATATCTGTTTTCTCTTGTTATCCATTCCAGTGTTATTTTTTTGGCTGGGTATCAGATAAGTAAAAAATAAAAACTTGAAAAATTCTCTCTGGATTGTTTGTTTGATTTTGTTCGGTCTTCTGGATTATCTTTGGGTTTGTTTTAAAACTTTCTACACAAATTCATAAATTAAACAGTTCACTGCACTCCAATGAACACTTCAGCTGGTGAGTTGTTTTGGTTGTGGTTTTTTTTTTTAAATAAATTATTTTCTTTAAGAATTTTATTGAAAGCTTTTTGTAACTTCCAAAGCACCAGTATGGAATATTGCTGTACTGTGTTTTGTTTAAGAATCTCATCTCATTACCTCTAGCCGCTTTATCCTGTTCTACAGGGTCGCAGGCGAGCTGGAGCCTATCCCAGCTGACTACGGGCGAAAGGCGGGGTACACCCTGGACAAGTCGCCAGGTCATCACAGGGCTGACACATAGACACAGACAACCATTCACATTCACACCTACGCTCAATTTAGAGTCACCAGTTAACCTAACCTGCATGTCTTTGGACTGTGGGGGAAACCGGAGCACCCGGAGGAAACCCACGCGGACACGGGGAGAACATGCAAACTCCGCACAGAAAGGCCCTCGCCGGCCACGGGGCTCGAACCCGGACCTTCTTGCTGTGAGGCGACAGCGCTAACCACTACACCACCGTGCCGCCCCTTGTTGAAGAATATTATGTAAAAAAAAAAAATTCTAGAAATGGATCAGTATATTTTACCCTGTGGGGTGGGTGGGTTTTTTAATTTTATTTTTTTTTGTGCGTGTGTGTATTTCAGATATAATCTCCTAATCTTTTTCTTGCTCTTTGTATTGCTTCACACAGATGATCCATTTGTTAATCTGTTTTTTGGACAAAGTGATGTTTGCACGTAGCTAAATGTGTATGAAGATTCTTATACTTAATGCATGAAGGGGTTAATTTATCCAGTCTGTACATGTTTGGATTTTTTTAGCTCTCGTTATATAACCCTCCCTCCGTGAGCCTTGGTGACTCCTCAGCCAGCTCGGATTATCTTTATTTCATAACTGGCACAAAGCAGGGAGGTGTATCTACTAATGGATTGGGTGAAAGTCGGCTGGAACGTCACGCGAGACGTTCAGGGGCCGAGATAATCTTTTATTACCAGATGGTTTATAGGAGGGGGCTGAGAAGCTGCAGCTGGTCTCCGTGTTCTTTATATCTGGTGTTATAGGAGGAGATCAGAGGGATTCTCGACGTGTTCCTCAGCTTCGGGGCAAAAATCATCAAAAAGCCCGGGCATCTAATACTCAAACACTCAGTCCGAGTCCTGTGTTTGTCCTGCTTTAACACGTACACTTCATAGTGCGTGTGTGAGAGAGAGACATATGATGATCTTTTCGGTAATGTAATCAGAGAGAGATTAAACGAGCGCTTGCCTTTTTCTCAACAGGTATCTCGTTAATCCTGTGGAATGGCCTCTACACGGCAGAGAAGGTCATCATCCAGTGGACTCTGCTCACTGAAGCGTGCTACCTGGGTGTACAGTTACTTGGTAAGACGAAGGTCCCACGTAGGCGTGTTTGCTATTTTAGTTTTCTTCCCTCAGACACGATTTCATCCAAACCAACCAGAGACAGCTTTCTAACATTCCTTCCACACGCTTCTAGAAGGAATAACACACGGTGTCATGCTGTTATAGGAAAATCATCAGCGGCAGGGTGGTGTGATGAAGCAGAGTTACTGTTACCACGCTGAAGTTGATTGTTTTACTTTGATAGCACGTCTTGAAGCACTTTATTCCTCTTCGATCGCAGCGGTTTGACGACTTTTATTACAGAAGGCAGAGATGGACAAAGTACCCAACTCCATTACTTCAGAGTACGGATCCCACTGGTCACATGTTCCCCTGATACAAGCGAAAGTTGTCCAGTCAGATTTTTACTGAAGTTAAAGGGCTGTAGTACTTGCTTTTTAAAAATACTTCAGTACATTTTCTGTCAAAATGGCGGTGGTGTTGTATTATTGCCACAACGCTGACGCAACCTCATGCCTCTGAAACAACCGACTGGATTATTTTTTGTGAATTCATGAACGCGTGCTGTGCCATCATGGTGGTTTAACGTTAAGCTAGCTAGTCAGTGACGCTCCACCTGACATGCTAGCGAACTCTTTCAAACCCGAAATCATATTGGGTAGCTAATGTTATGAGAAAGATTTCTACATTGTTTATTTGGCAAGATTACGCTAAAACATTTCTGAAAGGACTTTGGATAAGTTAACGTTATTCATGTTAGTATAACTCCGGTTTTACATGCTAACTAAGTGTCCAAGTTAACTAGCTATGCGTTAACGTTAGCCGTGGACAAGCACAGACAACTTCATTGCAAGTTTCCTCTTGGAATGAAACATTCACAGACCTCGATATGCTTCCGCAGGCTGGACTGTGAGTTTTTGTAGGCTGTGATGTGGTTTGTTTTAGGCAAACGTTGAAAATGAAACGAATCTTTAATCCTTTTGGAAAACCGAAACATGGCTTCATGGGCCGTGTGTGTGCGTGCCCCAGAAGAACCGCATCCTTCCATTCTGCCATCAACAGACTGTGTTCAAATAACACTGTTGAGAAATCACTGAGCTTGATTTGGTCCAGTCTATGGACGTGACGTGACCCGAGTGATTACTGACAGGTTGTCTCACTGTCACCTGTGGGGGGAAAAAACAATCGCATTTTAGAAAAGAAAAAGGGGAAAAAACCTCCACTTTCAAAGCTGCTTCATAGTAACGAGGACCTTGATATCGGCGTATCCAGTGAAAATTCAAGTTCGATCCTAATTGCTTGAAACTGCTCTCACTGAATGCAGAACAACATACTTTTTTACAGAATTAATGTTTATCCGTTCGTGAGATATTACAAGTCTAAGATTGAAGAAAGGGCTTAATTTTTCGAAAGCTGCTGTATGATTCTGTCCGAGGATCACATGATCCAAAATGGGCCTCATTAGCCAATGAGATCAAAGGTTTTTTTTTTAATTATTATTAACTTTATTTTTCAAGATATTTACACAGAAATTGGCAGCACGTAGATGGTTGTATGCTGAATACAAAGTTTGGAAAAATTAGTAAAAAGAAATTATGCAAATTAGTATTTAATTAGTATTAATTGTGCTAATTGGTTAAAAATGTTAAATCGGTACACTCCTTCAGAGTTTCACCAAATGGCTTTATTTGTGCAATATAAAACTGATCTTAACTCTCATTTATACATCACAAAGAAGGAGAAATCAATGTTAATTATAAAATCTGCATAAATAAGCACTGAATGTCTCACATCTACCGTTCTCTATCAAAATAAAGGAATAAAAGATTATTTCTAATCCCCTCTTTGTGCTCTGTAGGCCTTTGTGTTTCTCAGTAAGGCCTGCTAGTGTTTATATGAAAGAATATAAATGATTCTTATTTCGGTTAATATTCACAGCTTTCAAGGCGAACCTCGAAAAAACTGTCTGATCCACATCCAATAACCAATTCACATTAACTGAACTGAAATTGACACTCGCGTTTCTGACTTCTGGTTTTTTTAAATCTCATTCCGACTACGAAGATCTCAATATTTAATAATAATAATAATAATAATAATTGCGGCACGGTGGTGTAGTGGTTAGCACGGTCGCCTCACAGCAAGAAGGTTCCGGGTTTGAACCCAGCAGCCGGTGAGGGCCTTTCTGTGTGGAGTTTGCATGTTCTCCTCGTGTCTGCGTGGGTTTCCTCTAGGTGCTCTGGTTTCCCCCACAGTCCAAAGACATGCAGTTAGGTTGACGTGGGGCAGCCTTGGGCTGAGGTGCCTTTGAGCGAGGTACCGAACCCCTGACTGCTCCCCGGGTGCTCTGGTGTGGCTGCCCACTGCTCTGGGTGTGTGAGCGTGTGTTCACTGCTTCAGATGGGTTAAATCCAGAGGATGAATTTCACTGTCCTTGAAGTGTGCATGTGACAAATAAAGGTTTCTTCTTTTTCATCAAAACAACTCGTTATCTTCTCAAATAGTTATTTATTTACAGGAATCAGTTTGATTTGAAAAAATAAGTAGGTAAAGCTATGAAAACTCACTCCAAAGTCTGCCGTGAATCAGAACATCAAAACTAGCAGAGGGAAAATTTTACTGAATCCTTCATCAGAAACAGTGAGAGCGAGAGAACATCCCTATGAAAGTGATTTTGATTGATATTGACGTGTAATCCAGTGGGAAACCGATCAGGAGAGAGAGAGAGCCTGACCGCTTTCCCGTGACTCAAAAAGAAACGCGCCGGCAGTTTCCTGATGTCACGTGAGCAGAGTTTTTACTCTGTTGTACCGACTTCAACCCGCCGTTACTCCCAAAATACTGAACAGATCTTAACCAGATACATTTCTTTGGAAAGCAGAGATTATAAGCGTTTTAATGAGAATATTCACGATCTAAAATATTCGAGTTAAGTAATGACAGATTTGGAAACTTAAATGAGCGTCTGCATGGACGATTTTCACACCACGGCCAGCGAGAGTCTGATACGACTATTTGGTGGAAATGTAGTGGAGTGAGGGCGGCACGGTGGTGTAGTGGTTAGCGCTGTCGCCTCACAGCAAGAAGGTCCGGGTTCGAGCCCCATGGCCGGCGAGGGCCTTTCTGTGTGGAGTTTGCATGTTCTCCCCGTGTCCGTGTGGGTTTCCTCCGGGTGCTCCGGTTTCCCCCACAGTCCAAAGACATGCAGGTTAGGTTAACTGGTGACTCTAAATTGAGCGTAGGTGTGAATGTGAGTGTGAATGGTTGTCTGTGTCTATGTGTCAGCCCTGTGATGACCTGGCGACTTGTCCAGGGTGTACCCCGCCTTTCGCCCGTAGTCAGCTGGGATAGGCTCCAGCTTGCCTGCGACCCTGTAGAAGGATAAAGCGGCTACAGATAATGAGATGAGATGAGAATGAATGAGATGTAGTGGAGTGAAAAGTGCAATATTTTTCTCTTTCAAATGTCTTGAAGTTAGTCATAAGTTTCCAAGAAAAAAAAAAACCTCAAGTAAAGTACAGATACTCAAGTGAATTTACATGGTTACTGTCCACCTCTGACAAAAGGACGTTTTATCTGTTTATAGTTACATTCAGTGTTGTGGAACAGCAGCAGCAGGAGTGTTCTAGTAGCTGTAAACGCCATGATCTTTCTCTCTCTTTCTAAAGTTAGAAAACATTTAATTTCACCAAGAAACTGCAAAGTGTAAACTCTAAGATGTCCGGAAAAAGTTACATTGTCATCTTGGAGTCTCTTACAAAATGCTGACCCTGGAGTCCCTGTGAATGAGTTGTTAATCCAGAAAAGATAATGTTTTAAAATGAGCTATATATTAGGGTCCAGTCCCACAACACCGATAACTATAACTCTGACTCTCCCTCTGCCTAAATTTAGTTCCAGTCTGGAGCAGAAACACCACAGCTATAATCCCAGTTGGTCCTGACACTCAGGAAGGGAAGTTTTTTTTCTGAGTAGTAGCACATTATTCCGGGTCATACTGTACAGCTTGGACTTCAAAACAACCCATGCACACACTCCGGTGGTTAATAAAATACAGACAGATCACGGGTTACAGAAATATAAAAAAGGATAGAAAATACGGAGTGGTTACGGATTTTAATACGGATGCTAATAATTCACGGATTGGTCACGGACGTTTCAGTATATTACAGACTGCTTACGGATTTCAGAAGAGTGATGCATCACAAATAAAAAATAAAAAAATTAAGAATTCTAAAACAATTAAATGTTTGGACTGCTGAAATTCATAATTAAAATATCTTGCCTGCATTTATTTGTTTACTTTATTAATTTACTACTGATATTTCACAGAAAATAATCACACATCTGTGAATAAAAGATTTGTGCTTTGTATTTTTTTACACACACACACACATTATTTATATATATATATATAAAAAATAAAATACACAAACGTGTGTGTGTGTGTGTGTGTGTATATATATATGTGTGTGTGTGTATATATATATAATAAAAATGTTTTATAATGCAACAAAGATGCCTGGGGGGAAAAATAGCACGTGCTCAAAAATGTCACATGGAAATAATTCCCTGATGGGTCAGATGTTTTATCGGATCAGGTCCAGGTCTGGAAAAATGGCTCCAGAAGCAATCTCAGCGATATGGATAAAGCCGGGCCTGGGCTGGAGGGATCGAGGTATCGTTATCAGTCTGGTGTGAGCGCCGACCACATAATGCAAGGGCACTGATTTATTTATTGTTCTCATTGTAGTTATCGGTGTTGTGGGAGCGGGCCTTTAGCGTTTACAACTTTTATTTTTTGAAGATGAATAAAGTGCTTTCATTATAGGAGTTGTAATCTTGGACATGTTTAGTCTGAGTGCCTGATTCTGTCTCTCTCTCAGCTCTCACTTTGCCTCTCTGCGGAATGAAAACTAAATTGTGTTCTCTCTCTCACACACACACACACACACACACACACACACACACACACACACACACACAATATTCCACTATATTCATATCCAGGGAATTTACTGTAAACACCAGGACTGTGGCGCCCTCTGCTGGTTTCAGTGTTGATCGCAGTTGCACTTGATGATCACAAGGGGGCGGCATAATGATGTCATGACCCAAATTCACACAACACTTGGGCTCTCAGCCTTCTGGCTGCTGAACGTGTTTCATTTTCACTTGGCTTGTCGTTTTCCTGATGTGAGCCAGCATTGTGTCTAAAGCGATGATGTCTTCACAGTGACGTCTGTCTCGCTCCTGGAGATGGGCACGCTGTCCAACGGAGCCGCTCTCCTCCTCCTCAGCGACGGCGTCTTCCTCATCGTCACCCTGTCGTACTACGGTCAGCTCAGCCGTCGGCCCAAGAAGATCTGAGATGTACGTGTGTGTGTGTGTGTGAGTGAGTGATATGAGTATAATACGAAGTGCACGTTACAGGATTTGTCTTTCTTGACATGTTTACAAGATCAGTGACTCGGGTCACATGGTGGTGGTTTTATTTCATTATTACACAAATCTTTATTTTTTGCATCTACATAAATATTAGGAACATTCTCAGCTTGGATGCTCAGTTTAATGCTTCTGACCAATTCGTAATTTCGCTTCAGAACAGCTTTTGTTATTTATTTTTGTTGACATGAGCATTATGGTAGAATTCTATCATGACACTTTTTTTTTTATATAAAATATAGTTATAATAGACACTCATGGCCACTTTATTAGAAACACACATCCACCTAAACAGTTTTCTGCAGTTCTGTAATCAGCCGATCCCTCGACAGCAGCACGACGCATCAAATCCCGCAGATACAAATCAAGAGCTTCAGTTAACATTCACAGTGTTCAAACATCAGAATGGGAAACATTGTGATCTCACAGTGAAGTGTGACTTCCTTTCACTGTGGTATGGGTGTTGGTTTGAGCCACATGAGTATTTTTGGTTTGAGTGTAGCACAACTTTTATTCATCACACACTTGTGAAATTTCCTCTCTGCATTTAACCCATCTGAAGCAGTGAACACACACACACCCAGAGCAGTGGGCAGCCATGCTAACAGCGCCCGGGGAGCAATCAGGGGTTCGGTACCTCGCTCAAGGCCGTCTCATATTAACCTAACCTGCATGTCTTTGGACTGTGGGGGAAACCGGAGCACCCGGAGGAAACCCACACAGACACGGGAAGAACATGCAAACTCCGCACAGAAAGGCCCTCGCCGGCCCCTGGGTTCGAACCCAGAACCTTCTTGCTGTGAGGCGACAGTGCTAACCACTTACACAACTGCTGATCTCTTCCTGGGGTTTTCTCACACAACAAACAGCCTCTAGAGTTTACACAGAAAAAATGGTGCGAAAAACATTGAGTGAGCGAGCGACAGTTCTGTGGGTGGGGGAAAAGAAAAAAACGCCTTATTGATGAACGGTCAGAGGAAACTGGCCGGATTGGTTCGAACTTTTTATTTTATTTTCTATTTTATGCCAGGAAGGATATAGGTAGTAACAACTGCGGTGAGCAGAAAAGCATCTCAGCATGCAACTGCAGAACACCCCATTGGGTTCTGCTCCTGCAACCACAAACAAGTTCCTATTAAAGTGGCCGACGAGTGTATACGTCACAGTACTTGGTTTGGATAGAAAAATACCACCAAAGATTAAGCTTACAAAGTTCAGAGGTCATGTTTGCTTGCTTTTTTTTCCCTTTTTATCCAAAGGTTTATGAAAAATGAAAGTGTAATGTATGCATGTATATAACGAGGAAAGGGCAATGAATTAAAATTTCGGTACCAAAATTTTCGTCGAACCTTCATGCAGTTGCTTGGGAGAGTAGAGAGTTCTAAACACAAGCATTTCATAAAAGTTTATCAAAAAACAAACTTGCCTGAGTTTCCCAAAAGCATCGCAGCACAAATAACGCTCTCTGTCCTAGTTAAGATGCTCTTAGTGTTAAGAGGCTTTTGGGAAACCCATCCCAGTTTGTCTTGTTCATTTGGTGTGATTTGGTTTCAGGTTTCTGACCAAACTTGATCGTCTGTGATGCGGTCTTATTCACGCTAACGTATGAAGAAAAATATTTAAATGTTTCTAGAAAAATTAATCTTCTTAGAAATTTGCGTGGAGGTTTGAGCGACAGCTCTTTTTTTTGCCTCTCGTGATCAACACTGGCTCTTCGCTCCCTCGGCTCTAAGCAAGATCTGTTTTTAGGATTAACTCCAACATTGGCCTACTTCTAACTTCTGCTTCATCCAGCTGAGCGTTTCTGTCCTATCTGATGCACAACCATACGAATTCGATGTTGTTTCATGCACAAGAATGCATCACTGGCCTAATATCAGTGTTTATAAGCAAGATTGCAGCATGCTGTATTCCTTTTTTTTTTTTTCAACATCTATGTTTTGTCCAAAGTTGTATTTGTTGGTGTTGGGGACGTGAAAGAATTAATTGAGATCTCTTTCACATAGACGCAATAACAAGACAGCCTTCAGAAAGAAGCACATTATTTACAGCTTTTATTTTTTGTTTGTTTCTCTCTTTCTCTTTCTGGACCAAACAAAGATTCCCATCCCTCACTAGCAGCGCTTTATTGTCCAATATCAATAGTTTGAGCACCTGGACTCTGAGGTTTGCTTTCTGTGCTTCATGTCTGAGCAAAACACGACACAACACTGACTCCCACATTCCAGAGTGATGACTAAGGTGCGTGGGACCAAATCTGTGTCCGATCTGTTCATTGAAACACTTTGACCGGCCTGTAAAATCCGAAACGCTTCAATATTTTTTTTTCGAAGAGGAGTGAGAGAGTGAAACAAACCACTGACTCTTAGCCGAATTGTGCCCAGTCAGTGGAAAAGGGGGCCAAAACTTACAGGAACTCTCGCTCAAAACACTGTTGGCTTCCTGACTTTATAAAAATTGAAAGAGACGAAACTAAGTTTTAGGGAAGATTTTTTTTTTCGAGGCGCTTCTGAGACTGAAATCAAATCGACACTTTCAGCTGTGCCATCAGTTTTCAGACGGCTATTTCCTGATCTCTTCTTATTTTTTTATTTTTATTTTTAAATCAGTTGCGTAATCCTGTACTGTGTGCTCAGTTTGTTGAGGCTGTTTTAACACTTGGCACATTTATTTTCATCCCCCAGCATGTTTGTCATGTTTATCCCATGTGAATCAGCTGCTTTTAAAAGCCACTGATGCTGCTGGGAAATTTTTTTTTTTTTTTTCCCCCCCACAGTCAAGCTTCCACAAGTTGAGGAAAAAAAAAAGTCCTGGTGAAAGAGTTAAAGACTGAGTGAGTGAATATGAGGAGATTCGGACACAATCTGATCAGTTTATCTTGATTTTCTTCCTGCAAAGTGACAGTGAAGACAAACAGCCTCCTGATCTCCAGAGTTATTAATCCTGATTTCATCTGATTACTGAGAATCATGAATCTAATCTACAGAGCGAGGCTTAAAAAAAAAAAAAGTATGAAAGCAGCCATGGAGAGTTTTTGGTTTGTGAAATGACTTGGCAGAACGTTCTCTGTTTACTGTCGCTCTTCTGTCAGGAGCGAATGGAATATGGTTTGTGTAGCACCGCGTGTTTCTGTGGGCGCTTTCAGTTTCACTCTGTGACGCTCCGATACAGAGTGATGCGTTTGGGAATGCAGGGGGATTTCTGGTCAGGACTTCTTCAGGTGTTTTCCTCAACATGATCTCCTTTTGGTAATTTTGTGCACTGGGTTAAAAAAAACAAAACCTTGAGTTTTCGAGATTTATTTTTTCAATCGTAAACTTTGTATGTATATAGCAGTTTAACTAAAGATGTGTTATCCGTTGTGAAAACTTCAGACCTGTCAACCTTTACGCGTTTTGCGTCGGAGTGCCGCATCCCCAGGAAAACGCCATCCGCCCTCTTCCGCATACATAACCTCGCGTCGCGCTATTGCCGAAAGTCTCTGTGATTTGACAAGGCAGCAAGGGTATGCCCCGCCCATCCTGAGAGCACATTTTGCTCTCCTGGATTCCTGGCCGCAGATGGCTGTGGCATTATCAGGATTTGAAATCACGATCTCCGGAACACGGCATTTTAACATCCGAGTACTTTGGGTTATGAATCTCTGGAAAAATACAGCATCTTCTCCCACTCCACATGAGCCAATCAGCTCATCCAGGTGAATTTGGAATGAATGACAGTTGTAGAGGTGTTTTTGAACTCTCCGATATTAACTGATCCTCTCGAAACCCCACCCCCGTCCGTATTATCTTCCTTCTCTGACGGGACATGGAGAGAGATTTTATTCCACATGAATGAACCCAAAATAGTGTGCA
The DNA here is from genome assembly GCF_027579695.1 of Neoarius graeffei. Lineage (NCBI taxonomy): Eukaryota > Metazoa > Chordata > Actinopteri > Siluriformes > Ariidae > Neoarius > Neoarius graeffei. Next base: position 5,412,321 of record NC_083583.1, on the reverse strand, counting down.
TTTGATTTGGCTAACATTACACATGAATAGTCAACATCACGAGAAGTTATTCCACGAAACGGAGTCGTACATGAGCCGATGGCTGACGAGGCGCGTAGCACTGAGTTGTCTACAATCCATGTACGATGAGATTGAGTGGAATAACTTTTTATTCTATCCACATTCACTGGATTTTGAGAAACAGATTTTTTTTTTCAAATTCGATTAATAAAAATTTTATACAAAACGTCTGACAAAATAACTTTTCTGCTTAGAATGTAAACAAACTGGTGAAATGACAGGAGCGGTTTGTGAAAAATGCGATAATAATTCTAGAAAAATAAATATGTTCTTGCCATCAAATACGCTCATTCCATTTTTTGGGGGAGGTGGTTGTTTTCAAGGAGAGTTTTTATTTCGTCCTTGTTTGGTTCAGCAAAACGCTCCGCCATTTTGTTTTTCTCTACTCATGGTATATGAGCTGATAGCCTAGTAGTAGAGTATCCAGTCAGAGTGCATGATTGCTCATATCCAGTGAATGTGGGTAGAATAAATATATATTGGATAGACGCGAGTGTTTTACTGAGAAATACGCCACTCGTATTTTTCATCCGGGACATGGAGAAGCAAAACCGGGACCTAAATCTCTCTGTGACTCGTGAGGAAATTGAGGAGTGAGTTTTTCGATAAATTTGGGGACTTTTTTTTTTTTGGTTTGTGAATGTGTCGATATAATAAGAAAATCACACGCTGGCTTGAAGATCTGAAGCTTATTTTCTCATGTTGGAAAAACTCACATTTTTCATGAGTGACATTTAAATAATATTGTCTGGCTTTTTTTTCGCAGTCTATCAGATATATTCCATTCAGCGAGCGTGATGCTGAATGGAATGTATCTGATAGATCACGAAAAAAGCCATTATTATTATTATTATTATTATTATTATTATTATAATACATTCCTTTCAGGTGTTCGACGCGTCTTTCTCTTTCAAAATTCTCTCAAAATCTTCCGTATTTCACGAAGCAAACCTGGCGGCCGTGTTTGTTTACAAATTGTCACAGTCGCTCACTCGCTAGTGCGGAAGTTTTACGTCTCCAACGTGTGACATCATGTCTTGACAACCGTGCAATATCATAGACCATATTCAACGCTCATTCTCCATTGGGTAGAGTGACGTAATACACGTAGGATAAGCGATATGCTAACAATATTGCATGCTATCAAACCAAATGAATGAAACTCGCTAGAAGGGAATAGAACACGTTTTTATTCCATCGAAAAAGTGTCCCGTATGGATAATAATCACTGATATTTCACTCCGTCACTCCCCAGTGTTTTCCCCACTGACTAGACGCGTGTTGTCAAAATGGCGAACCGGTTCAAAATTAAAATTCTTTTGACTAACTTGTGTGGGTTTATTTATTTATTTTGGTGGATGTGTCCATATAATATAAATTACATTATACATTCACCACTTGAAGATAAACTTCATATCTTTGTGCCACCATGTAATATCCTCTATATATATTATGGATGGCTCTGAATATTTTCAGACATTTTCATCACTTTTTTTTATTCCCCCCCTTCTCCCCAGGTCAGAATTGATTTTAAATAGGCTAAATCTAACGCATTTATAAATAGATTTAATGCTCACAATAAATAGAAAGTGATTTAAATATGATGTTTGCTCTCTTGTGGCAGAATTTAAGCATCATGGTCAAGCCTGCTGCAATCGTGTGTGTGTGTGTGTGTGTGATTTAAAAAAAAAAAGTTTTTGCGTAAACAACCAGGTGATTGTGGGGGCGCTTTTCATCTAATTGCTGTACGTAACATCTTTATCCTCGAATAGTTTCTACTTGGACGCATGATTGACTGACTCAATAACACATCGCTCCTCTTTAAGGTCGGCAGGTCCGATGTGTTGAAATGTCATTTTACGTTTGGAATTTGTTACTGTTACGGTCAGATTAATGATGTTATTTCTCATGAAAAATAGCAAAATGTTGATTGTCGAGCTGTTCTTATAAACGGTCAAAGTAAATAAGTAACACTTTGATGCCGTTTTATCATTTTAAAGCACAGTTTGGTAAAAAATAAGCTCGGAGTGGTGTTCCTGAACCCCGAGTGCAGGTTCTCGATCGTTTGGAAATTGTTGTATTGTTTGTGAAAAGAGCATTCAGTGCATTAACTGCGTTACTCGATTAGTGTTCAGACTGAGAACAGTTTGTCCTTTTAGTTTATCTGCGTTAATTAGTCAGGATATTTGTGATTAGCGTAGATCAGGATAGAGCTTCGATTATTTGTGTGAAATGTAAACAGATGGTTTTTTTTTTGGGGGGGGGGGTTGTGCTGCGTAGTCGTAGTGTAGCAGGACAAATGTAGCATTAACGAAATCTGTAAATGCACCAAATTAAAAAAAAATAATAATAAAGGTTTTGCCTTTGTGCTGTTATGTCAAATTTAATCCTGATTAATGTTAACGTTGACATTTAACACTTTTTTTTTTTTTTCCCCCAACTTCAACCTCATGTTCTGACTCGAGTAATACTTCAGTACTGGTAGTGTTTTGACGATAACCTGCTGCTCTTGCAGAATTAAGCAGGTTTTTGACTGTAATGATGTAATTAAGAGCATTCTACTCAACATGGATGGGTGATGATTAGATGTTATGCACTTATTTTAGGTCAGTATCAACTGATGTCAGGTTCATCAGGACTGAGTTTCAATAAAAAGCTGAAGTTTTTGTGTTTCATTAACACGTGGGTTTTTTTTTGTCCATTTATTGCTACTTAAACACATTATTTCCATTTTGTATAATACAGACATGGTCACTAATGTATTAACTTTTGTTAATTACAGGTTTTGTCTCACAGTTATGGTTATTTAGTTTTCACAAGAAAGGGGTTAAATCTCAGTAACTGAGTATAAATAATGTTAACTTTAGTCCAAGTACAATTTTAACAACCAGGAAGTGTTTCACTGTGTCTCAGATCTCCATCTGTGTGTGAAATGAAAAGCTTGAATAAATCAGCATGATGATACACGTTCGCATTATTGTTCTGAAAATGAAACGTTCTGTGATCATCATAAAGGCGTCCTCGGGAATGATCTCTGAAGTAACCAAAAGTTTCACCATGACCTCACCAAATTTTCAGTTCTGAACACATCTGGGTTATTGTTGTGTGTTGAGTTTGTGTTGTTTTGCACGGTGACGTCGCGTCTTGAGCACAGTGTGATTTCACAGAAACAGCACGACCTTCACTCTGCCTCTTTACTCCTGATTGCGTTGTTTTTCATACGAACATACTTAGAGTTCTGTATATACTTTTTGTAGCAAGAATGTGAAGTGCTTCGAAATAAATATACAGTTTTGCAAACGACTTCTGTTTAAGTCTGAGTTTTTTCCATCCAGGGTTTAAAAATGATGAATTCACAAAAGTTTGTGTGCGTGCGTGTGTGTGTGTGTAATTGAAATGTACACGGATCAGCCATAACATTAAAGTGCTGATGACACGTTTTTGACATCTTGGCGATGTTTGATAACATAAAAAGTAATTCCCGATGATCCATATATTAATTCACGAAGGCGCCTATTTTACAAGTTATGATAAAAAACGTGGCTATTTGGGCAAATTTGACGGAGCTGCAGCACCCAGGAGACGAAGGAGGAGGAGGAGCTATATGACGTCAGCGAAAGAACCTTCCTCCTAACTTACCAGTTTGTTGTTGATGCGACAGGTGTTCAGTTTATCATTATTAGTATTTTTATTAGACATTTTATATATATAGTTATTATGCCTTCGCGTTGTGTTGCCGGCTTTTGCTCCAAAACCCACAAGGATGGGGTAAGTTTATTCAAGTTTCCCAGAGATCCCGAGCTGCATGCGAAGTGGGTGAAGCAAGTCAGGCGCACTCGTGACAAGTGGGAGCCCTCACCAACATCCGTCCTGTGCTCTGAACACTTCGATTTGGATTGTTTTGACACCCTTCCCAGCTTAAAGAAATCTCTTGGGTGTTCAGTTCAGCACAAACGTGTGTTACTACCATCAGCAGTGCCTACACAGTGTTGCCAGATTGGTCAGCAGTATCTGTTGCCAGATACTGCTGAAGTTTTCCAGCCCAAAATATGTTCAAAACCCACCAAAATGCACTTGAAACCGCCCAACTGGGCGGGAAACCTCCCAATCTGGCAACACTGCCAGTATTCCGGAGGGGGTCTACTAGTAGCTATGCCGGATCCAAAGACAGTCCTCCTGTCAGAACATGTGTTGTGAAACGACATAAGATAAAGGTACGTAGAGCTATAGATTCTACATGATAATCATAAATGTAATCATAAAGTCGGCGTGATATCAGTCATGTATTTGCTTGTGAAAGCTTGCGGCTTTCATGTAACTGCCGCCTAGCAACGAGAGGCAAAGGGTAAAGAGGGTAGGCTATCATAGATTCTATTCGGAAGAGATCAACACAATTCTAGACTCCCAGAAGAGGAAGAGCTAGCACTAGAGAGTTCACCGGCGTTTTCATGCGCCATTTCCATTGAGTAGAACCAGAGTAGAACAGCCAATGAACCGCAGCGTGTTCTCCCGCTGACGTCACAACATGGCCGCGAGTCACGGACCCAGTTTTCTTGCGCTGTGCAATTAAAAGTTGGATATTCGCGTAACAACAGCTTCTTTTCACGTAATTATAACAGAAATCTAACATGTTTGCCATGTTGTATAGTTTATTTAAGAAATTGCATAGAGTCATGTTCGTGTCATCAGCACTTTAAAACCACTGAGCGGTGACATGATTAAGTTATTCTACAAAATCGAGTTGTACATGAGCTGATGGCGCTATAATCCGCTTACGACAAGATTGAGTGGAATAAATGTTTGATTCAATCCACATTCACTGGATTTTGAGAAACAGCATTTTTTATTTTTTGCAAATCCAAGAAATAAAACTTTATCCAAAACGTCCAATAAAATAATTTCCACTTAGAATGTAAACAAACCGGTGAAATGACAGGAGCAATTTGTGAAAAATGCAATAATTCTTGAAAAATATTTTTTAAAAAGATATGTTCTTACCATCATACTTTTATTCCATATTGTTGCTTTTTTTTTTTTTTTTAGTAGTTATTATTTCGTCCTTGGTTGGTTCAACATGCTCTGCCATTTTGTTTTTTTCTACTCATGGTACAGTATATGAGCTGATAGCCTAGTAGTAGAGGAGCCAATCAGAGCGTGCGATTGCTCATATCCAGTGAATGTGGATAGAATAATATTGACTATCTCATTCCAGTGGCACCTGCCAAGAGGTGGGATATATCAGGCAGCAAGAAAGAGAACAGTCAGTTCTTGAACTTGATGTGTTTGAAGCAGGAAAAATGGGCAAGTGTAAGGATCTGAGCAACTTTGAAAAGGGCCAAATTGTGACGGTGAGATGACTGGGTCTGAGCATGTCCAAAACGGCACACCTTTGGGCTGTTCCCAGTATGCAGTGGTTCATACCTACTAAAAGTGGTCCGTGGATCTGAAGGACAACTGGAGACAGGGCCATGGGTGTCGAAGGCTCGTTGATTCACATGGGGCATGAAGGTTAGCCCATATGCTCCAATCCCACAGAAGACAGGGTTCCCCCTGGGTTCTGAAAAATGTTCTCCACTTTTTTTTTTCCTTGAGAAATAAAATTCAATAAGTATTCATTTTTTTCTTAGTTTTAGTTACCAACTTATCAAACTGGACTTATTACAGGTTTATACCAACCAAACTGGTACAGTTCAAATGTTTGTAGAGCTGCAGCTCGGCCTCTCCATTACAGGTAAAATTTGGGCCCCATTCCAGACTCTAATGAGACAGACTTGATTCTGGGCAGCCTGTGCACCATCAAGCTAAAATAAACCTCTGGAGTTTGAGCTTACTTAAGGTTATTTTAGCATGAAATTATTAAACAGTGGTATGAGGACTCCCTTTAGCCTTCACTTCAACACAAAGCCTGTTTTACAATTGAACAGAGTCGAGAAGAATCTTGGAACAACCAGTAGTGAAGGAATCCGAATTTCCTGTCGATTTACGAACCGAATACAATCACACCGCGCTTTACATCATACGGTTCGTTAGACCAGAGCCGTTTCTCGCTGTTGAAGAGACCAGGGATAAGTCAAGTTTTCCTGAGGATTGGAGGTTTGGGGGTTTTTTTTTGTTTTTTTTTATAAATGGAGAACACCCATAATGTATCAGGAAACTGAAGCAAGACTAATTCCAAGCTACATTATTATACAGGCTTAGTCAAAATTATATTAACCAATCAGCTCTGTAGTGCAGCGGTCTCAAAAGTAGCCGGTCACCTGCGGCAAATCGCTGGCTATGGCTTGTTATGCCGCCGGCTATTGTCAGTCGAGTCACAAAATTTAATATTAAATATTTCTGACAGCAAAAAAAGTTGTGACCGTAAATTACATCCACCATGTCATGTATATTTTGAACATATTTTGGGCTGTAAAACGTCAGCAGTATCTGGCAACATATTTTTTTTACTTAATACAAGAAATGAATGGATGCCAACGTTTTTGCCAAAATGGTATTTTATTTTCCATTGTTTAGGCAGCTTCATCATCATACTGTGAGATTCTGTTCCAATTGTTTTTTTTCTTCTATGAAGCCTGAGCCATTTATTTTATTAGTTTATAATTATTGTTTAATTTAGTCTTCAGGAGAGACTGCCTGCACACAGTACTAGTATTAATAGTTTTTTTTCTTACATGAAAGCTGGGGCATTTATATTATATTTTAAGGTAACTTCATGTTGTGCTGTGAGGTTCTCTGCACTTTAACTTTTGAACCAACAGGTGCATTTGGATAAGTAAAGCCTATTTTTCTGCATTTTTGTAGTCCTGGCAATCTTTTATATTGGTAAAGTTATTTATAGGACCATTTCTCAGTGTCTGTTTTTTTAATCAATAGTTTTTCAGTAATAACTTAATATTTAACATATCACTCAATTTTAAACAACCCCCGCGCCTCCCCCATGGCTTGCCCCCATAGTCTCCAAAATTTCTGTGGGAAACACTGGCGTGCGTAACAACTCTAATCAAGCTTAAGCTAGACGACCCGCCTCAAATACCTGTCCCGGGTAAATGTTATCCCAATTTTAGACGACCTGTTCCAAACCATCCCGCCCCATGAAAAATTCGTACTTGCATATCTCTATCCATCCATCCATCCATCCATCCATGCACGCTTTGCGTGCATTATGTCTGCCGCTGGCAGACATTTTACCATTTTGCACCCTGCTGTAAATTATTTGTACCCTGCTATTCTCCCAAACTTTGAAGCCCCTGGTAGTGGAAGTTCATCAGTGGCGTACTATCTGTAAGCAGACTTCCGACGTCGCTGTTGGGGAGTCAAAAAAGTAGGGCCCAATTACACCAGCAGTGGTTACAGCGCACCACACGTTCAGGAGAAAAATAATCCATGAGTGTTTAACATAATTTTGACTAACCCTGTATTACAACATTCAAAATCCCAACTGGCATCCAAGTCAGCGGTTTTCTATTCATCTCTTACTTTTTTGAGGGTGAAAATACCCAGAGGCTACAGCTCTGAGTAATGGAGCCTAATGACGCCACTGCTTTAGCCACAGGGGCTCAACACATCACGCCGCCCAAAACATGGTTCCCTTCAGTCGCTCGCTGGCTGACTTTTTTTTTTTTTTTTTAATAACCGACCCCTGTCTTACTGATGTGCTGTCCGATGTGCTCGGGGACGGTCGGGGCTCTGAATGCACCTCCCCGTGGCTGTTTCAGCCCTTCAGTTATCTTTAGTGCTTGAAGAAGCCCAATAAACTTCATCTTCGATTGCGCCGCTGTTTGGTTCATGCAGAGATAATTACACCACCACGCCAGGCTGATCAAGACGCACTGCGATTGGTCAAAAGCTTGGTGCCCATTTGGTCATTGTGTCGTCAATTTTTATTGGTCACGAGCACACGCTTATTGTTGACACTCTGGCTTCCCGCTGTCTCTTCACTAGGATAGGATTTCAGCAACCGGAGGGATTTCTATAAAAGATGACAAATACATTCGTCACTGTGATGACTGCTAGTAATTTTCTCTTCATCACTGATGGATTATGTTCGTCAATGATGAGCGTGACGAGCGCCAGCGGGAACCCTGAGAAGAGCTACTGTAGCACAAACTACTGAAAAAGTTAATGGTGGCACTTTTTATTTATTTTTTTTAAGCCAGCATTGACTGTTTTTCAGCAGTTTGTTCAACAGTAGCTGTTCTGTGGGATTGGACCATATGGGCTAGCCTTCATGCCCCATGCAAATCAATGAACCATCAACACCCATGACCCTGTTGCCAGTTCACCGGTTGTCCTTTGGATCCTTGGAGAACTTTTGTTTGGTACTAACCACTGCATACTGGGAACACCCCACAAGATGTACTCAGACCCAGTCGTCTCACCATCACAATTTGTCAAAGTCGCTCAGATCCTTACACTCACCCATTTTTCCTGCTTTAAGAACTGACTGTTCTTTTGCTCCCTAATACAGTTAGGTCCATATATATTTGGACACTGACACAATTTTTTTTTTTTTTTTTTTTTTTACCTGTTTACTGAAACATCTTCAAGTTATAGTTATATAATGGACATGGACATAAAGTCCAGACTTTCAGCTTTCATTTGAGGGTATCCACATTAAAATTGGATGAAGGGTTTAGGAGTTTCAGCTCCTTAACATGTGCCACCCTGTTTTTAAAGGGACCAAAAGTAATTGGACAATTGACTCAAAGGCTATTTCATGGGCAGGTGCGGGCAATTCCTTCGTTATGTCATTCTCAATTAAGCAGAAAAAAGGCCTGGAGTTGATTTGAGGTGTGGTGCTTGCATTTGGAAGATTTTGCTGTGAAGAAAACATGGGGTCAAAGGAGCTCTCCATGTAGGTGAAACAAGCCATCCTTAAGCTGCGAAAACAGAAAAAACCCATCTGAGAAATTGCGACAATATTAGGAGTGGCAAAATCTACAGTTTGGTACATCCTGAGAAAGAAAGAAAGCACTGGTGAACTCATCAATGCAAAAAGACCTGGACACTCACAGAAGACAACAGTGGTGGATGATCCCAGAATAATTTCCATGGTGAAGAGAAACCCCTTCACAACAGCCAACCACACTCTCCAGGAGGTAGGCGTATCAATATCCAAATCTACCATAAAGAGAAGACTGCATTAAAGTAAATACAGAGGGTTCACTGCACGGTGCAAGCCACTCATAAGCCTCAAGAATAAAAAGGCTAAATTGGACTTTGCTAAAAAAAAAATCTAAAAAGCCAGCACAGTTCTGGAAGAACATTCTTTGGACAGATGAAACCAAGATCAACCTCTACCAGAATGATGGCAAGAAAAAAGTATGGCGAAGGCGTGGTACAGCTCATGATCCAAAGCATACCACATCATCTGTAAAACACGGCGGAGGCAGTGTGATGGCTTGGGCATGCATGGCTGCCAGTGGCACTGGGTCACTAGTGTTTATTGATGATGTGACACAGGACAGAAGCAGCCGGATGAATTCTGAGGTATTCAGAGACATACTGTGTGCTCAAATCCAGCCAAACTGATTGGTCGGCGTTTCGTAATCCGGATGGACAATGACCCAAAACATAAAGCCAAAGCAACCCAGGAGTTTATTAAAGCAAAAAAGTGGAATATTCTTGAATGGCCAAGTCAGTCACCTGATCTCAACCCAATTGAGCAGCATTTCACTTGTTAAAGACTAAACTTCAGACAGAAAGGCCCACAAACAAACAGCAACTGAAAACTGCTGCAGTAAAGGCCTGGCAGAGCATTAAAAAGGAGGAGAAACAGCGTCTGGTGATGCCCATGAGTTCAAGACTTCAGGCAGTCGTTGCCAACAAAGGGTTTTCAACCAAGTATTAGAAATGAACATTTTATTTACAGTTATTTAATTTGTCCAATTACTTTTGAGCCCCTGAAATGAAAGGATTGTGTTTAAAAAATGCTTTAGTTCCTCACATTTTTATGCAATCATTTTGTTCAACCCACTGAATTAAAGCCGAAAGTCTGAACTTCAACTGCATCTGAATTGTTTTGTTCAAAATTCATTGTGGTAATGTACAGAACCAAAATTAGAAAAATGTTGTCTCTGTCCAGATATTTATGGACCTAACTGTATATCCCACCCCTTGATAGGTGCCATTGTCATGAGAGAATCAATGTTATTCACTTCTTCACCTGTCAGTGGTTTTAATGTTCTGACTGATCAGTGTCTGTCCCCGAGTCTTGTGGTCTGTTCAACGTCCTGTGGATTTACAGGAACAGACTGTTTTCCTGAAATCACTCACTGTATTAATAGACATGGAGGAAACACCGAGCCACTGGGATTGATGTTATTTTCCCCAAACACTACCAGGAGGCACCAGTAGTTTCCCCAGGCCTGATGAACTTTCCAGCTATCGTGACAGAGCTCTTCCTCGTTCCCGATAACGGTGCTGTCAGGACGAACTCACTCAGCATGATGATCTCACAGGGTTTTTTTCCTCTTCCTGTCCTGCAGGGGTGGGGCCATCTGGCCAAAGAAAATCATACCACACTTCTCTGAGACATTTCTGTTATACATACTGTATGGGTCATGATATTGCTCATAATCTCAAACAATTCATAAACAATAATACATTTTGTTTATAAGTAAAAAATTTAACACTGAAATAAAAAAAAAATGTGTACAAAGTACAAAATTTTAACATCAGCTACTTCCAGTCAGTCTGGAATTTATTATTTAGCTTTGTGAGAGTTTTATGAATTTTTAAATATTGTACGCTGTGACAAAATTATAGCAATATCAATATGATGTCATTCAATCTTCCAGCACCGAAGCTTCAGAAACAACAGTCTTTACTCATACGAGGAAAAAATCCAGCGAGGTTTTCTTTATTTTCCATAAAATGTTAAAGAAGCAATTTGGTGGGTTTTTTTTTTCCTTTTTCATCTTTAACTATTTTGAAAATGCTCCAAAAGCAGTGTTTAATTTAGTTTAATTACATACAAATAAAGTTGTATGAAAAGGTATAAACCAAAGGTCACCTCTCCTTCAGCCTAACGTCTGAACCTTCATCACTTCTCTTATGAATCAAGTCATGTGACTCGACATGGAGACTAAAAAAAAATGTTCGCACTTACTGACGATATTTTTCTTTGGGTGAAAAAGAAAAATATCTGGATCTTTTTAAAAATGAAATGAAATAAACAAACCTTCTCCACTCTGGCTGAAAAAAAAATCTGATCATTTCTCTTTTTCTCTTAAAGAAGAAATTTATCATATACAGTGGTGCTTGAAAGTTTGTGAACCCTTTAGAATTTTCTATATTTCTGCATATTATGGCCTAATACATCATCAGATTTTCACACAAGTCCTAAAAGTAGATAAAGAGAACCCAGTTAAACAAATGAGACAAAAATATTATACTTGGTCATTTATTTATTGAGGAAAATGATCCAATATTACATATCTGTGAGTGGCAAAAGTATGTGAACCTTTGCTTTCAGTATCTGGTGTGACCCCCTTGTACAGCAATAACTGCGACTAAACGTTTGTGGTAACTGTTGATCAGTCCTGCACACCGGCTTGGAGGAATTTTAGCCCGTTCCTCCGTACAGAACAGCTTCAACTCTGGGATGTTGGTGGGTTTCCTCACATGAACTGCTCACTTCAGGTCCTTCCACAACATTTCGATTGGATTAAGGTCAGGACTTTGACTTGGCCATTCCAAAACATTAACTTTATTCTTCTTTAACCATTCTTTGGTAGAACGACTTGTGTGTTTAGGGTCGTTGTCTTGCTGCATGACCCACCTTCTCTTGAGATTCAGTTCATGGACAGATGTCCTGACATTTTCCTTTAGGATTTGCTGGTATAATTCAGAATTCGTTGTTCCATCAATGATGGCAAGCCGTCCTGGCCCAGATGCAGCAAAACAGGCCCAAACCATGATACTACCACCACCATGTTTCACAGATGGGATAAGGTTCTTATGCTGGAATGCAGTGTTTTCCTTTCTCCAAACATGACGCTTCTCATTTAAACCAGAAAGTTCTATTTTGGTCTCATCCGACCACAAAACAATTTTCCAATAGCCTTCTGGCTTGTCCACGTGATCTTTAGCAAACTGCAGACGAGCAGCAATGTTCTTTTTGGAGAGCAGTGGCTTTCTCCTTGCAACCCTGCCATGCACACCATTGTTGTTCAGTGTTCTCCTGATGGTGGACTCATGAACATTAACATTAGCCAATGTGAGAGAGGCCTTCAGTTGCTTAGAAGTTACCCTGGGGTCCTTTGTGACCTTGCCGACTATTACACGCCTTGCTCTTGGAGTGATCTTTGTTGGTCGACCACTCCTGGGGAGGGTAACAATGGTCTTGAATTTCCTCCATTTGTACACAATCTGTCTGACTGTGGATTGGTGGAGTCCAAACTCTTTAGAGATGGTTTTGTAACCTTTTCCAGCCTGATGAGCATCAACAACGCTTTTTCTGAGGTCCTCAGAAATCTCCTTTGGTGGGGTTTACATTAGACCGTATCAGCGGATCATCAGATTAACGTTTTTAAAACGATTAGTGTGCACACAGCAACACCAATACACGATTAGTGTGCACACAGCAACACCAATACACGATTTGCGTGCACACAGCAACACCAATACACGGATACGCTTGGCTCCGCAGGCATCCTGCACTCCAAATCACTCCGCCCTGAACAGCGAGTGCCCTCTGGAGGGTGCGCACTCCGGCCCTGCGCAGCTCACAGAGCACGCGAGTGTAGTGCACAAGCAGTGATTCGGGACTGAGCCGCTGTGTGTGTGATCCCAGCGCATATCACTTACCACTTGCAAGTGGAAGGATGGCAAGCCTAAAGACAATCATAACTACACAATGGGCAGTATTTGCATCAGTATTTGCAGTATTTTCATACTTTTATACTCTTTAATGAAAGGTGATACAAGGCGGAAGTCCGCGCCATTTTTCAGCAGTCGCGTCACATGACCAACGCCAGCGAATCAGGTAGGTGGATGTCACAGTGACGTTGTCCAATGACGATGCCAGCTAGAGCTCAGCACAGCGTATCCGCGTATTCTCAATGTTTACACAGCACCGGAGCTGACACGATCTGGATTGAATACGTGGACCCTGGCGGATTCCCGTTTCCCGGCGTTTCCAGGCGTTTTAATGTAAATGGACAGTGCATCCGTGAAGAAAACGAGACCGATACGGTCTAATGTAAACTTGGCCTTTGTTCGTGCCATGATACACTTCCACAAACATGTGTTGTGAAGATCAGACTTTGATAGATCCCTGTTCTTTAAATAAAACAGGGTGCCCACTCACACCTGATTGTCATCCCATTGATTGAAAACACCTGACTCTAATTTCACCTTCAAATTAACTGCTAATCCTAGAGGTTCACGTACTTTTGCCACTCACAGATATGTAATATTGGATCATTTTCCTCAATAAATAAATGACCAAGTATAATATTTCTGTCTCATGTGTTTAACTGGGTTCTTTTTATCTACTTTTAGGACTTGTGTGAAAATCTGATGATGTTTTCGGTCATATTTATGCAGAAATATAGAAAATTGTAAAGGGTTCACAAACTTTCAAGCACCACTGTACATCTTTGTTATATGGACACGAGTGTTTTTCGTCCAAGCTCCATCCGGGACATGGAGAACCAAAATCGTGACATAAATCTCTATTTGTGACCCATGAGGAAATCGATGAGTGAGTTGTTTTGATAAATTTGGGGACTTTTGGTTTGCGAATGTGCTGATATCGTAAAAAGAAAATCACACGTTGGCTTGAAGATGTGAAGTTTATCTTCTCATGTTAAAAAACTCGCATTTTTCATGAGTGACGTTTAAATAATATTGTCTGACTTTTTCATATTCCATCCAGCGAGCATGATACCGAATGAGTCGAAGACGAGTAGCTGAATGGAATGTATCTGATAGACCACGAAAAAAACCCATTATCTCATCTCATTATCTGTAGCCGCTTTATCCTTCTACAGGGTCGCAGGCGAGCTGGATCCTATCCCAGCTGACTACGGGCGAAAGGCAGGGTACACCCTGGACAAGTCGCCAGGTCATCACAGGGCTGACACATAGACACAGACAACCATTCACACTCACATTCACACCTACGCTCAATTTAGAGTCACCAGTTAACCTAACCTGCATGTCTTTGGACTGTGGGGGAAACCGGAGCACCCGGAGGAAACCCACGCGGACACGGGGAGAACATGCAAACTCCGCACAGAAAGGCCCTCGCCGGCCCCGGGGCTCGAACCCAGGACCTTCTTGCTGTGAGGCGACAGTGCTAACCACTACACCACCGTGCCGCCAAAAGCTATTATTATTATTATTATACATACACATTCCTTTCAGGTGTTCAACGCATCTTTCTCTTTCAAAATTCTCTCAAAATCTTCTGTATTTAACGAAGCAAACCTGGCGCCCTTGTTTGCTTACAAATTGTCACAGTCGCTCGCTCACTAGCATGAAAGTTTTACGTCTCCAACATGTGACTTCATGTTGTCTTGACAACTATGCAATATCGTAAACCATATTCAACGCTCATTACGTCGCTGCGTTTGTATAAACCTTGGCGGGAACATCGTAGCAACAACAACACGGAGAAGAAGCAGCAGCAGCAGCAGCAATAATAATAATAATGGATGACTTCGCGTTTGTACAGCTGCTGCTTCTTGGCGCTTAAAAATGGCGACCTTTCGCAATCTTGCTATTGTTGTTGGTCTTAACAACTCCGCCCTCCCGCTGATGTAAGCAGTTCTTTCTTCTGGCCCAGCAGAGAGTTGGTGCTAGCCTGGAACCGGTTTTTATGACCCCAGAGCCAGTTCTTTGTCAGTGGAAACAGAAAACCCGGTTCCAAACTAAGCACTGGCCCCGAACCAGCCCTGGAACTGCTTCGGTGGAAAAGGGGCAAGAGAGTTGCTCAACACAACTCGAAGAAGTGATTCATGGTCAGCTTTTTCCTTTAATAGCTGTCTCTGAGGTTGACCTTCTGTGAGCTGTGTGTAGGCGAGTGATGCAATGTGTCAGAAGTCGTGGAAAGCAGCGCGCGCCCTGATCCTTTTCCGGTTTTTTTGGGGCGGGGTTTGACGGTTAAAGCGTGGGCAGGTGAGTGCGCTCGAGATCACAGGAGCTTCCTCCGCTTCCGCCACGACCGTCTTGTACCGCTTGGTGGAGAGCGCGAGCGCCTCGACTCGTGCGTGGGCGTGAGTTCAAGTGCACAGCCGCTTTGTGCATGCGCGCGCGCACGCGCGTGGGTTTGTGTATGAGTGCGTGAGCGTGCACGAGCGCTTAGTCGTCACCCAGCAGCGCACTCCGAGCCGAGTTCAGCGCGCGACTCCCAGCTGTGGGACTCTTCTTCTTCTCCTCAGAGCGAGCACACCGCGAGTATCACTCCGTGAGTATCACTCCGTCACACCGGAGCGAGGAAATGCAGGGGTTGGTTGGTTGGTTGGTTTATTTGTTTGTTTTTGTACTTTTGGTTTTCAGCTCGTGCGTCCGTCGTTGATGTCGAAAACCGTGTGTCGCACGCGCTTCGTTTCGTCGCCTCAGAGGAGAGCGCGCGCGTGAACTCACGGGCATTTTTTGTTGTTGTTGTCGTTTGCGAGCGCGAGCACAAGAAAGCCGCTGATGTGGCGCGAGCGGCGCTCGAGACCCTCCGTGATTTCTGAGGTAAAATCCGTGAAACGGCAGAAGGCGAGTCTCTGACTGAAACCCGCACCGGAACTCCGGATCTCACACACAACCGTCTTTTAACTAAAACATCACACCATTACCACGTTTTGTGGAGCTTTTATTTTCATTTTATGACTTTTGTTTGACACCAAATTCGTGTTGAAGCGGCTGTGACTGAGGACGTCGTGTCAATCTCATCAGTGAGAGGAAAAAACCCATAAAACTAATCTTTTTAGTCAAACTACCAGTGTTTTCATTAACATTTGGACTAAAATTGTTCCACGATATCGTTTAAGCTGTCGATTATCCGTTAAACTCTTCATAAACCATCAATTTCTCGCTCTATAAGCACTGTATGTTGGCATTACGAAACGATATCGCCATAAAAGTTATTTCACGATACTTGGAGTCTTTGATACGATATTTGGTTTCTTAACATGATTACGGTCGGTTAATGTTAATGATTAGAGGGCATTTACGTTATGCAAGGACTTGGCTAGTATTTATTGTATTTCTTTTTAGTTAAGTGGATATCATGACTATTATATCGTGATACTTTGAGTCATCGATACGCAGCGATTATATCGTGATATTTCCGAGTAGTCGATACACGATACGAATCGTGATGATTTTGTTTTGCTGAGGATTTGCTAGCATTATTAGCCTCTATTGAAAACTGTAAATTAAAATGAGAATTAACGCTACGTATTACTAATATTTCTACATTATCATTTATAAGTTGTAAAATATATCTGATTTTTAAAAAAATATTAACATATCCAGATGATTTCAGGTTAATTTTAGCTTTCTGCTTGGTTTGAACATCACACTATAACCACGTTTTGTGGAGCTTTTATTTTCATTTTATGACTTTTGTTTGACACCAAATTCGTGTTGAAGCGGCTGTGACTGAGGACGTCGTGTCAATCTCATCAGTGAGAGGAAAAACCCATAAAACTAATCTTTTTAGTCAAACTACCAGTGTTTTCATTAACATTTGGACTAAAATTGTTCCACGATATCGTTTAAGCTGTCGATTATCCGTTAAACTCTTCATAAACCATCAATTTCTCGCTCTATAAGCACTGTATGTTGGCATGACGAAACGATATCGCCATAAAAGTTATTTCACGATACTTGGAGTCTTTGATACGATATTTGGTTTCTTAACATGATTACGGTCGGTTAATGTTAATGATTAGAGGGCATTTACGTTATGCAAGGACTTGGCTAGTATTTATTGTATTTCTTTTTAGTTAAGTGGATATCATGACTATTATATCGTGATACTTTGAGTCATCGATACGCAGCGATTATATCGTGATATTTCCGAGTAGTCGATACACGATACGAATCGTGATGATTTTGTTTTGCTGAGGATTTGCTAGCATTATTAGCCTCTATTGAAAACTGTAAATTAAAATGAGAATTAACGCTACGTATTACTAATATTTCTACATTATCATTTATAAGTTGTAAAATATATCTGATTTTTAAAAAAATATTAACATATCCAGATGATTTCAGGTTAATTTTAGCTTTCTGCTTGGTTTGAACATCACACTATAACCACGTTTTGTGGAGCTTTTATTTTCATTTTATGACTTTTGTTTGACACCAAATTCGTGTTGAAGCGGCTGTGACTGAGGACGTCGTGTCAATCTCATCAGTGAGAGGAAAAAACCCATAAAACTAATCTTTTTAGTCAAACTACCAGTGTTTTCATTAACATTTGGACTAAAATTGTTCCACGATATCGTTTAAGCTGTCGATTATCCGTTAAACTCTTCATAAACCATCAATTTCTCGCTCTATAAGCACTGTATGTTGGCATGACGAAACGATATCGCCATAAAAGTTATTTCACGATACTTGGAGTCTTTGATACGATATTTGGTTTCTTAACATGATTACGGTCGGTTAATGTTAATGATTAGAGGGCATTTACGTTATGCAAGGACTTGGCTAGTATTTATTGTATTTCTTTTTAGTTAAGTGGATATCATGACTATTATATCATGATACTTTGAGTCATCGATACGCAGCGATTATATCGTGATATTTCCGAGTAGTCGATACACGATACGAATCGTGATGATTTTGTTTTGCTGAGGATTTGCTAGCATTATTAGCCTTTATTGAAAACTGTAAATTAAAATGAGAATTAACGCTACGTATTACTAATATTTCTACATTATCATTTATAAGTTGTAAAATATATCTGATTTTTAAAAAAATATTAACATATCCAGATGATTTCAGGTTAATTTTAGCTTTCTGCTTGGTTTGAACATCACACTATAACCACGTTTTGTGGAGCTTTTATTTTCATTTTATGACTTTTGTTTGACGCCAAATTCGTGTTGAAGCGGCTGTGACTGAGGACGTCGTGTCAATCTCATCAGTGAGAGGAAAAAACCCATAAAACTAATCTTTTTAGTCAAACTACCAGTGTTTTCATTAACATTTGGACTAAAATTGTTCCACGATATCGTTTAAGCTGTCGATTATCCGTTAAACTCTTCATAAACCATCAATTTCTCGCTCTATAAGCACTGTATGTTGGCATGACGAAACGATATCGCCATAAAAGTTATTTCACGATACTTGGAGTCTTTGATACGATATTTGGTTTCTTAACATGATTACGGTCGGTTAATGTTAATGATTAGAGGGCATTTACGTTATGCAAGGACTTGGCTAGTATTTATTGTATTTCTTTTTAGTTAAGTGGATATCATGACTATTATATCATGATACTTTGAGTCATCGATACACAGCGATTATATCGTGATATTTCCGAGTAGTCGATACACGATACGAATCGTGATGATTTTGTTTTGCTGAGGATTTGCTAGCATTATTAGCCTCTATTGAAAACTGTAAATTAAAATGAGAATTAACGCTACGTATTACTAATATTTCTACATTATCATTTATAAGTTGTAAAATATATCTGATTTTTAAAAAAATATTAACATATCCAGATGATTTCAGGTTAATTTTAGCTTTCTGCTTGGTTTGAACATCACACTATAACCACGTTTTGTGGAGCTTTTATTTTCATTTTATGACTTTTGTTTGACACCAAATTCGTGTTGAAGCGGCTGTGACTGAGGACGTCGTGTCAATCTCATCAGTGAGAGGAAAAAACCCATAAAACTAATCTTTTTAGTCAAACTACCAGTGTTTTCATTAACATTTGGACTAAAATTGTTCCACGATATCGTTTAAGCTGTCGATTATCCGTTAAACTCTTCATAAACCATCAATTTCTCGCTCTATAAGCACTGTATGTTGGCATGACGAAACGATATCGCCATAAAAGTTATTTCACGATACTTGGAGTCTTTGATACGATATTTGGTTTCTTAACATGATTACGGTCGGTTAATGTTAATGATTAGAGGGCATTTACGTTATGCAAGGACTTGGCTAGTATTTATTGTATTTCTTTTTAGTTAAGTGGATATCATGACTATTATATCATGATACTTTGAGTCATCGATACGCAGCGATTATATCGTGATATTTCCGAGTAGTCGATACACGATACGAATCGTGATGATTTTGTTTTGCTGAGGATTTGCTAGCATTATTAGCCTCTATTGAAAACTGTAAATTAAAATGAGAATTAACGCTACGTATTACTAATATTTCTACATTATCATTTATAAGTTGTAAAATATATCTGATTTTTAAAAAAATATTAACATATCCAGATGATTTCAGGTTAATTTTAGCTTTCTGCTTGGTTTGAACATCACACTATAACCACGTTTTGTGGAGCTTTTATTTTCATTTTATGACTTTTGTTTGACACCAAATTCGTGTTGAAGCGGCTGTGACTGAGGACGTCGTGTCAATCTCATCAGTGAGAGGAAAAAACCCATAAAACTAATCTTTTTAGTCAAACTACCAGTGTTTTCATTAACATTTGGACTAAAATTGTTCCACGATATCGTTTAAGCTGTCGATTATCCGTTAAACTCTTCATAAACCATCAATTTCTCGCTCTATAAGCACTGTATGTTGGCATGACGAAACGATATCGCCATAAAAGTTATTTCACGATACTTGGAGTCTTTGATACGATATTTGGTTTCTTAACATGATTACGGTCGGTTAATGTTAATGATTAGAGGGCATTTACGTTATGCAAGGACTTGGCTAGTATTTATTGTATTTCTTTTTAGTTAAGTGGATATCATGACTATTATATCGTGATACTTTGAGTCATCGATACGCAGCGATTATATCGTGATATTTCCGAGTAGTCGATACACGATACGAATCGTGATGATTTTGTTTTGCTGAGGATTTGCTAGCATTATTAGCCTCTATTGAAAACTGTAAATTAAAATGAGAATTAACGCTACGTATTACTAATATTTCTACATTATCATTTATAAGTTGTAAAATATATCTGATTTTTAAAAAAATATTAACATATCCAGATGATTTCAGGTTAATTTTAGCTTTCTGCTTGGTTTGAACATCACACTATAACCACGTTTTGTGGAGCTTTTATTTTCATTTTATGACTTTTGTTTGACACCAAATTCGTGTTGAAGCAGCTGTGACTGAGGACGTCGTGTCAATCTCATCAGTGAGAGGAAAAACCCATAAAACTAATCTTTTTAGTCAAACTACCAGTGTTTTCATTAACATTTGGACTAAAATTGTTCCACGATATCGTTTAAGCTGTCGATTATCCGTTAAACTCTTCATAAACCATCAATTTCTCGCTCTATAAGCACTGTATGTTGGCATGACGAAACGATATCGCCATAAAAGTTATTTCACGATACTTGGAGTCTTTGATACGATATTTGGTTTCTTAACATGATTACGGTCGGTTAATGTTAATGATTAGAGGGCATTTACGTTATGCAAGGACTTGGCTAGTATTTATTGTATTTCTTTTTAGTTAAGTGGATATCATGACTATTATATCGTGATACTTTGAGTCATCGATACGCAGCGATTATATCGTGATATTTCCGAGTAGTCGATACACGATACGAATCGTGATGATTTTGTTTTGCTGAGGATTTGCTAGCATTATTAGCCTCTATTGAAAACTGTAAATTAAAATGAGAATTAACGCTACGTATTACTAATATTTCTACATTATCATTTATAAGTTGTAAAATATATCTGATTTTTAAAAAAATATTAACATATCCAGATGATTTCAGGTTAATTTTAGCTTTCTGCTTGGTTTGAACATCACACTGTAACCACGTTTTGTGGAGCTTTTATTTTCATTTTATGACTTTTGTTTGACACCAAATTCATGTTGAAGCAGCTGTGACTGAGGACGTCGTGTCAATCTCATCAGTGAGAGGAAAAACCCATAAAACTAATCTTTTTAGTCAAACTACCAGTGTTTTCATTAACATTTGGACTAAAATTGTTCCACGATATCGTTTAAGCTGTCGATTATCCGTTAAACTCTTCATAAACCATCAATTTCTCGCTCTATAAGCACTGTATGTTGGCATTACGAAACGATATCGCCATAAAAGTTATTTCACGATACTTGGAGTCTTTGATACGATATTTGGTTTCTTAACATGATTACGGTCGGTTAATGTTAATGATTAGAGGGCATTTACGTTATGCAAGGACTTGGCTAGTATTTATTGTATTTCTTTTTAGTTAAGTGGATATCATGACTATTATATCGTGATACTTTGAGTCATCGATACGCAGCGATTATATCGTGATATTTCCGGGTAGTAGATACACGATACGAATCGTGATGATTTTGGTTTTGCTGAGGATTTGCTAGCATTATTAGCCTCTATGGAAAACTGTAAATTAAAATGAGAATTAATGCTACATATTACTAATTTCTACATTATTATTATTATTATTATTATTATTTATAAGTGGCGGCACGGTGGTGTAGTGGTTAGCGCTGTCGCCTCACAGCAAGAAGGTCCTGGGTTCGAGCCCCGTGGCCGGCGAGGGCCTTTCTGTGTGGAGTTTGCATGTTCTCCCTGTGTCCGCATGGGTTTCCTCCGGGTGCTCCGGTTTCCCCCACAGTCCAAAGACATGCAGGTTAGGTTAACTGGTGACTCTAAATTGAGCGTAGGTGTGAATGTGAGTGTGAATGGTTGTCTGTGTCTATGTGTCAGCCCTGTGATGACCTGGCGACTTGTCCAGGGTGTACCCCGCCTTTCGCCCGTAGTCAGCTGGGATAGGCTCCAGCTTGCCTGCGACCCTGTAGAAGGATAAAGCGGCTAGAGGTAATGAGATGAGATGAGAGATTATTTATAAGTTGTAAAATATATGATTTTTTAAAAAAATATTGTTAACATATCCAGATGATTTCAGATTAATTTTAGCTTTCTGCTTGGTTTGAACATCACACCATAACCACATTTTGTGGAGCTTTTTTTTTTTTTCATTTTATGACTTTTGTTTGACACCAAATTCGTGTTGAAGCGGCTGTGACTGAGGACGTCGTGTCAATCTCATCAGTGAGGGGAAAAAAACCCATAAAACTAATCTTTTTAGTCAAACTACCAGTGTTTTCATTAACATTTGGACTAAAATTGTCCCACTATATCATTTAAGCTGTCGATTATCCGTTAAACTCTTCATAAACCATCAATTTCTCGCTCTATAAGCCCTGTATGTTGGCATGACGAAACGATATCACCTTAAGTCATTTCACGATACTTGGAGTCGTTGATGCACTTTACGGATCACGATATTTGGTTTCTTAACATGATTACGGTCAGTTAATGTTAATGATTAGAGGTCATTTACGTTATGCTAGGACTTAGCTAGTATTTACTGTATTTATTTTTAGTTAAGTGGATATCATGACTATTATATCGTGATACTTTGAGTCATCGATACGTAACTATTGTATCGTAATGATTATATCGTGATATTTCCGAGTAGTAGATACACGATACGAATCGTGATGATTTTGGTTTTGCTGAGGGTTTGCTAGCATTATTAGCCTCTATTGAAAACTGTAAATTAAAATGAGAATTAACGCTACGTATTACTAATATTTCTACATTATTATCATTTATAAGTTGTAAAATATATGATTTTTAAAAAAAATTGTTAACATATCCAGATGATTTCAGGTTAATTTTAGCTTTCTGCTTGGTTTGAACATCACACCATAACCACATTTTGTGGAGCTTTTATTTTCATTTTATGACTTTTGTTTGACACCAAATTCGTGTTGAAGCGGCTGTGACTGAGGACGTCGTGTCAATCTCATCAGTGAGGGGGGGAAACCATAAAACTAATCTTTTTAGTCAAACTACCAGTGTTTTCATTAACATTTGGACTAAAATTGTTCCACGATATCGTTTAAGCTGTCGATTATCCGTTAAACTCTTCATAAACCACCAATTTCTCGCTCTATAAGCCCTGTATGTTGGCATGACGAAACGATATCGCCATAAGTCATTTCACAATACTTGGAGTCGTTGATGCACTTTACGGATCACGATATTTGGTTTCTTAACATGATTACGGTCGGTTAATGTTAATGATTAGAGGTCATTTACGTTATGCTAGGACTTAGCTAGTATTTATTGTACAACCCCGATTCCAAAAAAGTTGGGTGATTTTTAAATTTCATGACAACACCACATCTCAAAAAAGTTGGGACAAGGCCATGTTTCCCACTGTGAGACATCCCCTTTTCTCTTTACAACAGTCTGTAAACGTCTGGGGACTGAGGAGACAAGTTGCTCAAGTTTAGGGATAGGAATGTTAACCCATTCTTGTCTAATGTAGGATTCTAGTTGCTCAACTGTCTTAGGTCTTTTTTGTCGTATCTTCTGTTTTATGATGCGCCAAGTGTTTTCTATGGGTGAAAGATCTGGACTGCAGGCTGGCCAGTTCAGTACCCGGACCCTTCTTCTACGCAGCCATGATGCTGTAATTGATGCAGTATGTGGTTTGGCATTGTCATGTTGGAAAATGCAAGGTCTTCCCTGAAAGAGACGTCGTCTGGATGGGAGTATATGTTGCTCTAGAACCTGGATATACCTTTCAGCATTGGTGGTGTCTTTCCAGATGTGTAAGCTGCCCATGCCACACGCACTAATGCAGCTCCATACCATCAGAGATGCAGGCTTCTGAACTGAGCGCCGATAACAACTCGGGTCGTCCTTCTCCTCTTTAGTCCGAATGACACGGCGTCCCTGATTTCCATAAAGAACTTCAAATTTTGATTCGTCTGACCACAGAACAGTTTTCCACTTTGCCACAGTCCATTTTAAATGAGCCTTGGCCCAGAGAAGACGTCTGCGCTTCTGGATCGTGTTTAGATACGGCTTCTTCTTTGAACTATAGAGTTTTAGCTGGCAACGGCGGATGGCACGGTGAATTGTGTTCACAGATAATGTTCTCTGGAAATATTCCTGAGCCCATTTTGTGATTTCCAATACAGAAGCATGCCTGTATGTGATGCAGTGCCGTCTAAGGGCCCGAAGATCACGGGCACCCAGTATGGTTTTCCGGCCTTGACCCTTACGCACAGAGATTCTTCCAGATTCTCTGAATCTTTTGATGATATTATGCACTGTAGATGATGATATGTTCAAACTCTTTGCAATTTTACACTGTCGAACTCCTTTCTGATATTGCTCCACTATTTGTCGGCGCAGAATTAGGGGGATTGGTGATCCTCTTCCCATCTTTACTTCTGAGAGCCGCTGCCACTCCAAGATGCTCTTTTTATACCCAGTCATGTTAATGACCTATTGCCAATTGACCTAATGAGTTGCAATTTGGTCCTCCAGCTGTTCCTTTTTTGTCCCTTTAACTTTTCCAGCCTCTTATTGCCCCTGTCCCAACTTTTTTGAGATGTGTTGCTGTCATGAAATTTCAAATGAGCCAATATTTGGTATGAAATTTCAGAATGTCTCACTTTCGACATTTGATATGTTGTCTATGTTCTATTGTGAATACAATATCAGTTTTTGAGATTTGTAAATTATTGCATTTTTTTTATTTACAATTTGTACTTTGTCCCAACTTTTTTGGAATCGGGGTTGTACGTTAACACACTCGTTCTGATTTGTTATCGTTTTTATCGTAACTGCTTGTTCACAGAGACTCGTTCACAGAGAATCCCCCTGAAAAATGTTTAATAATTTTGATAGATTTGTCTTTTTTTTTTTTTATTCACCTTTATTGATTAAAGTTAATAATGCAATCTGTAAACTTAAAAAAAAATTTTTTGTGTGAAATTGTGTTCGGAGAGTTTTTCTTTGACGGCTTGTTCAGGTTTATTTGTGGTCCTACAGGAGGTCGGAAGTATAAATGATGCTAGCTGAAAACTCCTAAAACTCTGTTTGCTGTTTGTGATCTCGTCAGGCTTTTGATTGAATCAACACCACAGATAAATACCAGCTCTGTGTGTGTGTGTGTCCGCTTCTTTCTTTCCCAGTGAGTTAATGGGACGTCTGTCACTGGGGGTTAATGCCCTACTTATGAGGTGGTGGTGGAGGGAATGCTTCTCCGAATGTAGGTCAACTCCGACTTCCCAGCAGAATCTGGCGTTGGTTTTGCTGTGAAGTTCTAACGTGAAACACATGTTTCGCTGTTGAACACAGTTCGCTGTATTTTAACTCCGTTCTCTCCCGCTGCATGATGTAAACTGTGTACATTTCAGTAAATGTTCCCTAAAATGGTGTACACGTTAAGCTCACGTTGTCATCTTTCACTCGAAATTGACACGACTGTCAACAAGCTTTCAACAGCGAGCATTCCGGTTCGACTGCATTCCACGTTTGCCTTTATTCCAACAGGAAGTGTAGATTCAGTGCCTCTTTTATATCATGGAACTGTAGCCTTCTTTGCTAAAAGACTTTCTTCTTCCAGAACTCGCATGTTTGTGTTGTCATTTTTTTTAAATGGTTCACTCTTTTTTTTTTCCTTGTATTTTGATTATGTAACAAAAAGCACAAAAATTGCACTTTTTTTTTTTGTTAAAGCTTTGATTAAAAGGGCGGGGCTAGAGTATGTAAAATCTCATTTAGTGATGTCACCAAGTAAACCCTACAGCTTTGTTCCAATCATGTCTAAGATTAAATTATGACGAAGTGACGCTCACAGAACCTTCACCGCAAACGTACTTGTAACTCACATGAACTAGTTTACTGTCAGTTACCTAATTGGTTCGGTAATGTTATTCACATTAGGCTGTTAGGGTTCACGATTCCTAATTTGCATATTCATCAATTAAAAAAATATATTGTGTGTTATTTTACAATTTAAAAAACTGACTAGCTTGATTTATAGCTAGCTTTGGCCTGTGTTCACATTCGCAAATGACAAAGCAACAGGCAACTGCTTTTTTATAATTCTTTTTTAAATGTACCCTAACAATGATTTCAGTGACGAACAGCATTTTTTTTTCAATTGTATGCAAATTAGGCATGATGCTGTAAAGCGAGAAAAAGTTAACTGTGGTTTCATGATGTCCTGTCACATCTCGTAAAACGTGTCTAGAAGCGTTACATTACAAAGGAAAGTAATGCTTGGAAGGAAGTCATGGAGATCATTGGGACCTCTGGTGAGTGTATAGTATGTAGCTAGTAGCCTACAGTTAGCTATTTTAGCACGTAACATACAAATAACCGATTTTCACATTGATGAGGTTTTTTATTTTTTTATTTTTTAAATTTGGGTTTAGCTTGTTCGTAAAGAAGTAATAAAGCCAGACGGTTGGTTTGAACGGTTCCTTGTACCGAGCCTATGGTGCATGTGGTCCAATATTTCTTCAGTTTCCTGCTCAAAACCTGCGTTTAATGTTTGTTTGACGGAAGAAAAACGTTTAACTCTGGTTTCGTTGTATCCTGTCATGTGTGACCTCTTGTTAATTAGGTATTAATTAGTAAACATTATGTTTGGAAGGAAGTCATCTGAGAGCAATGCTAAAACGTGACTTTGATACTCATGAATCTGTTATTAATTTGCATTTAGCTAGTTAGCTTCAGAAACATGTACGTGTTGGAATTAGAAAATGCTGGACCGTGAACGCGTAGCTACACACGACACAACAAACCACGAGTGTCTCGTCACCACAGTGCTCGTGTGAAAGGATGTCGGGTTAAGCTTTTCCTCTTGGCCTTTTGAGAACCCCACTTCATCAGCGTGACAAGTCGTTGTCTTCAGGTGCCAGACTGAACCCTTTGGGTCGGTTCCTGCTTCACGTGTGCCCCCCCGTCCTGTTTACATGCCACAGAGCGTGAGAGTGTTTGCTTTCTCAAGAGGATCCACTTCTGCACCTCGTTCTTTACCGTCCCGTTCCTATGGTTGCCGTAGGAACCTGTCTGGCATTCATGAGACTGAATTAAGTCGTCTGGGACGGAGAGAAAGAATGGACGGGCTTTATTTAAATGGCTGTGCAGTTGTCCGGCTTTAACCGGGAGTTGGGTCGGGCCGGGCCATCTGCGGCGGTGCGGTGCTGCTCAGTGTTTGAGTTCAGCGACTGATATTAAAGCAGTCTTGTTTAGCTCGATGGAGAAGCTTGTGTTCAGGATCCATGAATGATTTTACGCTGCTCATTTTGGAAAGGGGGAAAAAGGCAGAGCTTATTGTGTGGCCGGGGATGTTTAAGCCAGTGTGTGTGTGTCTTTAGTGTGTGTAGAGTTTCTCCTTTTGTAAACTGTGAAAAGCGTCGCTGAAAGCTGCCATTGTTGTTGTGGGAAATCAAAGCTGGCCCTGTCTCTCAGCGGGGTGTGTGTGTGTGTGTGTGTGTGTGTGTGTGTAGGGGGGTTGGAAAGAGGAAAGGCCTTGGGGTGTTAACCAGGGCCTCAGTGTACGTTGCATGCTGATGAACTTCAGCGCGTCTGCCCCCTTAGGGAACTTCTAACACTCCTTTCCAGATGTTTAAAAGTCCAGATGTTCTGACCTGTACACCTGAACCACATCACGTGTGCTTGAGGTCGCTTCATTAGTGCTTCATTACAGCCTTATAAACAACTATCAACCTAAACAGTGATCCGAGCAGAGAAACATAATCTCTCTCTCTCTCTCTCTCTCTCTCTCTCTCTCTCTCTCTCTCTCTCATATTTACCTTCTCTGTTATTAACCTTTTTCTTTCTTTCTCCTCTCTCTCTCTCTCTCTCTCGCTTTGTGCAATACCTCTCCTGCTGGCTTTTTTCTTTTTCCCCCCCATATCTTGTTGTTTTTTTTTTAATTTGTATATGTAAATACTTAATTTATCTAGAAGTTTTCTTTATTTTCTATTCTATGTTTATCTGTAATGATATTGCTGGAATTTTAATTTCCCTGAGGGAACCCTCCCAAAGGTATCAATAAAGTTCTACCTAATCTAATCTGATCTTTCTTTCTCTGTTATTAACCTCATTTCTCTCTCTCGCAGTCTCTCATTAACCTTTTCCCTCTGTTATGAACTTTCTTTTTCTCATTTTTCTTTTCTTTTCTTTTTCTCTCTTGCTTGCTTTCTCTCTTCATAACTTCATTTCTCTCATTAACCTTTTGTTATTCACCTTTTCTTTCTTTCTTTCTTTCTTTCTTTCTTTCTTTCTTTCTTTCTTTCTTTCTTTCTTTCTTTCTTTCTTTCTTTCTTTCTTTCTTTCTTTCTTTCTTTCTTTCTTTCTTTCTTTCTTTCTTTCTTTCTTTCTTTCTTTCTTTCTTTCTTTCTTTCTTTCTTTCTTTCTTTCTTTCTTTCTTTCTTTCTTTCTTTCTTTCTTTCTTTCTTTCTTTCTTTCTTTCTTTCTTTCTTTCTTTCTTTCTTTCTTTCTTTCTTTCTTTCTTTCTTTCTTTCTTTCTTTCTTTCTTTCTTTCTTTCTTTCTTTCTTTCTTTCTTTCTTTCTTTCTTTCTTTCTTTCTTTCTTTCTTTCTCTCTCTCTCTCTCTCTCTCTCTCTCTCTCTCTCTCTCTCTAATAAATTGATACAGACACATTTTCGAGTGAGTCAGTCCCAGAGCTCGGCTCAGTTTCGCCCGTCTGGTTTCTCCACTTTTGAAGAACACTGTTGTTCGTTTCTATTATTTTCAGCGTCTCAGCATCGACATGTTCAGGATTTCAGATTTGTTTAGTTGAGTCAGGGATTAGACATAGTGACGTGTGTGTGTGTCGTCTTTCCTTTTCCATGTCGTTTTCTTCATGTTGTGACTGGTATGGAAAATTATGATAAGGAGTAAGGAAAGTGTCTTTTCTCCTCTTGTGCAGGAGCGTCAGAGATAAGTGAGAAGATGAATTTGAGGTGGTAACATGATCCTTCAGACCTTCCCTCGCTCAGCATCTGGATAAAAATAGCAGCACTTTTAAAATTGTGACCGAGCCGAGGATATGAGCCAGGGAGGGTTTATCAGGTCCGAGGGGAGCAGTGTGGAGTCTGTTAACTCGACGTTATTGACACTTTTTGCTCAGAGCATCAGAATTTTGTGCACTGATGGGGATTTTGAGCATCCACAAGATGACCCAAATACACCATAAGGATTATGACTGATGATCTGCTTTTATCTTCTCACTCAAGTCGTCACATCAATCCCCAGATCGTCATCTCCACTCTTTCAGTCTCTTTCTGGTTTTGTTTTTATGAGAAGTGCTTTTTGTAAACCTTCACAAACAAGCCCTGATCGCTCCTCATATTTCAGACCAAGATTTTCACTGCCCATCAAACGAGGGGGCGGGCAGATAGGAAGGACTGGTGCGCGTCATGTCGTCGTGTCGCCATTTTTGTTGTTGTACTGTAAAACCTGTTAATTACTGTCTTCATTTTTCTGTTAACCAGTTAACATACTGCATTGCGGTGATGCCATCGGATCTTGTTTAAAAGCAATATAAACAGATTTAAAATTGACTCGATGACTTAATTTAAAAACGTTAAGGTACTGGTTCTGAAAAAAAAAAAAAAAAAGACGTCCTGTGCAGTCAAACAAATAAATCACTGACCGTCTTATTGAACTGTTTTAATAAATAAGTCGTGGATATAAATACTACATTATTCAAATGCAAAATTAATTCAGAAATCCTTGTAGCGTTTTGTCTTTAGCGAGAAATCGTTCATGATTTTGACACACTTGCAATTTAAAAGCCATGTTTCCATTTTTACATCAACAGCCTCGATGACTGAGTCAACAAAACGCCCCGGCGATGTCGGTCATAAATTTGCATTTGTTTTTTTCCTGGCTGCGTTCGTTCGTTCAGACATTTCTGCTGGCCAATCAGTGAGGAGGTGGGCGGGCACTTCGGTTTGGGTTACAGTGCTCCGCCTGATCCAGTGTGATTTTCTTTCCGCTTTAAAAACCTTTCTTTCCTGAGTAGCGTTTTTTGTATTTCTCGACAATAGTGTTAATTATCTATGCGCTTGTGAAGGGATTAAATAATCTCTTTAGTTACCACTTAGCTGCCTCCAGCTCTCATAAAACACTTGTACAAACTGGTTTCTTCCTGTTTAAGTTAATCTGGATTGGAGTATCTTTTAATGATCGTTAATCATGTTTAATAATAATAATAATAATAATGTTATATGTTCAGTGATTTTATTTATCGCTGAATAGCTGGGCGATACAGCAAAAAAATCGTATCCTGATTTTCAAAAGTGTTTTTATGATGCATGATGTGTATAAGGATATGAAGGTATGTTCACAAATTGTGAGCAGTGCAGCAGTGTTGGAAAATGTCCCTTTTTTTTTTTTTTAAAAGTTACTTTTTTATTTAAAAAAAACCCCAAAGAGAAATGAGGTATGAAGATCTGGAAAAATATCACTTTAAATATGAACTAAAAATTATAATTTGACCTCAGATTCTTCTGGTCAGTTTGTAATAAGAGATCATGATGTCTATTATGAAATTTATCAAATGATCCATATTATGTACCACAGTATGTCGTCCAGCCTGACTTTCACACGTACTATGGACAGACAGGAGACTTGGTCCGGTTTCTGAATTCGGTGGCTCGATTCAAAAACTAGCAACACGATGAAAAGCCTAAAAGCAGGAACACAAATGAAAAGAGAAATCGGAGAGATTTATGCCAAGGTCACACGTAGCTGGTTGATCCGAGAGAACCGTGGCTGGGGCTAACGTGGCCATTCCGACAGATTTTAGAGGTGATCTGTTGCATAAATTTGGGCGGAGTAAATATGCAAATGAAGCCACGATGGAAGACGTCAGTAAAACCAGTGGCGCCAGTGACGTATGGCCTTACGGCAACGATGGCAGTATGTCCGGTTTTCACAGCTGTAATACGGCATGGCGGCCAC
This sequence comes from Neoarius graeffei, assembly GCF_027579695.1. NCBI lineage: Eukaryota > Metazoa > Chordata > Actinopteri > Siluriformes > Ariidae > Neoarius > Neoarius graeffei. The sequence goes on along the minus strand of NC_083583.1, from coordinate 5,381,336 downwards.
GGCAAGCCGAAATGAGCCACACCCCCTAGGCAAGCTTTTCACTTTCTGCAGAATGTTGTTCTGTGAGCATTTTGAGGTCAATGGTTGTGACGGAATGCTACGGTAGCCCGCACTAGTCCACATAAGCCTCAAGGATGCTCACAGATGTCTTCACGGTTGCGACAGATGAATTAATCTGGCGCTTGACCCACGACAATTTTCAACATAACTTTCTGGGAATGGAAGCCACACTCTACTGGTTGTCAAGAACATTCCAATGGAAGGACCTGGAACACCTGCTGGTTGACCCCTGGGAGGCTCAAAATAGTCTTTCGGCATCTACCGTGAAGTGATTCCGGCTACGTGAGACCTTAGGTTCATTTAATGAGCTCCACATTGTATGAGCACATATGGAGGTGTTTGTTTACTGGGACAGTGTGAAAGTGTGCATCCCGGTAAAATCCCATGTGAATGAGAGGTAAGGGTTAAAATGGCCATAATATCCCAGGTTTCGAGTGTCAACACTAAACACTCGACCGGAATGGCGGAACACATTTCGATTTTTGTCACATCTGCCAAGCGTTTGATGAATAATTTTGTTGCGAGATTTTTCTATTTGGACGCTTTTCCAGTGCAAACGTGACACATTGAATGTGTTCACAAGGGACACGACGATAAAAGTGTCAGGCTGTTTACGTGGTCTTCTGGGGCCTGCTGTCTTTCACTGATGACAGAAAAACACATTGTGAGGATGCTGAATGCATTTGTTTCGCACTTTGTGGCTCGTGCATACCCCTTATCCTCGCACCCGCATAAACACTCGTGTCTTGTCGCTTTCAGTTTTGCTACGAAGTCAATAAATGTGTTATCCAGCACTCAGACTTGCTTAAGGGCAATTCCATGTAAATGTCAACCTTACCATGCAAAAATAAAGCAACATGTAATACATCAAAACCACTCCCAGAGATATCACCTAGGCCTGTATTTTACAGATGTGAATAAGTTGAACCAATTTGTAACCAACCTAATACGTCACTATTAGTCTTTCTTTCTTATAATGTAAACCCCAAGCTAAAATCAACTTTGATCATGTACAATTCTGTATTATTGCCACAAGCCACAGAAATGTATGCTAAAATCCACAAAACAGCAAAACAATAGCCATCCTAAATATTATTTAAGAACTTTGATAGTTTTAGCTGATATTTAGAGAGTTTTTCAAAGGGTTATGGTGGTTAAATTGCTGATTTTCTAAACATATGCCATGTCTATTTCAGACGCGTCACATCCATAACGGAATTTCGTCGCATCCATAACGCTGACTTTTCCTTCCGAAACTCTGCATGAAATACAAAATATTTTAAACAAAGATTTTTTAATATTCACCTTGGACCCCTCTATCAAATGGATATCTCCATTTCGACATTAGGTTTACAATTTCAGAGAGTTTGATAAAAATGTACAGTCACCCAAGAAAAGTGATACTTTTTCTGTCGCATCCATAACGCATCTTTTATTGGCATTTTCTGGCATGCCCTAGATGTACTATGGGAATTGTTCTTGTTCTATCACTTCTCCAGTATGGTACAGCCTTAAAATATGCAACACCTGTTTAAATACTGGGAGACAATAAAACATGCACTGGGTCATTTGTTGCCATTTTGAGTTCAAGTGTCACGTCCATAACGCTGGAATTGCTCTTAATAACGCTAACTAAAGCATGTTATCAATCGGTGCGTGGCTTTAGTGTTACAGATGCACACCAGAAGGAAATGCTGATCCATCCTTTAAACTTCTGCATTCTGATCCATCTTAATTTTCAGGTTGCTCTCGTTTATCCACGTCTCATCGCCAAATCTTTCGAATTATAATGTTTTGAAAAGATGTTGCTTCAAGATGGCGCTGTAGACGCCAGCCTCGGCACTGCGCTCGCGAGCGTTTTGTTTGTTCTTTGTTTGTCCGGTGATTGAAACCCAATCACTTGCACCAGATAAGAACTGCTCAACACGAGGCAGTTCACTCTAAAGAATTTTTCACCAAACTTCACGAGCATGGGAAATTTTCTGAAGGAAATTTTAGTTGGAGGAGCGGCGCTCTATGGGACATGGAGGAAGAGCAGACAGGGTGAGTGGGCTGGTGTGCTTGTGAAACTGTATGCAGGGTTTTTGAATTCCACTTCCATCAATCCACCTGGCGAATCTTTGTTCCTTGCCCAACCAAATGGATGAGCTGCTTCTTCTCAACGGAACAAACAAGGACTTTACATGTTCTGTTGCATTCTGTTTCACTGAGACCTGGCTTAGTGATTCAATCCCCAACGGTGGTCTACTATCCCAAGCGGATCGTGTAGTAGAGCTATCGGAGGGGAAAAGAGAGATGGTAGAATTTGCTTCTACATCAATGAATGGTGGACACAAAGGCGTAAAAACGGTGTTTATATTGGTGGGGACATAATTTGGCCAAGCGCCCCAGTGCGCCATGGTTGTCGCACGAAATGTGGCCTACACTGTACGAATGATTTGGTTGTCCATTCCTTTGTGTTATTTTGATTTTTAGCACCAGGTACAGTTAGTCTTAGACTTGTGGCCCTTTTCCACTACCCTTTTTCAGCTCACTTCAGCCCGACACGGCTCGCGTTTCGACTATCCAAAAACAGCACGACTCAGCTCGCTTCAGCCCTGCTTAGCCCCCAAAACTCGCACCGTTTTGGAGTAGGGCTGAAGCGAGCCAAACCGAGCTGAGTGAGTCTAGGGCCGTGAGCAGACACTCCCCTGTGCACTGATTGGTGAGGAGGAGTGTCCTCACACGCCCCGCGAGCACGCTGGGATCTGTAAACACCGTAAACCCGGAAGAAGGAGAATTACGAGAATTATGAAGCCTTATGCGCCTCGCCTCATCTATACGCTCTTGCCAGTATCTGTTGGCGTTGTCGGTGACAACAAGCCACAGCACCAAGACCAGCAACACTAACGACTCCATGTCCTCCATGTTTGTTTACTCTCTGGGTTGTGAGACTACCGCTTAAAAGATCACTGATGTCACTGTTTGCGCCGCCTAACGACATTACCTGACGTCCACCCACTTTCGCTAACTCCACCCAATGTGTCCACCCACTTCCAGCCAGCACGGTTCAGCGCGGTTGTAGTTGAAATGCAACTCCAACAGCCCCGCTCAGCTCGACTCAGCATGGCACGGCTCAGCCGCGTTGGTAGTGGAAAAGCGGCATTAGGCTAACATCTGCATGTATACTGGCAATACATTATCACACAGAGAAAGTGGACATTGAAGTTGCTGTGAATTTCGCTGGAGTGGATGACCTACCCAAAATACTACAACACAATCAATCAAAATTATGTGCTGCTGCTTCATTTTCACACGTTTGAAACATCATGCGCTTCCTTTTGAGTTACTGCAATTTCAGAATCTGGAAGTAATGTAGGTATGGGTGGTAGAAGTGTGAAGAGTTTTGGTAGTTGTAGTGCATTTTGCAAAAATGTTTATTCATTAAGTTGAAAGGGTTAAGTGACAATTGTTTCACATTTTTACATTTTCACATTTTATTGCAGAGGTTACATACATACGCATATACATATGCATATATACATATGCATATACATGCAAACAATGAGCAAGAAAAAAGTAAATATAAGTAAACATTTAGCATTACCTACAAGCATTTATTTGTGTGTGTGTGTGAGAGAGAGGGAGGAAGAGAGAGATTGCAAACAGAAACTCCTTGCTGTTACAGTAAATATAAGTAAACATTTATCATTACCTACAAGCATTTATTAGTGTGTGAGTGAGAGAGAGACAGACAGACATAGAGAGAGAGATTGCAAACAGAAACTCCTTGCTGTTACAGGATCATATGACAAAAGGTGTTTTTGCCTTCTGAGGCAGAAGCTAAACAATAGAGATCTTGCAGTCACGTGACCGGAAAGTACACAGCCGCCATCTTGTCGGTAAAAAACACCGCTGAATACTGCTGCACTCGTGTACAGAATGGATCAATTTCAACCGACGGACTACACGGCTCATTTTTCTAATGAATAGATAACTAGATATATGTCTAAAATAAACGATCTACAGATTAGTGACCCTTATGGCTTACCGGACGTAGTTTTCACGACCGTGTCAGTGGATTTTGAACTGCCAGCGGAATACCCAGATGTGTATGATTACCTCAATAACTTTCCCTCGCTGTTCAGTGGTGAAGCACTGCGTGCTTATAAATCTCTGGACAGTTATCTTTACAGAAATTCAGGATTTGTCAGCCGCCCTCAGATGTGGCATCTTGTAAACAAGAAAATAACAATCCTCATTGGATGGGTAAGTCACTTAAGTATTGAGTATAGCACTGACCAGCCGATTATAGAATAGAATAAGGTAATTCCAGCTGTAATTCCAAATCGTCCGTCTTGTTTACCATGGATCTGGCGTTGGAGAGGTAGAGGCGGCAGTGGAGATTTGAGTAGCTGTTTTCTGAGCTTAGTCAACAGGCCGCTCTGCAGCCTCGCTTTTGCTTCCACTCCCGACGCCGCCTCCTTCGCTTTGCTTCTGATAACAATCCACGGAGACCCCGCTGGTCTCGCTATCTCGTCCGGAATGTTGTGCATGCGATGGAAATCGCTACAAACCGTCATTTTCTGCTGGAAACCAATGTTCAGTAAGTCCATACGGTTGTAGTGGATATTGAAGTCCGGTACAGACAAACAACACGCAAAAATACACACAAAAAACATAAACGTGCACAGGTAGGGAGAGCTTGTAGCCTAGGGTTTTCCAGAAGAAAAGGTAGTAGAAGTAGAAGGCGGAAATATGGCGTTTGACCGACAAGATGGCGTCTGTCACAATCTGGATCGGCTGTGACGTCACATGCAAGTGCTCCATTGGAGTCGAGCGCTTGGCAGAAGAAAACGTCACTGTCTGAAGAGGTTCTCTAACAAGGCTATTTTGTTTTGAATAGCTTACCGTTGACTGGGTAAAATAATGTCTTATGTCCTCCTTACGTTTTCTTTTATTGCCCGACATCACTGCCTGTGTGCTGTTTTGCTGTAGCAGCGAGCTGGATGCTGATTTTACCGCTTGCTAGTGCTTACAGCCAATGACAACAAAAAACCATAGCAACGTCAAGGCAAAGGGAGGTGGGCCAATCAAAGCTTCATAAAGCTTTTTTTCCTGTCCCCACCAATAGTCAGCCGTCTTTGAGAGGTCTGTTCACAACTGAAAATCAGCTGGAAGCGACACCGCATTTGGTGTTTTTATTCAGCGTTTCCCGCATCGCGGCTTCTCCATTCAAAAATGGTATGGACTAGGGTTGGGCGGTATCCAAATTTTGATACCTTTAAACCGTCTCTGTGTTTTCCCGGGGTATACGGTATTACCGAGAAAAAAATATTTTGTTTCGGCCTACTGTGTAACGTGCGCCTATGCCTCAAATGTACTATTTAAAAGCAGCATAGCGAATTGTGTGCATTGTGGTATGGATTAAGCAGCAAAGCGAATTTTGTGCATTGATGAATGGATTAAGAGATATTTCAAAGCATCACGCAACTCTTCCTTCATCTTGAAAATAGCATTCAACTGTCGTTTACACATGTCTACGTTGAAACGCCATTTGCAGCACTATTTCACCTACTCCATCAAAAAAAAGTACACGATGAGCAGGATCATACCCTTTCAAGCATGGGAAATAAAAAAAGAAAAAGAATCAACCAACACCCAAGTCCGTTTAGACTGCACGATAAACCATATTCTTCAGCGCAAATGAGGCGAACCTAATTCAAATGCGCGGTAGCTGCACAAGGCAAAATCATATGGGCCCATGTCATGCCATGGCGGGGAAATTAATAATCAAATGGCCTTACCTTGCTTAAAACGTTGTCTTGATCACATAACTCCTTACAATTATTCCACTTAAATCCATACGGTTTAACACACCCAACAAAGATAGCAAGCGCATTGCTAATTCCCACCAGAAACCTAACAGTTTACGCTACGATGTTTTCTTCCGTTTCTTCAGTAGATGACATTTCAAACGTTTATTACCCACATCCCAAATGTCATACGTTATATTATTTTACCTTGTTGTTACTCATGTAACCTACTCAAAACACAACTCATTGGAGAGATCTCGTGGAAGTGGAGTACCCCAGGCTATGGTGTGCCTTAGGGGACATATTAGATTTTTCGTTTGGTTTGAAACCAAAATACTGCCACACTGCTGATGTTTTTTTTTTTTTTGTTTTGTTTTTGTTTTTTTTTAGATAGGACAGTATAGAGAGACAGGAAATGAGCGGGGGAGAGAGAGACAGGATCGGGAAATAACCTCGGGTCGGAATCGAACCCGGGTCCCCGGATTTATGGTGCGGTGCCTTAGCCATCTGAGCCATGACACCCCCGGTCTCAGTCTCTTGCAAAGCTTTCTGTCAGACTCCAAAATGTCACGCAGGGTTGCCATGGCAACGACATAAACAACCCTGCACGCGATCAAAACTTCTTTAGGAAATTGATAGAATTAGTGAAAATACGATCACACAGTTATTTGGGATGATCTTCAATTTATTATTTTATATTATGACCTCATGTACTCCATATTTATTTAGATATTATATATTTTTTTAAAATGACGGTAATGAGACCGATACCGTTGGTACTTTTGGATACCTCGGGATACCTTCTTACCGTAATACCGCCCAACCCTAGTATGGACATTTTAAACTCGGCTGAATATTGGTATGGACAAGTCCATACGCATTTTTACGCCCATGGGTGGACAGGTGTCACGGTGCTTAATAAATACTGCAGCCTGAATTTGGAGTTGCTGTCCCTAAATCGCAAGCCATTTTATTCACTGCGGGAGTTTTCTTCCTTCATCCTGGTTGGTGTTTACATCCCACCCCAGGCCAGCGTTGATGCTCTGCAAATCCTGGCTGATCAGCCAGCCAGCTGGGAACAAGAGAACACAGATGCACTTTTTCATAATTCTTCGCGACTTTAACACGGCAAAATTAAACCTGGAACTACCAAAAAATATACAGCATATTAATTGTCCCACCAGGGATAATAGCATCCTGGATCACTGCTACACAAGCTGAAAGAATGCATATCGCTCTGTTCCCCGTGAAGCTATGGGGCTCTCTGATCACTGCTTACTCCATCGCATCCCAACCTACAGGCAGAAATTAAAATCTGCAAAATCCTGTGGTGAAAACTGGTGGTACGGTGGTGTCGTGGTTATCACTGTTGCCTCACAGCAAGAAAGTTCCAGGTTCAAGCCTCACGGTCTTTCTTTGTGGGGTTTGCATGTTCTCTCCGTGTCTGTGTGGGTTTCCTCTGGGTGCTCTGGTTTCCTCCATGATTCAAAGACCTGCAGATTCTGTAAAATACCCAGGCACTGGGGTTGGACAAGCCAGTGCATACTTCATGCCCAGATAGATTGGGAAGGGCTGAGTCAGGAAGGGCTGAGTCAGGAAGGGCATCCGGTGTAAAACCTATGCCAAATCAAATAAGCGGAACAGATCCGCTGTGGCGACCCCGTGATGAAAACTGAAGAAATGGACCAGCGAGGCAAAAGACGAATTGCAAGACTGTTTTGATTGGACTGATTTGAAGCTGCAACTGACACACCGTGAAGATGTGTGTACCAATCAAGATCTACTGCCCATCCAGTAATAATAAACCATGGTTCATATCCAGACTAAGGCAGCTCCGACAAGGAGCATGCCTACAGAAGTAATAATAAACCATGGTTCACATCCAGACTAGGGCACCTCCGACAAGGAGAATGCCTACAGAAGTACGGGATAGGGCCCGGTACAATCAGGCCAGAATCATACTGACTAAGGAAATCAGAGTAACTAAAGCTGTGTTCACATATATACTGGTACGATAGTGGTATAACTGTATCGATACAAAGTATACCGGTACAGTTTAGTGCATCTGTCCACACTAGCGAGAAATGTTTGCGGTTTTCTTTCACAGTAGTTGAAATGCGCGTGTGCGAAATGTTTCCGTGGTTACCGAGTAACTTCCTTCCAAGAATATGGCGGATGAAACAATGTGCGTGTGCTTTTTGTTGTCAGTGTACAGTCTGTATTTCTGGTGGTCACTTATTCAGTTGAATTGTATAAAACGCGCGAGGCAGTTGAGAAAGAAACAAAGAAAACGAATCGCCGTTCTTCACTAACTGTTCCTGGTATCGCTCGTCTCCCCAAAGCTCCAACAAACACACAACTTTGCTCCATGTACAGTGGTGCTTGAAAGTTTGTGAACCCTTTAAGATTTTCTATATTTCTGCATAAATATGACCTAAAACATCATCAGATTTTCACACAAATCCTAAAAATAGATAAAGAGAACCCAGTTAAACAAATGAGACAAAAATATTATACTTGGTCATTTATTTATTGAGAAAAATGATCCAATATTACATATCTGTGAGTGGCAAAAGTATGTGAACCTCTAGGATTAGCAGTTAATTTGAAGGTGAAATTAGAATCAGGTGTTTTCAATCAATGGGATGACAATCAGGTGCGAGTGGGCACCCTGTTTTATTTAAAGAACAGGGATCTATCAAAGTCTGATCTTCACAACACACATTTGTGGAAGTGGATCATGGCACGAACAAAGGAGATTTCTGAGGACCTCAGAAAAAGTGTTGTTGATGTTCATCAGGCTGGAAAAGGTTACAAAGCCATCTCTAAAGAGTTTGGACTCCACCAATCCACAGTCAGACAGATTGTGTACAAATGGAGGAAATTCAAGACCATTGTTACCCTCCCCAGGAGTGGTCAACCAACAAAGATCACTCCAAGAGCAAGGTGTGTAATAGTCGGCCAGGTCATAAAGGACCCCAGGGTAACTTCTAAGCAACTGAAGGCCTCTCTCACATTGGTTAATGTTAATGTTCATGAGTCCACCATCAGGAGAACACTGAACAACAATGGTGTGCATGGCAGGGTTGTGAGGAGAAAGCCACTGCTCTCCAAAAAGAACATTGCTGCTCGTCTGCAGTTTGCTAAAGATCACGTGGACAAGCCAGAAGGCTATTGGAAAAATATTTTGTGGATGGATGAGACCAAAATAGAACTTTTTGGTTTAAATGAGAAGCATCATGTTTGGAGAAAAGAAAACACTGCATTCCAGCATAAGAACCTCATCCCATCTGTGAAACATGGTGGTGGTAGTATTGTGGTTTGGGCCTATTTTGCTGCATCTGGGCCAGGACAGCTTGCCATCATTGATGGAACAATGAATTCTGAATTATACCAGCAAATTCTAAAGGAAAATGTCAGGACATCTGTCCATGAACTGAATCTCAAGAGAAGGTGGGTCATGCAGCAAGACAACGACCCTAAGCACACAAGTCGTTCTACCAAAGAATGGTTAAAGAAGAATAAAGTTAATGTTTTGGAATGGCCAAGTCAAAGTCCTGACCTTAATCCAATCGAAATGTTGTGGAAGGACCTGAAGCGAGCAGTTCATGTGAGGAAACCCACCAACATCCCAGAGTTGAAGCTGTTCTGTACGGAGGAACGGGCTAAAATTCCTCCAAGCCGGTGTGCAGGACTGATCAACAGTTACCGCAAACGTTTAGTTGCAGTTATTGCTGCACAAGGGGGTCACACCAGATACTGAAAGCAAAGGTTCACATACTTTTGCCACTCACAGATATGTAATATTGGATCATTTTCCTCAATAAATAAATGACCAAGTATAATATTTTTGTCTCATTTGTTTAACTGGGTTCTCTTTATCTACTTTTAGGACTTGTGTGAAAATCTGATGATGTTTTAGGTCATATTTATGCAGAAATATAGAAAATTCTAAAGGGTTCACAAACTTTCAAGCACCACTGTAGCTCCACGGTCGTTTTGAGCCATTTTGACGTTTTATTTACAGCTGGAGGGGCGGCACAGTGGTGTAGTGGTTAGCACTGTCGCCTCACAGCAAGAAGGTCCGGGTTCGAGCCCCGTGGCCGGCGAGGGCCTTTCTGTGCGGAGTTTGCATGTTCTCCCCGTGTCCGCGTGGGTTTCCTCCGGGTGCTCCGGTTTCCCCCACAGTCCAAAGACATGCAGGTTAGGTTAACTGGTGACTCTAAATTGAGCGTAGGTGTGAATGTGAGTGTGAATGGTTGTCTGTGTCTATGTGTCAGCCCTGTGATGACCTGGCGACTTGTCCAGGGTGTACCCTGCCTTTCGCCCATAGTCAGCTGGGATAGGCTCCAGCTTGCCTGCGACCCTGTAGGACAGGATAAAGCGGCTAGAGATAATGAGATGAGATGAGATTTACAGCTGGAAAGCACGTGCGTATTGTATTGTATGAATAACCCGGAAGAAGTAGGAATGGCTCATTGCGCATGCGCATTATATTTGTATCGATACAGAACCGCTTCATCTGTCCACACTACAGCGAAGCACTACAGTACCGATACTGTACCGGTACGAAACCCATACATTTGTGGGTTTCGTACCGATACAGTTATACCGCTACAGTACCGGTATAGTTGCTAGTGTGGACAGGTGTTGCGGTACGAAAGTAGTATCGTATCGGTACAAAATCCCTAGTGTAGACAGGGTATTAGAGAAGCTACACCGATAAGCTGAAAAACAGCTTTTCAGCCAATGACCCTGCATCAGTGTGTAGAGCCCAGCAGGACATCAACTACAGGAGACCATCCCCCCTGCTGAGGAAAACAAAGACCTGGCTGATGACCTGAATGCCTTCTACTGCAGGTTTGAGGAGAATACATTCACAGCCGCCCTTATCACACCCCCGATGCAAAGGCTCACCAAACCTAGATGGAGTCTCCCCCCTCCTGTCTTAAAGCCTGTGCTGACCAACTGGCTCTAGTCTTTATACATATCTTCATCAGATCCCTCGAGTTGCATCAAGTCCCCTTCTGCTTCAAGCACTCCATCATTCCGGTCCCTAAGAAACCCTCCATCACAGGACTAAATGGCTACAGGCCTGTTGCTGTGACGTCTGTGTTCATGAAGTCCTTTGAATGTCCCATTCTTTCCTGATGCACGGTTTCAAGATCAATGTATTTTTGTCATTTCAACCATATACAGTTGGTACAGTACACAGTTAAAACCAAACCGTTCCTCCAGGACCATGATGTTACATTCAACGTCACACGACTACAAGTCTATATATAACACACAGTGCAGGAGTGCAACACTGCAAACAGTAATGACACAACATAAAGTGCAGCGTTGAGTGTGCATATTGAGGTAATATATGAAAAGGGGAATAAATAAATGTAAACCGTGTGTGTGAAAGACATATAAACATTGTAAAGCAATCGTGCAATATTGTCCACTGTGCAAATACTGCAGTGAGAGTGGTGTGTTCAACAGTCTGTGAGAATCAGTCCCGTCCCTCAGAGTTGAGGAGTCTGATAGCATGTGGGAAGAAACTGTTAGTCTGGTTGTGAAGGTCCAAATGCTTTGATACCTTTCTCCAGATGGAAGGAGGGTGAAGAGACTGTGTGTGTGTGTGTGTGTGTGGGGTCATCCACAATGCTGGTAGCTTTCTGGAAGCAGCATGTGATGGAGGGAAGAGAGACTCGGATGATCATCTCCACTGTCCTCACTATCCGCTGTCGGGTCTTGCAATCCGAGACGGTGCAGTTCCAAAACCAGACCGTGATGCAGCTGCTCAGAATGCTCTCAGTAGTCCCTGTGGAGAATATTGTGAGGATGGGAGATGGGTTTTCCTCAGCCTCCACAGGAAGTAGAGGCACTGCTGGGTTATCTTGACGATGGAGCTGGTGTTGAGAGACCAGGTGAGGTTCTCTGCCAGATGAACACAGAGGAATTTGGTGCTTTTGACCATTCTCCACGAGTGAGCTGTTGATGTTCAGTGGAGAGTGGTCACTCAGTGGTGTTCTGAAGTCAACAACCATCTTTTTTTTTTTTTTTTTTTGTCCACGTTCAGAGAGTTGTTGTTGACGGCACCAGTCCGATAGCCGTTGCACCTCTTCTCTGTATGCTGACTCATCGTTTTTACTGATGAGACCCACCACAGTCATGTCATCAGCAAACTTGATGTGGTTTGAGCTGCGAGTTGCTGCACAGCCCTGGGGGGCCCCAGTGCTCAGTATGGTGGTGCTGGAAGTTCTGCTCCCAGTCTGGACTGACTGAGGTCTCTCAGGAAATCCAGGATCCAGTTGCAGAGGGAGGTGTTCAGGCCCAGCAGGTTCAACTTCCTCAGTTTCAGTTGTTCAACAGTTCAGGGTCTCCTTTGTTGCATTTTGCGCTTCATAATACACCAAATGTTTTAAATGGGAGACTGGGCTGTAGGCAGGCCAGTTTAGCACCCAGACTCTCTTATTACAGAGCCATGCAATATGTGCAGAAAGTTGTTTTGTTGTCTTGCTGAAAGAAAGGCATTCACTGAAAAAACGTCATCTGGATGGCAGCATGTTGTTCCAAAACCTGTATATATCATTCAGCATTAATGATGCTTTCCCAGATGTACAAGCTCCCCATGTCATGTGCACTAATGCACCCTCATACTATCACAGATGCTGCTTTTGAACTGTGCACTGATAAGCCGGATGGTCCCTCTCCTCTTTAGCCTGGAGGACGTGGTGTCCGTGATTTCTAAAAAGAATTTCTACTTTTGACTCATCAGGCCTCGGGACAGTTTCCCACTTCGCCTCAGTCCATCGTAAAAGAGCTCAGGCCCAGAGAAGGGGGCGGTGTTTCTGGATATTGTTTATGTCTGGTTTTAACTTGTATTTATAGACGCAGTAATGAAGTGTTTTCACAGACGATGGTTTTCTGAAGTGTTCCTGAGCCCATACAGTGATTTCCACTACAGACACGTGTCTGCTTTTAATGCAGTGTCTCCTGAGGGCCTGAAGATCACAGGCTTCCAGTGTCAGTTTTCAGCCTTGTCTCTTGCATACAGAGATTTCTCCAGATTCTCTGAATCTTTTAATGATATTAAAGAAAGAAAGTACAACTTTATTCATCACACACTTGTGAAAATTCCTCTCTGCATTTAACCCATCTGAAGCAATGAACACACACGTGAGCAATAAGTGTGCGCGCGCGCGGACACACACACACACACACACACACACACACACACACACACACACACACGTATCCAGAGCAGTGGGCAGCCATGCTAACAGCGCCCGGGGAGCAGTTGGGAGTTCGGTGCCTCACTCAAGGGCACCTCAGCCCAAGGCCGTCTCATATTAACCTAACCGCATGTCTTTGGACTGTGGGGGAAACCGGAGCACCCGGAGGAAACCCACGCAAACACGGGGAGAACATGCAAACTCCACACAGAAAGGCCCTCGCTGGCCACTGGGTTTGAACCCAGAACCTTCTTGCTATGAGGCGACCGTGCTTTTTTTTTTTTTTATTATGGACCATAGATGATGTGATCCTCAAATTCTTTACAAATTTTACATGGAGAATGTTTTCGTTATTCTTAAATTGTTGCACTGTTTGCCCACGCAGTCTTTCACAGAGCGGTGAACCCCGCCCCATCTTTACTTCTGAGAGACCCCGCCTCCCCGGGATGCTCTTTTTATACCCAATCCTCTTACTGACCTGTTGCCAAGCAACCTATTTATTTATTTATTTATTTATTTATTTATTTATTATTTTAAAGCATTGCACAACTTTTTCAGTCTTTTGTTGTGCCTGTCTCAACTTTTCTGAAACATGTTGCTGACATCAAATTCAAAATAAGCATACATTTTTCAAAAAAACAATCAAATTTCTGAGTTTTGATATGTTGTCTTTGGACTATTTTCAGTGAAATGTAGGGTTTCCATGATTTGCAAATTTTCACATTGTGTTTTTTATTTGTTTTACACAGCGTCCCAACTTTTTTGGAATTGGGGTTGTATGTAATAGTTACACTAGTTATTGTAGATTACATATTTATTATATTGTCATGTCCATATTGTAGATTACATTTGCATAACTTGCATGTATTCACTTGTAAATTTTTTTTTTCCTGTATCGCTAGAGACACCAACTGCCAGAACCAAACTCCTTGTGTGTTGAAGTTCTTGGCCAGTTATCATGATGCTGATTCTGAAAATACAATGTTCTGAAGTCTGTTCTGTTCTTTTTTTTTTTCTTCCCCCTCCATTTTAGAGCCAGCAAAATGGGCAAAGGTTGCATCACGGCCACCAAGTACTTTCTGTTTCTCTTCAACCTCCTGTTCTTTGTGAGTATGCTTCTCTTTGTCTTTGAGACTCCATGACTCAACCTTGACTTTGATAAATAAGGCAGTGCTGGAGCTGTGGGTTGGCGTGGCGTTACAGGGGTGTGTTTATGGTTGCAGTGTCCTTAATGGACAATATTAAATAAGGGCTAATGAATGCAGGCACTTTTTAAATGTTAGCGTTACTACTAGTGATTCATTCTATTATTATTATTATTATTATTATTATTATTATTATCAATAATAGCTTTTGATTGAGCATTTTGTGTCTTTTAACTGGTTTCAGGTGGGTGGAGCTGTATGAGCGAGGTCATGTAATAGCATGTCTGAATCAGAGTTAATGTGTTTTTATGTCAGTTGCAGAAACTGGTCTCTCTCTCTCTCCACCTTTTTGGACGATTGTGACTTGCTAACATTTTCATGCTCTCCTTCTTTAGCCGCCGGCGAGACTGCTAACCATGTTCATGCTAGTCCTCTGATTATGTAAAAATATTGATCATGTGATTGTAAGCACTGTCACTTTATTTTTGTCACTGCTTATACGTTATTAAGCACTTACACTCCCCGGCCACTTTAATAGGAACTTGTTCTTAATTCTAAGCTCCCTGTTCTTGGCTGCAGGAGTGGAACCCAATGTGTTCTTCTCTCTTTGTTGCATGCTGAGATGCTTTTTTGCTCACCACGGTTGTAAAGAGTGATTGTGAGTTACTTTGTCCTTCCTGGCAAAAAAAAACAAACAAAAAACAAAGCTCTAACCAATCTGGCAGTGTTCTTCTGACCTCACATCAATAAGGCTTTTTTTTTTTTTTTTTTTCCTCCTTCCTTTTTTTCATCCACAAAACTGTCACTCACTCACTTGTTGTGTGTGAAAAACCCAGGAGATCAGCAGTTTCTGAAATACTCAGGCCCTGTTTACATTATTTCGAATCAGTGGATCATCAGATTAACGTTTTTAAAACGATTCGCGTACACACACAAATAGCAGGAAGTGAAGTCCGTGCCGTTTTTCAGCAGTCGCGTCACATGACCAACGCCAGCGAATCAGGAAGGTGGATGTCACAGTGACGTTGTCCAATGACGACGTCAGCTAGAGCTCAGCACTGCGTATCCTCGTTCCTCAATGTTTACACAGCACCGGATCAGATACGTACCGGGTTGAATACGTGGGCCCTGGCGGATTCAAACTGTTCCGCCTGTGGAGTCGTTTCCCGGCGTTTTAATGTGCACGGACAGTGCATCCGCAACGAAAACGATACGGTCTAATGTAAACACCACCTCAAACCAGTCCATCTGGCTCAAACCAACACCCATTCCACAGTGAAAGAAAGTCACACTTTCACTGAGATCACAATTTTTCACATTCTGATGTTTGAACATTTGTGAACGTTAACCGAAGCTCTTGATTTGTATCTGCGTGATTTGATGCATCGTGCTGCTGTCGAGAGATCGGCTGATGAGAGACCTGCAGAAAATAAAACAGCAGGTGGATGTAGGGGTGTTCCTAATAAAGTGGCCAGTGAGTGTATATTATATTGCATCACAATCCAACACACCCGGACATTTCTGATCAGAGTTTATATCGAGTTTAACTTGAAGCTGTAGTTAAGCACAGAGACTTAAAATAAATAAAACCACCTCCATCCTGAAACACAAACGTGTTCATCATGAAATCTTTCCGACGTGTTCCGTGATTTCTGGTGTGAATGTGTTACATTCTGCTGTATTTCTGTTCTTCCACTTAGCACGTGTCACACTGATGTCATGTGTTTTGCTTGCACAGTTACAAACGTGTTTAATAAGAACAAAAAAACCCCAGAGATTTTTCTCAGTCGCGTTTCAATTTCAAGCAGCGTTCAGTGTCTGATTAATGAGAAATCCAGTGTAGAAGTAGCAATGGTTCTCCAGAAAATCTGAAGTAGCCGGCTTTAAAAAAAAAAAAAAAAAAGTAGATGGCTTTGGAATTTGTGGTCGTGAAGCTGCTGTGGCATGCCAAAAGCGTGCTAATGCTAGGGAGGTCTGGGGGTATGCCCGCCCCCAGAAAATTTTGAAATTTGCATGCCATCTGGTGCCCTCTGGTGCACTCTCAGCTAATAAATTACTCACCATTTCTCTGTAAAATATTTGCAAAATATGTATGCAATTTCCTTCCAGATGTGTGTGTGTGCTTGGCTTTCTCAGTTACCCTCTGTAGTACGCTGCCTGGCTCTGTAACATAACTACCGTAAAATACCAAATAATAGCCCGGGCTATTATTTGTCTCAATCACGTAAGAGACCCGGCGCGTATTAGAGACTAGGCGGCTATTTGGAACAGGCGATTAATTCCTTCTTCACAAACACCTTCCCCAAAATCTACCTCAAAACGGAGGAAAAAATCATTCTCAGATAGGCCTACTTTTAACCAGTATAACTTACAGTTTGTTTAGAGTTAGATTACAGATAGCACAGTGCTGACTTCGGGGAATTTTGAAGACGCAGAATGCATCTTCGCATGGCACAGTCGGGGTGGATAAAGGATAAATCACACACCTTTTCCTGTTAATGACTAGTTAAGCGCATGCTTTACAAAATAATCAAGAAACCACACCATTGTCTGTGCGCAGCACTGTGATTTAATTACTCTGCAAAGTTATGGTCACTTGCTATCACCCTCACCCATGCAGCCTCCACCCTTTGCGCTTCGCGATGTCTGTCAATCTGAAATTGCATGGAGGGCGCGACGTTGAAGCAACATAATTAGGGTGCGAAGTGTCAAACCAAAGGGTTTTTTCTTATGCTGAAAAATAAGTGACCTGCAGTGGCTACATACTGTCATCTTGCATCACGTTTCTCTCCAAGACGTCTCCCTATTTGGCGGATATGAGCCTATTCCCCGAGTGAGTTGGTACGGTGGCTCGACCCCGTAGAAAACTTAAAGTTCGGATGAAAGTTAGTTGAATAGGTTACTGACTTGTAGGCCTACATGTTGCCTGCCTGACGCGTGCTTCTGCCCAACTTGCACGACAGATTACTTGTTGAAAAGGCCCCTTGGATTAGATTGGCCGCGAGCAGACTGAAATGCATGTTAGAACGCTCTCACCTTTTTTGTAAAGCGTCTTCCAGATCCGAATGGGTAAGGGCAAGTGAAATGGTATAAGGTCTTTAATAAAACTCAGTGTGTGCTTTGACGCATGCATTCGGCAATTTAGGTCGTTTAACAGAAGCAGCAGTCCAACCTTGGAAACCCGCAGTCCTCAATGTCACCACACACGCTGGCTTTCGTTGGGTATACCCAAAGGGGTATTCCTCATTCGATGACGTAAGTGATATCCCACACACTCATCTCGTCTCGTCTCGTCTTCTTCCGCTTTATCCGGGACCGGGTCGCGGAGGCAGCAGTCTAAGCAGGGAAGCCCAAACTTCCCTTTCCCCAGACACCTCGGCCAGCTCCTCGGGAAGAACACCGAGGCGTTCCCAGGCCAGCCGAGAGACATAGTCCCTCCAGCGTGTCCTGGGTCTTCCCCGGGGCCTCCTCCCGGGGGGACATGCCTGGAACACCTCCCCAGGGAGGCGTCCAGGAGGCATCCGAAAAAGATGCCCGAGCCACCTCAGCTGATTCCTCTCGATGTGGAGCAGCAGCGGCTCTACTCCGAGCTCCTCCCGAGTGACTGTGCTTCTCACCCTATCTCTAAGGGAGCGCCCAGCCACCCTGCGAAGGAAACTCATTTCGGCCGCTTGTATCCGCGATCTTGTCCTTTCGGTCATTACCCAAAGCTCATGACCATAGGTGAGAGTCGGAACGTAGATCGACCGGTAAATTGAGAGCTTCGCCTTTTGGCTCAGCTCCTTCTTCACCACAACGGACCGGTAAAGCGACCGCATCACTGCGGAGGCTGCACCGATCCGCCTGTCGATCTCACGCTCCATCCTTCCCTCACTCGTGAACAAGATCCCGAGATACTTAAACTCCTCCACTTGAGGCAGAACTTCTCCACCAACCTGGAGAGGGCAAGCCACCCTTTTCCGGTCGAGAACCATGGCCTCGGACTTGGAGGTGCTGATTCTCATCCCAGCCGCTTCACACTCGACTGCAAACCGCCCCAGTGCATGCTGAAGGTCCTGGTTTGAAGAAGCCAACAGGACAACATCATCCGCAAAAAGCAGAGATGAAATCCTGTGGTTCCCAAACAGGATTCCTTCTGGCCCCTGGCTGCGCCTAGAAATTCTGTCCATAAAAATTATGAACAGAACCGGTGACAAAGGGCAGCCCTGCCCTGCCACACACTCATGTCAAACGTAATTGGCTAAGACATCTGTCAAAAGTTACGGAGTTGCATTCCTCAAGAAATATTACGGTAGACCAAGATTATAATATTGAAATGGCATGTTTATTATCACGTAAGTTACGTGTAAGTTACGTGTTATTCTGAGATGCTCAGATAGACAGTAAAGGGAATTCCGAATTCCCTTTACTGTCTATCTGCGCATCTCAGAATGACACAGGACAATGGGCGAACTAGATTTTTTTTTTTTTCCCCAGCCACGGCGCGCCGGAACGCTATCACCCCTGCGTAACAAAATGTTGTAAACAGTATTATAGAAATAATTTCATTTTTCATTCATTCATTCATTCATTCATTCATTCATTCATTCATATTGTTTCGGTAGAAAACTATGCAATGCAAAATCGTTTAAACACCAGAAAACCAGAAAAGTGCTGGGCCTCAAGATTCTAGATAGAACGTTCAGACGCTTTTTTTTTTTTTTTAAGACCCCGGCGAGTATTCGGAACCGGCCTTTATTTGTCACAACACACGCGTACACCCGGCCGTTAAAGGGAACTCGGCGGTTAATTGGAACTCGGCTATTATTTGGTATTTTACGGTACATACAATACGACGTGGTCTGGCTTAGCCAATCAGAGCGCGAGAATCGGTTAACGAATACGGTGCTGCTAGATCCGAATCGAAGACCGTTTCATGGTGGAATAATTGGATTTGCAGCAAATTACGGGCAGCAGCGATCGAGTAGCCGGTGCAGACCGTCTGTGTAGGTGGAGAAAGCCACCGGTTGCCAGTGCTTGTGGACATGTCTGAAGAACTGGACTCGAAGTCCCAGAATGCACCACTGCTCAACGTCAACGGAGACTCTATCAACTCGGCTAGATAGCGATTCACGAGATGATGAGCGCGACAACGTTCGCAGCAGTTTCTCACACCGATCTCTTTGAACAGAGTGAACGGATCGGGGGTAAGAGAGCTGGACGGAATAAAACACTAAAGCGCCGCCGCATTGAACTGGTTAAGTAAAGATGAATAAGGCGAAGGTGAAATCGCACTGCACCACCATCAGCAGGTCATCAGACTGCACTGTGGGTAACGTTGGAACCCGTTCACCAAAATGACAACTCTGAGTTGAATTATGAAATAAATCTTGGCCGCTGTTAATTATGCAAATTAATATGCGAATCTTTCCAGGTGGATTTTTTTCTGTCATCCATCTCAGTTATATGTTTTGCATAATGAAATTTATTTACTTTATTTTTTGGCATGGAGGGGGATGGTTCTTGAGTTGGTACAACTGCTGTATTTTTAGGAACCACTTTTTTTGAGAAGACGACGTTAGTCACGATTGATTGATAGTTTTACGATCTCTTTATCAGCCTCATCCGTGTATCTCTCTCTCTCTCTCTCTCTCTCTCTCTCTCTCTCTCTCTGTTCCTCTAATTACGGTGATGATAACCTCTCGGTTCTCTGCGGGTCCCTGCGTCTGCCCCCACCCTGAGTAAATGAAACCTCTTACCCAAGCATCCGCCCTCTAAATCACAGGCCTCCATCATCAGGTCCAAACAAATTCTGCAGGAGCTGTAGCATTATCCCTCGCACATGTGTTCGGATCAAAGCGGTGCCGCAGGAGGACGATAAAAGCCCCGAGCTGTTTGGGCTTGAAGTCGTACTGTGAATGAAAGAGCGAAACGGCGGAGAAGTGACGGATTACAGTCTTCATTACTTCAATACGAGGTGCAGCCCCGGTTATTTCAGGAGCAGGCGTTTTATTTTTAGCGGCTGGGATCTGATACACAATTTCAGAGCAGAGTCCCTCCTGGATCACTGGATCGGGACTGGAATAATACAGACTCGGAATATTGTCCCAGATCCTTTACTGAATGTATAGTTGCCGTGTGGGTTAATTAAGTTTTCTGAGCAGCAGCTCTGACAGTCGTTCAGCTGCAAATCACAGGTCTATAAACATGAAAGCGCGCTCTCTCTCTCTCTCTCTCTGTCTCTCAAATGCATTTTTGTTTCTATAGTAACGACTTGTTTATACGCCTGATGTTCGACGTAAGCTAACGCTAATGATAAACATATAGGTTTTGGTTTTTTTTTTTAATTTAACAAAGGAAAACTTTTATATAATTGTTGATCTGGTGAAGTTTAAAGAGCCTGGTGAGGGAGCGACTGTTTGTTTGTAGCTGTTGTAGTGCAAGTGAAAACAGGAAGTAGCGAAAGAAAAAAAACTGAATTATTGGCAAATTGCTGTGGCGTAAAAGGAATCAAACACATTGAGATGGGGCATTAGGGGGAAATAATCAACAACTAATCTACCAGTCTGGCACAGGATACAGCAGAGCTCTTCCAGCCTGAAACAGGAAGTGGTGAGTGCAGGATCTGGTGCTGAGCTGAACTGCGAACTGAATACCAAGATTGATGGTGTGCGCTGAGGGCACGTTTTGGTGTTCTCGAGAAGAGGCCACATCCGCTGCAACCTCCTCCTCCTTCTGCTGCTGCTGCCACGCAGAGACATGGCCTGATCAATCCCAGATGTTTAGTGTTGTACTACAGGGGAGAGAGAGAGACAGAGACAGAGAGCGCGAGCTCCTGGAAAAACCTAGGGTTAGAACTTAACTTATTCGTGTCTCCAGTAAACTCTGGCAGAGTACACACACACACACACACACTTTTTCCTCATTTCATCCCGTCCAAGTGATTTGGAGCGACTGGCTTGTAAATTTAGGCCTGTGAGACATGAGGCCCTGCTTTTCCCCCTTTCTCTCCAGTTTGTGATTAATTCTCTCTCTCTCTCTCTCTCTCTCTCTCTCTCTCTCTCTCTCTCTGCAGATCTTTGGAGCCCTGATTATGGGCTTTGGACTCTGGATCCTCCTGGACAGTCAGAGCTTCATTGCAGTCTTGCGTAAGTATTTTCAGTGAACTCTAAACGTAATCAAACATATGATGTTGAAGAAATCCAGTCGTTCGTGTGGATCGGCTCCGCGTCGGAGAGAAAATATTTCATTTCTATTTCAAATCAGCTCATGTTCTGTTAACGCGACTCAAATCGGCCTTTACTCTGGACGTCACTTTGAACATGCTTTTCGGCATTTCAGTCTCAATAAGCCGTCTTTCTTTCTTTCTTTTATCCTTCAGGGGGCTATACTTTTTTTTTTTTTAAACCTCTGTCCGTCTGTCTGTATCTCCATCTGAAACAGCCTTTTTCTCAGCAACCACAAATCGTAGTCACTTGATATTTGGTACCGAGCTTCAGCTTGGGGTTCTGTACACTACCGTGCTTACCGTTTCCAGGTCTGTCACACATCAGCTTCCTGTTTACCGACTGAATGTATTTACGAAGCATATTAGGTGGATTTTGACGCTATTTCAGAGTGACGGTTTAGCAGGATGCTGTTTGAAACCCCTGGGGAGAGACACGGCTCTGTACTTACTTGTTTCAGGGTTTATTGTTTGTTGCAGTCAACATTCATCATAAGTGTCCAATTCCTTCGATCGCTTGTGTTCTGATATAAGCGAGAGCAGGGGGGAGGGGGGGATACGTAAGTGAGCAGTAGCTCACAGTTGTTCTTGTTAGTTCTTTCGTTCTGTCTCTCTTTATGCTCCGATTCACCGCAGCTCTCATCCTGCCTCTGACTCACGATGTTGTGACTCAGTCGTGTTGGACCTTTTTACACGACCATCTGGTTCTGATTTGGCTTTTTTCCTTTGATGAACGATGTTACTCTGGTGTCTTTGAGACGTCACGTGATGTAGACCGTTCAACGGTTTTCTCATCACCGTCTCATTCGTATTCTCACACACACACACACACACACACACACACAGAGACAGATGTTTTCTCCATGGTGAGGCTGCTGCAGAGAGGTCAGTGAGTGTGTGTTCTGAGAAGGCTGTGGAATAGAACCCATGTTCACAAGTGGCGCGGATAACCGGGCTGGCAGCACGAGGGTGACGTAACGCTCCCCGAAAGAGCGCGCAGGTGCTGCGGCCGCGCCACACTGGTCTCATTTAACTGCTCGCTCATTAGCACGCATCACGTCAGCTCTCGAGTCATCAGTATGAATGAATTTGGTGAGCGACTCACTGTAAGTGAGCAGGAGAAGAATAGAGCCGTCTCTTTCCACACATCAGCTACGTCAAGGATTCCAAATGGCTGAAGGCTCAGTTGGCACGAGGTTACACTTTTGATGATGGCTCTGGACTCAAACTGACGTTTATACAGAACACCTCGGAGATGGAAGCGCGCTCACTGGAACCACAGCCAGGGATTCAAGCCTGACGTCTTTTACACATTTGCACAGGAATAGCGACATATCATTTTGGAATGATCGATGGCTTTGTGGGTGTATCGAGCTCTTAGAGACTGCAGGGCTGTGAAAAATTCACGGAATTTTACAGATTTGATGGCAAAAACACCATTTTTGCAAAAAAAAAAAAATGTCGGGAGTGGAGGAACTCTGCTAATGGTTGGGGACCGTAATCGCCGACGAGTACATGGTTTACTGGATTGGGGGGTGGAGATCTAATGGCAGGTGTCTCTATATTTTATGACATTGTACAAGTTATATATCCGACATCGTAGACTGTTTGTGCGACACAGCGCTGTTTCTTTCTTGCCATTTTCGGGTTACTCTTTTCAAACACGTGTTGACAATATAGCTCGCGATTTAAGTGAGAATAAAAGGTTTTTTGGTATGTCTGTGTCGCAGAGAGACTGTACAGAGGGAGGATCGCGATAATGACAAGGTGAAAAAAGTAGACAAGGCAAACCGTATCAAGAATCCGTGGAATTGATGGTGGTGGCTGGAATTTCAAGTCAGAAACGAATATCGTTTATGAACACATCCGAAAGATCCAGGCTGTGCCCCACAGACCCCCCACTCGGATTTTACTTTTTTCCATTTCGCAGCCCTGGTACTGCGATCCATTGTACTCGGAACTCCAGGAAAAAAAACAAAACAAAACAGTAATTGTGTGCTGACGCACGCGTGCCCCCACCACAACACACCTCTACTTAACGTTGTAGCACAAAATAGAAAGGGTCTAGAACTTTCGTCATCTTTTTTTCAAAAGAATCAGTATCAAGAATGCACACCACTGCGGAGAATACTATAGAGTCTGTTGCCCCTTTTCCACCAAAGCAGTTCCAGGGCTGGTTCGGGGCCAGTGCTTAGTTTGGAACCGGGCTTTCTGTTTCCACTGACAAAGAACTGGCTCTGGGGCCAGAAAAACCGGTTCCAGGCTAGCACCAACTCTCTGCTGGGCCAGAGGAAAGAACCGCTTACGTCAGCGGGGGGGTGGAGTTGTTAAGACCAACAACAATCGGTAGACCGCGAAAGATCGCCATTTTTAAGCGACAAGAAGCAGCAGCTGTACAAACGCGAAGTCATTTATTGTTGTTGTTGATGCTGCTGCTGCTTCTTCCATGTTTTCGCTTCGATATTCGCGCCAAGGTTTATGCAAACGTAGCGACGTAACTGACGTACACAGCGACGTAATGACGTGGCTCCCCTTAGCACCGCGAGCTATGGAAAAGCAAACTGGTTCTCAGCTGGCTCGCAGGTTGAACGAGTTGTGAACCAGCACCAGCACTGGCCCCGAACCGGCCCTGGAACTGATTTGGTGGAAAAGGTGTACGTGTGGACACAAAGCACATGACGTCACACATGCAGCGCCGCTGACCTGTAAATCGCTGCGATCTAGTAATGGCGGACAAGCTTTTAGTGATTTTTGGAACAGAATTCAGACACAAAATAATTTTCAAACCAGTTTTTTTTTTTTATTTATCGGTGAACTTTACAACCTATTTGAGCAGATCACACACACAAAACCTGGGATTTTATGATGTCATTGTCGTTAGACTGGCACTTTAACGTATAGACGCTAGAAAGGTTTACATGCACACTTTCTTACTGATGACACATTTTTTTTTTTTTCCTCCAAGAGAAAGCAAGCGTGTCTGTAAACTGTAAACTTTTCCCCTCCTTTCCTGCGCGTCCACCAAAACAGACGAGCTGGCTGTAAATACGTGCACACCGAACCGTGGACAGGCAATTTGTGAAAGGGCGATATCGAACTATTTCTACTCACCATTTTGATTCAGGTTCCTCTCAAGAATTCTTCCTCATGTCATCTCAGGGAGTTTCCAGCTCCGGTTTGTTTTATTAGAGATCTAAATTTGCATGCCGGGTTTCTGTGAAGCTGCTTTGTGGCAGTGTGTGTTGTTGGACGCGTTGTACAAACCAAACTGAAATTGAAAATGCATGACGATGATGGCGCATG
The DNA here is from genome assembly GCF_027579695.1 of Neoarius graeffei. Classification (NCBI taxonomy): domain Eukaryota; kingdom Metazoa; phylum Chordata; class Actinopteri; order Siluriformes; family Ariidae; genus Neoarius; species Neoarius graeffei. Next base: position 5,356,606 of record NC_083583.1, on the reverse strand, counting down.
TGTTAAAATCAGAGCAACAGAGATTGCTTTGGTGAAGCAGATGTTGAGGTTCCACAAGAGAGAAAAACGCAAAACATCTGCTCAGAACTCGACAGGGTTTTTTTTTTTTTCTTGAGGTTGATTTATTTTCAGTCATCAAGTACTAGCGTAGGTCAGAGTGCACTTGACAAATCGCAAGTTGACACGACGGTGAAGAGTGATCGTTTTGCTATGACGAGCAGAGATTGAGGTGTCTAAATCTGATAATGGAGGGGGAAATCCTTTTCTTTAATCATTTGAATAGAGGGTTTTTTTTTTTCACTTCTCAGCAAATTGGGTGAGTAAAGAAGTGAGAAATTCGAAGGATTTCTCGGCCCAATCCTATGGTCCTAATGTGTTTCTTCGGTTCCTGGATCACAATGGTTGTGCATTTGAAGCATTACAAAAATCTTGGAAGAATCAACAAGCTTGGATGGCGAGAAGTTTGTGCATTGCTGTTATTATGAGCTTCCACTCTTCTCTTCTCTTCTCTTCTGGGAAGGCTTTCCACTAGATTTTGGGCAATTCGTATTTATTACTGAGGTCAGGTACTGATTTTTGGGGTCCAGTTCATCCCAGACGTCTTCAGTCAGGGCTCTGTGCAGGACACTCGAGTTCTTCCACTCCAACCTTCACACACCACGTCTTCATTGGAGCTCCTTGCTTTGTGCACAGATTCATGGTCATGCTGGGCCTCTTGGTTCCAGTGAAGGAAAATTGTAACACTACAGCATACAAAGACCTTCTCTACAATTGTGTCCTTCAGACCTTGTGGTACCAGTTTGGAGAAGAACCTCGTGTCTGCATACTTCATGCCATATCGTGGGAGCAGTTGGAGGTGAGGTGCCTTGCTCAAAGGCACTTCAGCCATTCTTGCTGGTTCAGGGAATTGAACCGGCAACCTTTTGGTCCCGAAGCTGCTTCTCTATCTGTGAAGCCATCAGTGATTCCTGTTTCCTATCACACTCTGAGCACGGCCTGTTCACAGCCACGAGCAACAAACTATACGTGACTCGAATGAACATGTGTGCCGTAACACATCTCTCCACCATCCTGTCTGGAGAGCGACACTCCAACCAACTGGGCGTCTAAATGACACCAGAACAGCCCTCGGGGTTCATATTTGGCACAGTGAAATGCAGCTCTGAGTGAAATCCGAGCTGTTTTTCAGTTGCGCGTGTTGCTTAGCGCAGTAACCTAGAACTCTTTAACCCTTATTTCACAATCGCTCAGAGTTTCATTTTGATCGTTAACATTTTATTTTTTTCCCTCCTCTACTTTTGTTGCTTAATTTGGTGTCGGTGTCATGGAACGCTTCATGAACCACATACATCTGGGTGGTGAACGCGTCTCATGTTTCCTGTCCCCACGCGCCGTATTTCACCACACGGACACATTCCTACGGTTAGTGATAGCTGACGAACAGACATTTGTTGGTTCTTTTAGGGATCCCTCGTCCGTCTGTCATCTCCACCCCCTTTATTTATCTCTCTATCTCTCTCTTTCCATGAGAGGAAAAGAAAGCAAGTTTATAGAACGCTATTGTTTCTCTGATCCAGCCACTCGCGGCCTTCGCCGTCCTGCTGATCCCCAGAGAATCGCCATGCTTCCGCTCCGAGGCTGAACATACACAATGCAAAGAACATTGGCGTGAAACTGCATACAGCTTGGGAACACGGTCACGTCTGCACGTCTCCCTTTACACGTTCTCTCAGCAGTAAATCAAAGAGCGAGCCCTGCTTTCGTTTTCCATTCAAGCAGGTTGCTCTGATGCTTTGAGGTTGTTGTGTTGAATTCAGCAGTTAAACTCACGGAAAGCAAATCGCTTTGTTGAGCCAGTTCTCAAAAGGCTTTAACATGCATTTGGATCTGGTGGCTGGAATTTTATGGAGGAAGACTGTTGAATAATTAGGACCAGGTTTGTTTTGCGGTTAGTTCAGACAGTAATACGTCCTTTGATCCGTAATGAACTGTGACTAACAGCTGGGTCATAATTGATGACATGACGATATAATATTGATATCGTGATCCATCGTCATGATGATATAAAACTTTGAGATCATGATAACTCAAAGTGCGCTGTGAAAAGTAGGGGTACAGCAGGAGTCTCTGTCCCCCAAGGTACAATCGACACTAACGTACCCTTTAGGGCTCATTATTGGACCTCATGTCTTTTTTAGGGTCAAAATGTTGCATACATGTTCCCAAGTAGTATATAAAAGGTACAGATGAATACTTTGGGAGGTACTGCCCCATGTACACGCTGCTGTTCCCCTAAGGCCACACCAATTTAATTAGTTGGTTCTCGGATTTTTTCAGGAAAAATATGAAGCGAGCGCGCGAAATAAAATTAAAAAAATGCTCTGATGGTAAAATTAGCAGTGGAAATAGAGGGCTTTCATAATGGAGAAACAAAACAGACAATACATTTATTGTTACACATTTCATATGGCTCTTTTAATAGCTTATCTTATTTCCACCCATATGCATAGCTCTGGCTGCACGTTAGGGTGGTCCCCCAATTTTTTTTATTTTTTTTTTTAGGATTTTGTTACGACCACCTTACCTTTTTCTTACATTGCTTAAAAAGTTATTGTGCAAAATTTGGTTAAGATTGAACAATGTTTAGAGGTGCCACAAAGCCATTAAAGTTTTCACTCAAGACACAATATAAAATAATGTGGCTTATTAACTGTTTCATATTAATACAAACAATACAGTAATATAACTTCCTGTGTTCAAAGTAACAATAGCTATTACTTGTCTGATTTTCTAAACCTTTTGGTATTCTGGTATCTTGTGGAGATAAAAGAACACACTAAGGACTTCCCGAGCAGAAGGAAGCTTTCTCCCAGACAGTTCCTTGGAAGTGGGACCAATTAACCAAACATAATCGTCCTTTCTGGTTTTGTGCTTTGCACCACCGGTACTACTTGTATTACTGTTGCTAGCCGTCTGAAAAACATAGAAAGAAAAACATTCACAACTTCATCAGCATATTACAGGGATGTGATTTTTTTTTTCCACGAATTCGCGGAATTCCGCTTTTTTCACCTCAAAATTTGAAAATTTTTCTGATTTTTCGCTCAAAAATCTGTATTCATATCCTATTCGTTCCAACTTTCAGTATTTCCGTCATTGAGATGAAACGAGGTACGTGATTGGCCCATCGGTCTGTAACAACCAATGAACGCGCTTGTTAGATAGCTGTACGTAAGCTCGCTTCAGACAAAGAATTGAAAGATGGCAGCCTCCGCGATCGAGCGTAAAGATGCAAATCGAGTTAAAGAAATCGACAGAATAGTGAAAAACAAGTTCCGCTGGGAATGGTTGGAGAAAGAGGTTGCTACAGACGTTGGACATAAGACTGTGAGACATTTGTTCAGCGATTTCGTTCTTTGGGGAGAGGGCAGAGGTCTCTGGCTGTCAGGTTTGGGGATGCCGGGACCTCCCCTGCCCGAGCTACGAGCGTCCAAAGTCGGGCTGGAGCCCGGGATAGAAACGAAACCTAAGCAGAGCACCGCGGCTCGCCTCGGGGCGAATTACGTCCCGAGGCGCGGGGCTAGCGGGCCCTGCCCGCGCTGGTTCTTTGGGGGGGGGGAGTGAGTGAGTGAGTCAGAGTTGCATGTTGACCATTAAATTGGCTTGAATTTGTTAATCATGACAGGTTTTTTTTCTAGTGTGTTTGCTTGCCATTTTAGTACAATTTTTAAGTCAGAAAACCCCAGAACCCAGGAGCTTCGCCCCCCCCCTTGTCCCCCCACCAGGGCGCTGCCTTGGACCAGCTGGGAAGTAGAAGTAGAATCAGAAGTAGAAGCTTCTAGCTTCTGATTCTGGTTCTACTTCTACCTTTTTCTTCTGGAAAAACCCACTACCACAATTGTGCTATAACGTCAGCTCCACTGAAAACCAATAAAATACAAGACGAGTGGAATCCTGTGTCCGAGTCCTTCCCTTTCAAGTGTGGGAAACCTTGATGCTCACATACACTTGACACTCATCGTACATGGATTATAGCGCTATCAGCTCATGTACGACTCGATTTTGTGGAATAACTGTTAAATAATCCACACTTATGAATAAAAGGGCTACATTTAGTCCCTTGTTAAAATATTCACAGCATGTGTCGAGCCAAATAAATAAATAAATAAATAAATAAATGGATGCGTTGTAGCTTGTTATAAAGGTGTTGTGATGAAATGGAGTTACTGTTACCACCTTGAAGTAGATTATTTTCCCAGGATATGATGATAGCACATCGGGAAATGTTTTCCTCTTAGACCACAGCAGTTTTCCCAGCGGTTACTGTTTTTAATATATTAAACATGTCATACTTTTTTAAATCCATTTATATTTAATAATAAAAGCTAGCGATATCATGAACTGACGTTTTGACGTCACTGACATCATCAGAGTAAAATAAACATTGTTTAAGGCGATTTTAAGAGTCAGTTCAAGTTTTTCTAAAGTCCCAAGAGTAAAAACTGTAGCACGTACAGAATCGGATTGGATGTTTAATTTGGGCTTTTTTGCTTGGATGAGTAACATCTCATAAATCAGACAGTCCAACTTCCCAGGGCATTTTCGTAGAATAGTAAATCGATTGCTCAGTTCATGAGCGTCCAGGAGACCGCGCTCAATCTTCAGGTGTTTACCAACAGCTGAGTGGCAACATTCTTCAATTCGTTGGTACAGGTCCATTTACAGTAATATTTAATGTCTGTGAAAGATGTTACTTCCTGTGACGTTGCAGCCTGTCTTTATTCTCTGTCTCGAAGGTTAAAGACAAAAACGACACGTAGCTTGTCATCTTTAGTTAGCGAGAAACTGCGACGCGTCCTGAAAATCGTCCCGAGTTGCAGCTTTACTTCTGACACTGTAGATTCTGTCTGTAAATGTTAAAATAAGAATGAATAAATAAACGCATCCTTACAGAAAAGTTTGCCTTCGCAGCAGTTACAGGTTTGTCTTTATTCAACAGCAGGACGTTTTTAAAATGAGTTAATTAGCTTTCTGTTGATTCCTGTGAATGAGCTGTTGCTATAGAAACTAAAGCGTATTAGAAAAAGCACTGCTGCAAAAACTGCGAACGAATCCTCCCCTTCTGACCAATCAGAACTGAGAGTTTAACAGTGCTGTGGTGGAACAGGTCACATGGCCTCGATGGAAAGCGTCACCAAGCTGTGTTGTCTTTTAAATCCCAAATCTGTTTCGTCAGAGTGTGGAATGTGCTGATCAGGCTGTTGTGATCCATCTCCTTGATTGATTGAGTCATGAACGTCTCCTGCGTTTGTGCGCTCATCAGTGGGATCTCACACACACACACTTTGGACTGGTACTGCTGATTACATCAGGTGGTTGTCACACTGTTGTGTCGTAGCTCTGTTTTAGCGAGACTGTACACTGCGCTCTTGTTTATGGTGGTGATGGTGATCTCACCGCAGAGCAGGCATATGGGGAGGGTAAGCCGGGGCAGCTGCCAACGCAACACGAAAGTATGATATCATTGGTGTTTAGAAAGCGCTTCAGGGGCAGCCCCACACCTTTTGCTGTGGAACCACCGTTGTGTCATCAGCCGGTACGTTTGAGTCACAGAGGTTCCTCTATCTGGAGCTCCAGCAACCCCTGATTAGATGATGACCTCATCACTGACTGGCTACTGGTCCCAGTTGCGACCAAACCCTTTTTTTTTTTTTTTTTTTCTTCTCCTTCCTTACAACCTCTGTCCTGTCTGTCGTTCAGCTTATGATCACCCTGTGATGAATACTGACATTTAGTGATGCCACGATGCTGCATTTTCTTTACTGATATTGAGACTGAAACCTTGAGAACCAGCCGATGGTGAGACCCAGCCCTTTAAAAATGACTGAGTTAAAAAGTTGTCCCCCCCCCCCCCCCCCCCAATAACTGAATCATTTTACAGTAAAACTCTCTAGATAGATAGCTTTAAACACGAGATCCACTCATCTGGCGCTGGTTTCCATTGGAGATGTGTACAAACTTATGCTAATAATCTATATCTACATTATTAAATTCATAAAATAAATAATATTCAACATACTGAAACAAAAATATTATGATTAAAAACAAAATTTATATTCCATTTATAAAAAATGTCTAAATACCAGAAAAGTGTTTCCAATAGTTAACTCTTTCACACACAAATCACTTGCAAATATTACAAAGTGTAAAAATAATCATAAATCAATCTGTACAGCAAAACTGTCAAGTCTCTTTATGCGTAAAAATTTCCAGTTGGACAAATAAACCTTTCAAATGCAAATAGATTTTCCAAATGCAATTCCAATTTCTGCAATTTCTTCCAACATTCAATATCTGGTGATATATATATTTTCAATATCTGATACTGGGTATTTAATCCATTCCATCTCTACTAACAGTTTAAAAAGTTACACAAAGATAAAGTCATTCACAGAATATCTTTTTAAAGCTGTACTGCCTTTCAGATTTTTCAGTTGTGGGTTATAAAAAGAATTTTCCCTGGCATCCAATTATTTGTTTAGTGACCAAAAGCTACTGAATTCGAATTGGAGACTTCCTATTTTATTAAAAATAGAACAATTAATTAATTTATTTCCACGTGGCCGTAAATTCTCCGCTATTTTTTTCCTGCTTCACCATGACGCAATTCAAGATACTCCGTCATGCATCACGTGGTGGGCTTTCCCCATTCACGCAAGGCATTGTGGGACACAAATTTGAAACAGGAGAGAACTAGAAAAGCACTTGGAGAGCGCAGACCTCTGCCAAGAATCCCTTAAAAAATTCCGGGATCCAGAAGGTGATCCGGATCACCGCCAAAATTTAATGAATTGTTACTTGTGCTCAGTCACACCTCTGGAAAAAATTTCGGAGCAATCTGTTCATTACTTTTTCCGTAATGTTGCTAACAGACAAACCAACGCTACTGAAAACATAACCACCTTGGCGGAGGTAAAAATGGAGGACGTGAGTGTGCGAATGAAACGTGAAAGACCGACTACAGTAACGGAAAGAAAGCGAGAAGAAAAGACGTTATGTTCTATACGAAGGAAAGGAAACGCAGGACCAAATTAATAAATATCGGCGCTCAGCGAGCACCTCGGTGTGATCAGCTGTTCGTTTAGCGACAGAATGATGGAACTGTCAGTGCACGCTCAAAGGGAAACCTGTAGATGGCAGTAATGCAGCACTGTGGATGCCAGCTGCCGTAAAACCCAAAAGAAGGTAAACCTGCGCATGCGCACACGGACTTCCTCTGTCTGCTTGACTGCGCCAAGCGAGCGATTTCATGCACATTTGCTTTAATCCCCTCAAATTAAATAACTTCCCAGCCACAGAATGGCCTGATATTTTGTGAGATATTACAGAAATAAACACATCACAATCACCACATTTCAGACGGAACTAAATTTCACTGATTTTATGAACTCGAAAGGCCGTCTCGCTTTAATCTGAAAAGTGCTCTCTTATGGACTGTGCTGCTCAGATACAATTTTTTATTTTTCCTTGTAACGTTTAATTTTGTGTTGGGGGGGGGGGATGAATGTTTGGAACTCTAAAATGTTTTTGTAATGTTTTGACTCGGTCATGTAGAAGTCATAAAATAGAAATCTATAACAGTTTGTATGGGGAAAAAAATGGGGGGGCTAAGACTTTTGCACAGTAGTGTATATAGATGCGCGCGCACAATGTTGAAAGATTTGTTTTTGTGAAATAGTTTCCTTGTGTGTTTATAAATGAATTAATCCCCTGATGTTTTTGATATACAGTTAGGTCCATATATATTTGGACACTGACACAAATGTGTTTTTTTTTTTTAACCTGTTTACTGAAACATATTCAGGTTATAGTTATATAATGGACATAAAGTCCAGACTTTCAGCTTTCATTTGAGGGTATCCACATTAAAACTGGATAAAGGGTTTTTCAGCTCCTTAACATGTGCCACCCTGTGTTTAAAGGGACCAAAAGTAATTGTACAATTGACTCAAAGGCTATTTCATGGGCAGGTGTGGGCAATTCCTTCGTTATGTCATTCTCAATTAAGCAGATAAAAGGCCTGGAGTTGATCTGAGGTGTGGTGCTTGCATTTGGAAGATTTTGCTGTGAAGAAAACATGCGGTCAAAGGAGCTCTCCATGCAGGTGAAACAAGCCATCCTTAAGCTGTGAAAGCAGAAAAAACCCATCCGAGAAATTGCTACAATATTAGGAGTGGCAAAATCTACAGTTTGGTACATCCTGAGAAAGAAAGAAAGCACTGGTGAGCTCATCAATGCAAAAAGACCTGGACGCCCACAGAAGACAACAGTGGTGGATGATCGCAGAATAATTTCCATGGTGAAGAGAAACCTCTTCACAACAGCCAACCACACTCTCCAGGAGGTAGGCGTATCAATATCCAAATCTACCATAAAGAGAAGACTGCGTTAAAGTAAATACAGAGGGTTCACTGCACGGTGCAAGCCACTCATAAGCCTCAAGAATAAAAAGGCTAGATTGGACTTTGCTAAAAAAACATCTAAAAAGCCAGCACAGTTCTGGAAGAACATTCTTTGGACAGATGAAACCAAGATCAACCTCTACCAGAATGATGGCAAGAAAAAAGTATGGCGAAGGCATGGTACAGCTCATGATCCAAAGCATACCACATCATCTGTAAAACACGGCGGAGGCAGTGTGATGGCTTGGGCATGCATGGCTGCCAGTGGCACTGGGTCACTAGTGTTTATTGATGATGTGACAGGACAGAAGCAGCCGGATGAATTCTGAGGTATTCAGAGACATACTGTGTGCTCAAATCCAGCCAAACTGATTGGTCGGCGTTTCGTAATACAGATGGACAATGACCCAAAACATAAAGCCAAACCAACCCAGGAGTTTATTAAAGCAAAGAAGTGGAATATTCTTGAATGGCCAAGTCAGTCACCTGATCTCAACCCAATTGAGCAGCATTTCACTTGTTAAAGACTAAACTTCAGACAGAAAGGCCCACAAACAAACAGCAACTGAAAACCGCTGCAGTAAAGGCCTGGCAGAGCATTAAAAAGGAGGAAACACAGCGTCTGGTGATGTCCATGAGTTCAAGACTTCAGGCAGTCATTGCCAACAAAGGGTTTTCAACCAAGTATTAGAAATGAACATTTTATTTACAGTTATTTAATTTGTCCAATTACTTTTGAGCCCCTGAAATGAAGGGATTGTGTTTAAAAAATGCTTTAGTTCCTCACATTTTTATGCAATCATTTTGTTCAACCCACTGAATTAAAGCTGAAAGTCTGAACTTCAACTGCATCTGAATTGTTTTGTTCAAAATTCATTGTGGTAATGTACAGAACCAAAATTAGAAAAATGTTGTCTCTGTCCAGATATTTATGGACCTAACTGTAATTGTTCAGCGAGATCATAATACGGTGATATTGAACTATAACAGTCGAACGTTACGACTGGAGAACATTCTGGATCTGAACTTTCCTACTTCATTCTGCAAAGTGCTTTACAGCTTTAAAGAATAAAATTAAGATCAAGAATAAGACAATAAACAGCATGGCTTTTAATATTCTTCATACAAGGTTTTTCAAAAAGAATTTTAAACAAAACTAAGAATCACAGGGAAGATAAATGGTTTGGTTCGGGATGTTGGACAATTAATAAAACAATCCACGGTTATTAAAATAAAATCCGTGAAAAATTTCAGTAGATTTATCTTGAATAACAGCCGATTAACCCTGAGGTACTGATGATAAACCCGTCTCAGCTTAATGAACTTCACCTGGAGCGCCGGTTAAATCCTCACCACACACTCAGCGTTCGTTAATCCGAGCTCGGATTAAACACACATTAATATTCTCGGTCATCATTATCTCCTCGGAGTGTACGGTTTAATTTTCCGCACCGTCCATGACCACCTGATCCGAACCTGAGCGTGTTTTTGTATTATAACTGAACCAGATGTGGACAGCAGAATAAAATGGTTTTAAGTGAAGTTGAAATGACTGCCGTAAAACTGTGACTGTAAGATGATCATCTGGTCCTTCAGAAAAGTCACTTGGAAACGGATTTCTTTTCCACAGTTGCTCCAGAGAGCCTCAGGCTTGGCTTTTTGTTGGTCAGACAGAGAAATGTATCACCACAGTGGTTAAAAACTGACTCGTCATCAATATCTGTTGCTGGGAAACATCCAAGGTGTGATTTCAGCATGTTTGGTGTCATGTGTTCATGTGTCAGATCTGTGTGGTGTCTCAACATCTCTCTCTCACTCACTCTCACACACACACACACACACACACACACAGAGACAGATGTGAAAACGTGTCCGCTATGACTTGGCGAGTCGGCCTTCTGTACTCGTATAACTGCCACTCTTGTATTTCAGTTACATCAAACGTTAATATTCAAATATATTTGAATATTAGGGCGGCACGGTGGTGTAGTGGTTAGCGCTGTTGCCTCACAGCAAGAAGGTCTGGGTTCGAGCCCCGTGGCCGGCGAGGGCCTTTCTGTGCGGAGTTTGCATGTTCTCCCCGTGTCCGCGTGGGTTTCCTCCGGGTGCTCCGGTTTCCCCCACAGTCCAAAGACATGCAGGTTAGGTTAACTGGTGACTCTAAATTGAGCGTAGGTGTGAATGTGAGTGTGAATGGTTGTCTGTGTCTATGTGTCAGCCCTGTGATGACCTGGCGACTTGTCCAGGGTGTACCCCGCCTTTTGCCCGTAGTCAGCTGGGATAGGCTCCAGCTCGCCTGCGACCCTGTAGAAGGATAAAGCGGCTACAGATAATGAGATGAGATATTTGAATATTAATTCAGGATAAAATTTGCATGAATGTTCTGAGCATCAGGCGAGCAAACGTAACACATTGGAGGGCTAAACTGGATGTTTATCCACGTTTTTGTTCTCATTTTAGCAAATAAAAGTGAAATGTGTGATCTTAAATAATTTGATTGTAGGTTATTATACAAATTTGAATAATGTTAAATGGAAAACTACAGCTTTGACAACTAGGCATGTCATGGTTTGCCCAATTCACTTTTTGATTCGATTCACGATACTGGGTTCACAGTTAGATTTTCTCATGATTTTTTTTTTTTCCTTAAAAAAAAAAGTTTTATTACCAAACAAGAAATGTTCCTTTTGTTATTTGTATCAGTCCACCAGATTTTCATGCTAGATGCTCAGATTATGGATTTTGAGTTCTACCTGCTGCTTTAAACTACCAAGCCTGCGTCCGTATGCAGGAAATACAAACCCAAGTGAAACTGGACCAAGGGAAGTGACTGTAAATCTGACATCATGTGGACCCGACCCAAAATGGTTCATTTTCCAGGCAGAAAGCCTTAAATGTCCATGATGTACAGGATGTTTCTAGCCTGGGCCCGCCCATCCTAAGTGTGACGCAACACGGGGGGCTGTTGCGAGCTTAGTCTGGCAAGGCAAGCTATCTCCAGCTCTTCCAAGCTCCCGAAAAATCGGGAGCCAATCAACTTTGAGCATCTCCAACGGCCCTGGGTAGAGGCGTGTTCAAGGCAGTGATGTAGTAGAACTGCGACCGGAAGCCATAGATTGTTTACAGAATCTATGCCGGAAGCGCTTCATTCACTAGAAACATTACGAACATGGAGCAGCGGCAAGCCTTTGACACAGCGGTAGATGCTGTATTGAAAGCATTCAACAGGAAGTTCTCACTGAAAACGGAGCAAAGAGCAGCCCTGGAGGTATTTATCTTCTTCCTGTTACTCAAGCAGTTTCCGTTGCGTCACATACGTCAGAGGAAAGAGTGATGTGATTGGTTTAAGCTTCGTCACAGCCTTTTCTGGCTTCGACCAGTAGCAAACTGAGGCATTTCAGGGAGGCGGGTCAACCACGCGCTTTGGGAAATGGTTGGGCTTAATATCTTTGCCAGACCAAATGCTCGCAGAGCTTTGAAGTTGCGTTAGCCAGACTAGGATGTTTCAGCTCGGTCTAAAGGTGTATATTTGGACCAGAATGACACGACTTTTACTTTGGATTTGCAAAACAGCTATCGGTAACTTAATTTGATGCCTCATTGATTTGGTTGGCACCAGGCCAAATTCATTTTTATACCCCTGCTTCAAAGGAAGGGGGCTATACTAGTTTGCTTCTGTCCGTCCATCCGCCCACCCATCCGTATCTCCGTCCGTCCAAAACACCCTTTTTCTCAGCAATTACAAATCATAGTCACTTGATATTGGGTACTGAGCTTCAGCTTGGGGTTCTATACCGTGTTTACTGTTTTCAGGTCTGTCGCACATCGACTTCCTGTTTACCGACTGAATGTATTTACGAAACGTATTGTGTGGTTTTTGACGCAATTTCAAGAAGCAAAATGCTGTTTCAAAATGATAAAGAAAGCAAGCACAAATTTATTCATCACACACTTGCGAAATTTCCTCTCTGCATTAAACCCATCTGAAGCAGTGAACGCACACACCCATGAGCAATGAGCGCGCGCACACATACCCAGAGCAGTGGGCAGCCATGCTAACAGCGCCCGGGGAGCAGTTGGGAGTTCGGTGCCTCGCTCAAGGCCACCTCATATTAACCGAACCGCATGTCTTTGGAGCACCTGGAAGAAACCCATGCAGACACGGGGAGAACATGCAAACTCCACACAAAAAGGCCCCCGCCGGCCACTGGGTTTGAACCCAGAACCTTCTTGCTGTGAGGCGACCGTGCTAACCACTGCACCACCGTGCTGCCCCAGTTTACCAGGATGCTATTTGAAATCCCTCGTGAGAACACTGCTCTTTACTTGTTTCAGGCTTCATTGTTTGTTGCAGTCAATATTTGTAATAAGTGTCCGATTCCTTTGATCGCTTGCATTCTAATAGAAACGGGGGGGGGGATACGTAAACGAGCAGTAGCTCACAGTTGATCTTGTTGGCACTGCGCCAATTATATCAGAATCTTAGTCACCGACACTCTGTTTCTAACACGAGACCAACTTTAACCTGCACCAACAAAGAGAGAACTGTTGTTGATGCAAAAGTCAGTTATAAAATGTGTTTTTATTCTTTCTCACCTCTGAAAATGCAGTGTTGAAAACACAGAGACCAGGACTCAGAATCAGTATGTGTACAATGAATGGACGCCGTCCCTCATTTCTGGTTCTAGTACGCACGATCGATGCATTTTCACTACAAATCAAAATGTCAGTCGCTGATTATTTTTATTATTATTATTTTTTTTATGGCAGAAGTAAGATCTATACTTGTCCCAGTCATGGATGATGTTAAAAGTGGTAAATGTATCCCATAGGGGGCGCTATGGAGGTGATTATTCATTCATATGTAGTTACTGGATCAGCCAGTGAAAACGGTGCAAAATATTGCACACTTTTCAACGCCGTTTCTCCACATTCTGTAAACAGAGCATCTAGTACAAAAGTCCCGTGGTGCGACTCACTTTCTGAATAACCAGCAATAAATATTTACCCACGTTTTGTAAAGGTTGGGGTAAAATATAACAGCCTATTAACTCAAATATTCCTTTTATTAAAAATGAAAAAACTTAACAAAGGGCTTTTCTTAATAAACTTTTATCAACATTTTACGCCTTCCCTCTATTTGCTTCTCTTTTCTTTATCTTTCAGCAGTCTGTAAAAAGAAAGAGCTCTGATTTCTGGTTAAATCTATTTATAGTCAATCACACAGCAGCTCTTTCATATTTTAGATGTTTTTGTGGCATTAGAGCTGTGTTACTTCCAACTATAGTGAAGTCACTTATGCATTCCCATGATTGGATGTTCTTTTGCCCTCTACTGTCTAAACAATGCAATTACAGCGATGAAAAACTAAGATTGCGTAGCCTGATGATCACGATTTGAATCATCATAAATTTGTATCGAGTTGCATCGTTTAATGCCTAGTGACAACACGTACTATAAACAACTCAATATATTATGAAATCTCAGTAAAACATTACATACTGACTAATTTAACACTTTGCTATTAATTAGATGTAAAATTTGTGTAAAAATCAGCTGGATAAATGATCGAAATGCACTCGGCACTTTTCAACTTTTCAGGAGTTGAGGGGTCAGAATAGTTGTGATTTTTCCGAAGTAAAACAGCTAATGATGGATGGATGGATGGATGGATATTTCTGTAACCTTGTGTTGAATTACTAGAAGACGAGTCGAAGCAATGTTCATGTTCGAATGCATAAATTCAAATAGCTTTCAAATAGTCAAATTAACTTTGACCGCACTGATATAATGAAATAAAATGTAAATAAATACAATTAACTTTCATGGGCTTTCTGGAAATTTTGCGGCAGTCGTGCAACTGTGCGGGAAATTTCATAATACTCCCCCTACTGACAGAACAGAGCATTTCAGAAACGTGCATTTCTATGGATGTGTTATGCGACTAAATGGAATCTTAAACAATTCGAATGTGTTTCACCTTTTGAATGTGTAGATATTATGAGAATCGAATAGTCCTTGAAAAGTGAAAATGATTTTGATCCTGAAGTACATGACGCTCCATTGAAAAATAATCTGTTATGACAGGAAATTAAATCAAAGCTAAAATAAATCAATAAAATTAAGTAATGTGAATTTACTCGCATTTAGTATGGATCAGCATGCATTCAATTATTAATTCAATAAAACATTTGCTTGAATTTTATCCAAGAACACAACTAAGACGAAATCTAAACAGTCAAATGTTACAATCGAATCGAATGTGAGTAGTTTAATAGTTACTTGCTCACGTTTTATTTTTTATTGACTTGCTGTAACATCAGCACTTTTGGTAACCATGCTCGCAAACTGGAAAATATCGTACATGGACAACTTGCGTTTGCCTTGTGACCGATACTGCCCCCTGGTGACGGACCACTTTAGCTGCATCACAAATGACAAGGGGCTCGTGGAAGGAAAGTAGAAGTAAAACACAGGACCTGAAACGTTTTTGAACATTATTTGCATATGGAAATGAGTTGGAACAGCCCTGTTATCTGCTGATTTACATCTTGGTTTGGTTTTGTATTTTTGTAGAGGACTCATCTATAGAACTGAAGGTGGGCTCCTATATTGTGATCACTGTCGGTGCTTTCACCATGCTGATGGGATTCCTGGGCTGTCTGGGAGCGATCTACGAGATCCGCTGTCTGCTTGGACTGGTAACACAAACACACACACAAAAAAAAGTTTGTCTCACTATACTTGTGAGGACCTTCCATTGACATAATTATTGTTGCAGTTAGTTAATGCTGTGCTGCACCTCAACCCTAACAAACCTTAACCTCAGGAATGAAAAGGAAACTTTTTGGCTGTTTTACTTACTTACTTACTTAGGTGGTGTTTACATTAGACCGTATCGTTGTCGTTGCGGATGCACTGTCCGTGCACATTAAAACGCCGGGAAACGACTCCACAGGCAGAACAGTTTGAATCCGCCAGGGCCCACGTATTCAACCCAGTACGTATCTGATCCGGTGCTGTGTAAACATTGAGGAACGAGGATACGCAGTGCTGAGCTCTAGCTAACGTTGTCACTGGACAACGTCACTGTGACATCCACCTTCCTGATTCGCTGGCGTTGGTCATGCCACGTTGGTCATGTGACGTGACTGCTGAAAAACCTTCTCCTCTTTAGTCCCAATGACACGGCGTCCCTGATTTCCATAAAGAACTTCAAATTTTGATTCTTATGCTCTTACATTCGCTCGCTCGCTTGCTCTCTCTCTCTCCCTCTCTCCTCTCTCACACTCTCTTGCTCTCTCTCTCTCTCTCTCTCTCTCTCACTCGCTCACTCAATCTCTCACTCACTTT
This sequence comes from Neoarius graeffei, assembly GCF_027579695.1. Taxonomy (NCBI): domain Eukaryota; kingdom Metazoa; phylum Chordata; class Actinopteri; order Siluriformes; family Ariidae; genus Neoarius; species Neoarius graeffei. Next base: position 5,340,791 of record NC_083583.1, on the reverse strand, counting down.
GTGCTTGCAAGTGGTGAGTGACTTGCGCATGCCCGATATGCACTGGGATCATGTGACATGCCGTCTAATTAGTCATGTGATTAGCGTATCCGTGTATTGGCGTTGCTGTGTGCACGGGGAACGGTTTTGTTGCGGGCACAGAAATTTTGTGTGTACGCGAATCGTTTTAAAAACGTTAATCTGATGATTTGCTGATTCGAAATAATGTAAACAGGGCCTTACTTACTTAGTTACCTACCTACCTACTTACTGTAGGTACTTAATTACTTACCTACCCACAATAATTAGTTACTCATGTACTTAATTAATTATTTACCTACCTACTTAGGTACTTACTTACTTACTTACTTATCTATCTATCTATCTATCTATCTATCTATCTATCTATCTATCTATCTATCTATCTATCTATCTATACACACACGTGCGCACACATGCAAACAAATGTTTCGTAATGTTAAAAAAAATCACTTTCTCTCGAAACCTTTTGTTAAAAAATTTCAGCTTGAAGTTGAACACTGAATGATGCATGTCTCCCCCCCCACACACACACACACTGTTTAGTGTGTTTGAACAGAACCATAATGTGTTCTTGGACTCGGTGTCGTTCTTTAGGCAGGTGAGAACACACTCGTGCGATCATGTTCAAGTCTCAGACCGTAGTGTAAAGAGTTCTCGCTCCTTGACTGAGAAGGTGATTTGACTCTGAATCGACTCCTTGCAGGAAGTGAATCAATTTTGGATTGCTGTGGCTTTTTTGTAGATTTTTTTTTTTTTTTTCCCCCCAAAGTGAGACAAAGGACAGAGCTGTAGAGCTGGACACGAAAAAAAATGGCAGGAGGGGAAAAAAAGAAAAGAAATACTGAATGCGTTACACAAACCACTGAAACTCATTATTGTATTTATATCATCATTTCCTGAGCTCAAGCTCCATGTTCTGTCTATTTTTGTGATTTCTACACGTCCTTAATTGGTAAAAGTTTGCTGTTCTGTTTCCGTCATCGTATACAGTATTTCTGCCCATATCCACACCTCGGACCACTTTATTTTTGTTTTGTTTGGGTTTGGTTCTGTAACCCAACTAGCAAACACATCAAAAGAATCATATTACTTTTAAAATCACAGTTAGTGATCTGACCGGTTTATACACAGAAATTGTATTAATTATTGATCAATCGATCATCAATCATGGCTTTATTTATCTTCGATATGCACAATGAGTCAAAGACTCGTAATAAATAACATGAGCTGATAGCTGACAAGTCGCGAAGCACTGAGTTGTCTATAAGCCATGTACGCTGAGATTGAGTGGAATAACTTTTATTCTATCCACATTCACTGGATTTTGAAAAACGGAGCATTTTTTATTTTTTTGCAAATTCGATAAATAAAAACTTTGTATAAAACGTCCGACAAAATAATTTCCGCTTAGAATGTAAACAAACCGGCGAAATAATAGGCACAATTTGTGAAAAATGTGATAAGAATTCTTGAAAAAAAAAAGTTCTTACCATCAAATACTTTTTATTCCATATTTAGTTGCTTTTTTTCATAATTTTTGGGGGTTTTGTTTTTGCAAAAAGCTTTTATTTCGTCCTCTGTTGGTTCAGCAACACGCTTCCACCATTTTGTTTTTCTCTACTCATGGTATATGAGCCGATATCCTAGTAGTAGAGTAGCCAATCAGAGTGCACGATTGCTCATATCCAGTGAACATACATATATATATATCGATCGAGGCGGTCTTATACAGGATATAATATTAAAATAAAAAAATTTTAATGTTAATATAATGAGGATATAACTAAATGCAATTTAATTCTATTGATCACAAATATTACATTTCCACAATGTGCCACGAGTAAGATTCGTTCTGTTTATGGTGCTTTTAAACTTGATTAGAGATGTTAAGATACCGTCATTTATAAATGATGGCCCGTTTGTGGTCATGTGATTACAACTCTGAAAAAATAATTTTATTTAATAGCTGGTAGAAAGTCTTTCAGCAGCAATAACATCCACTGGATGATGCATGGAGCAGCTGATCAGACTTGTACGGGGAATAATGAGGGGAATTTCAGATCTCTCCTGCTTTAATCAAGTTTAATTTCATTAGTGTGGATTTAAATGTTACTTATTAATATTAATAAGCGTATCATAAAAACACACGTGGCTTTATGCTGTCTGTCTGTGGAAAAATGGCTTCAAGGGAATCTAAAAGTGGAACATTCAAAGAGATCTCACCTGACGTTCTACATATAATTTTTCAGACTATTCATGTCGGTATGAATGTGATGCGACGCATGTGACCTGTTTGTAATCGAACCCTGAGTGGATTGGATTACACATCAGACTTTGTTTCAGACGTTCATGTTTTAATCTCCTGATGTTCTCTGTTCTGCAGTACTTCACTCTCCTGCTGCTGCTCCTCATCGCTCAGGTGACTGCCGCCATCCTCATCTTTCTGCAGCGTGATGTGGTGAGTGACGTCATCACCCAGGCATCTGTTCTGCCTTAGGTTTTTTTTTTTTTTAAGATCCACAAAAAACATACCACATGGACATCTGGTTCACATGTTCCTCAGCTGGAGATGTGGAAGAGTAAGGACTGGATTTTCCAGTATGGCTTTTGTTACTTGGGTTTATTCAGGTTACCAGAACAATCAAGAAAAAAAAAAAAACTGCTTTAGGGAAAATGATCTCGCTCAGAACTTGTCAGCACACTGCCCCCTACTGGACACATGGTGAAATTACACTAATGCTTCATGTGTGGGAGTTGAACAGAACTTGTGACTTGATCAGTGTAAATTTCCGCACTGTGGGCTTTAGTCAAACTTCCACTTTCAGCTCGTGTTAAGTATGAGGTTGGTATTTTTTTTTAATCACCTTTTTTTTTTTTTTCTTCCCCTTTTCAAGAGTCAGCTCTGAATAAATCCCGTAAACAAAGATATCAACATACACCGATCCCACTTTATCTCTGATTATCAGGCGATATCGATAATTTTTTTTTCTTTAAAAGCTATTGTCAAAATAAAAAAAAAATGGAAAAACTTTTTAAAGGAAGAGTCGAATTGTTAATTTTATTACAGTTGTATGACAGACCTGTTTGTCATGAGACACAAAATGTCTTCAGGAATCGTGATCTTTGTTGCATCGTCCTTCTCGAATACGACAGTAATTTTGTTCCTGAACTCCAGAAGATTCCCCTGTGCCTCTTTGTTAACTTCTTATTTTGGTGGTGTTTTAAAATCAGGCGACTCCGATCGGGTTGGGATAATGGAGTCGGATCCATATTCCTATTTCCTGGTTATAAACTGGTTTCTGTTCAGACACGAGCTTCCCAGGAATCGTCTGTGTGGGAATTGAGTTTGGTGAGATTTACATTCATGGTGTTTCAACTCTGCACTGAACGGCAGCTTCTGATGAATTAATCACAACTGAGGTTTCAGGAACATCTCTCTCACACACACGCGCGCGCACACGTTCTCTCTCTCTCTCTCTCTCTCTCTCTCTCTCACACACACACACACACACACACACACACACACACACACACACACATTCTCTCTCTCTCTCACACGCAGGCCCGCCAACAGGGGGGGACAAACGGGTATGTTGTCCCGGGCCCAGAACTGGGCTCTCATGAAGTTGCGATTAAATTATTTTATTTCATTTCAAAATGTGTTGATTTGGGGGAGAAATGTACTATATTTGCATTCAATAAATGATTTCTAGATCTTTTGCCTTTATTGTCTTTGAAAAAGGCGTCAAGAACCCCCTACCACCCCTAATGCAAAAATGGTTTGGTCTGACTCTTTGATTAAGGGGAAAAAAATGACATCGTTCGATCATAGCGCTTCGACAATCAGCGTGCGTGCCATTTGCCAACATGCACAAGTCAGGAGCAAAGAAAAGAGAAAAAGAGAGGAAGAAACCAAGAGACTCAGGGGCTCACTGCATAAATATTTTAAAAAAGATTGGGATGATGCAGCAGGTACTAGCAAAGGCAGTGGGGCAGCTGAGCCAGGTAAGACACAGCCAACTTTTATCAGCCCCGTAAAGTAACCCCAACCAAGGCACGCGCGGCACGCAATTCATGTTACAAACGAGGGGAAAGCAAGTCACACTGGACACCATATCAAACGCACAGGGCACTGAATCATTTCATAACCACAACGGCTTAATAACATTGTGTTTCATATATCTGATTGAAGCTAAGAATATTCACATTAGCCCGCAATCATATCCCGCCGTTTCTCGAGCGGTGTGTTCTTCTCTGCTTTTCACACTGGACAGTATGCAGGCACAGTATACTATGTTCGCCCCCAGCCCTGCCCGAAATCCCCCGTCCATCGCTGCTCCTTCAAGAGCACCCCAATCGCGTGATTATAGTAGACTATCCACGAGTTTCGGAATACCTTTTTGAATACCTGTCATTTAAGGGTTGGAGTGAGTAGAGACTGGGATAAGAGAGGTGGGTTGGCCGGGGGGGGCCCATTCAGAGCATTTTGTCCCGGGCCCAGCCAAAGCTGTCAGCGGCCCTGCGCACGCGCGCACACGAGCGTATTCTCTCTCTCTCTCTCTCTCTCACACACGCGCGCGCGTGCATTCTCTCACTCACTCACACAACAGAGACACACTTATTCTCTCTCTCTCACTCACACACACACACACACACACACACACACACACGTGTATTCTCTCTCTCTCTCTCACACACACACACACACACACACACACACACACACACACACACACACACACACGTATTCTCTCTCTCTCTCTCTCTCTCTCTCTCTCTCACTCACACACACACACACACACACACACACGTATTCTCTCTCTCTCTCTCTCTCACACACACACACACACACACACACACACACACACACACACACACACACACACACGTGTATTCTCTCTCTCTCTCTCTCTCTCTCTCTCTCTCTCACACACACACACACACACACACACACGTATTCTCTCTCTCTCTCTCTCTCTCTCACACACACACACACGTATTCTCTCTCTCTCTCACACACACGCACTTATTCTCTCTCACACACACGTATTCTCTCTCTCTCTCACACACACACACGTGCGCACACTCTCGCTCGCTCTGTCTCTATCACTCGCACCCCCCCACACACTTACTCACTCTCTCTCACACACGTGCACCCCCACACACACACACACTCGTATTCTTTCTCTCACACAGACGCGCGCGCACCCCACACACACACTCCCCGTCCATGTGGACAGTTGGGGGTCGCGCCTGGAGGACGCTCTGGACTCTTGCAGTGGTGCTTTTGTGGCTGGGGACTGCAGTTGACTTGCTGACTTTGGGACTGCAGTTGTCGTGAACGTTTTTGCGCTCGGGTTTCCGTCGGTGGGGGTTTATAGCATCAACAAAGCCGACTTTGTTAGGACTTAATGTTATAGTCATGTTGTCTGTTGTTGCCCAGATGAGGATGGGCAAGCTCTCCCTTTCGAGTCTGGTTCCTCTTGAGGTTTCTTCCTCATGTCATCTGAGGGAGTTTTTCCTTGCCACTGTCGCCACAGGGGATAGATTAGGGATAAAATTAGCTCATGTTTTAAGTCGTTCAAATTCTGTAAAGCTGTTTTGTGACAATGTTTATTGTTAAAAGTGCGATCCAAATAAACTTGACTCTCACACTCACACACACTGATCGTGAGATTCTGCCATCTTTCTCTCTCTCCTCATGTATGAAGAGAAACATGTGACCAGATTCCCCAGTAAAGCCAGAACTCGTCTTGGAGTCAGATATAATTCCAGATTTATTTAGTTATTCCAGAAAGATTTGGATTAAATTGTAAAATCTTCTGCCAGTTGGAGGCTGAACGCGTCGCTGCAGCGCAGGAGATTTTCCAGTGTAAATATCCTTCCACTGCTTATTTTCTCTTCTGTTCACATCGCACAGAGGTTTCTGTGGTTCAGAGCGAGTTCATCTTAGGCCAGAGGTTTTTTTTTTTTTAAATTTATTTATATTTTTGCAGTTTCTGAGTTTCGTGTCGACAGTCAGCTCCAATTTTTCTGCAACCTTTAAAAGCATGGAAAGGGTTTTTTGTGTTTTGGGGGGGGGGAACAAAACCAGTGTTTTTGATTCATTCTGAGAAAATAACTTTCTCATCACTTTTAAGAAACTACTTTTTTTGTATTTTCTTTCAAAAGTGAAAAACGAGTCAAAAAGAGAGGTCACGCGTTTAAAAGCAAATAAATGCTCTGAATGTTCTTTCTTATAAAAAAAAAAACGTACAACTTTAAAACTGCCTGAGGAACTGATTTTTAAACCTGTATTCTGCAAAACAAACAAATACATTAATGGACAGATAAATAAACACAAATAGTGTTTATTTTCATGACGGGTGACAATAATTCCAGAGTTGGCTCCATTCTAGCCCACAGTTTGTTTTGGATTCTCTCTCTCTCTCTCTCTCTCTCTCTCTCTCTCTCTCTCTCTCTCTCTCTCCCTGCCCCGTGCAGTGTTTCCACTGACTCTTGGTCCTGGGTTTGATTTTCTCATGAAAAAATTTTGCTCTTGTTCAGGACAGTAAACTCTGGCAGGCTCTCAACACACTGTTAGTTTTGAACATGAACTAAAAGCCGAAGGAGTTTGAGAGAGGAACGCAGCTGGTGCAGGTCTGTGAAGTCACTTTTGGTTTTTCCTGTTCTTACAGCTGAGGACCACGGCGTCCAAAATTGTGACCAAACTTGTGGAGAACTACCAGGGACAGAACAAGAGTGCAGAGCAGGCCTGGGACTACGTTCAGAGGAGTGTGAGTAAAGAATAAAGAACGAGGAAATGTCCGTTTCAGTGATGAGCAACGATGAAGTGACGCTTTTCTGTCTCTCGCATCGTGGAATTTTAATGAGCAATTAACAAGATGCGTTTAACTCCTGAAGCGAATCTTCAGAACACTCACCGAACACTTCGCGAATCAAACCCAACTTTCGTACTCCGTTTTAATTGCTTTGTGCCTGAATTCTATGGAGAATAAATTTTAAAAAATGCAATGAAACAAAATCCATAAACTGTGTTACTTTTCATTAGAGATGTGCAGAAAACACGCCACACTGAAAAGCAACACCACCGCGTTGTTCTTCAATCACTTCATCACTACAATAGAAATAATCACCACGGGATGGATTGTTGTTTAAGAATTAAAGGCTGACTTTGTGTCCAAAGTGAATGTTTCATTAGTGTGTTGTAGTCGTGCCATACTGAAACGCAATCGCTGTCCAATCACAGCAGTCAGAGAAATGCAGAAGCTCTCAAACACAAGGTGTGATTTTTTTTTTTTTTTTTTCCCCCCAAGGGCTGCATAATTAGTTCAACCAAGCAAGTCAAAAAGCACCGTTTTTCTCAAAGATATTACATTTTTATTTTGATGTTTTGACTTCATAACTCACTTATTATATATAATTATTCTCAGTCAGAAATAAGATAATAGATTGAGGAATGAGTTAGTAGTTCAAAATAATGACTTCAAGTCAAAATAATGAGTTATTAAATAAAAATAAGTTAGCAAGTCAAAATAAGTTAGTAAGTTTAAATAATGACTTCGGACGTCAAAGTGATGAGATCCTTAAGTTAGCTAGTTAAAAGTGAGATAATAAATCAAAATTGAGTATCTCAATTTTGATTTCATATCTCACTTTTAACAAAATCAAAATTGAGGTATTTTCGCTAAAAATGAGATACTAACCACAATAAGATATACTTAAGTTAAGTGAGATACAAAATCAAAATTTTGAGATAGTTAAGTGAGATACAAGCCCAAAATTACAGGATGCTTAATTTAAAAAACAGATACTAATCACAATGATAATATACTTAGCAAGTTAAAAGCGAGCTACTAAATCAAAATTGAAATACTTAAGCTAAAAACGAGATACCAATCAAAATAAGATGCATAGTAAGTTAAAAGTGAGACACTAAATCAAAATTCCAGATACTTAAGCTAAAAACGAGATACCGATCAAAATTACAAGATATGTAGTAAGTTAAAAGTGAGATACGAAATCAAAATTACGAGATGCTTAAGTTTAAAAACAAGATACTAATCACAATTATAAGATACTTAGTCAGTTAAAAGTGAGATACTGAGTCAAAACTACAAGATGGATAGATAAAAAGTGAGAAACTAAATCAAAACTAGAATACACTAAGTAAGTGAAAAGTGAGATACTAAGTCAGTTAAGGTACTCTTAAGTTAGAATTATGAGAATGTCTTGAAATGGTGAGTTACTAAGTCAGAGTAACGAAAACACACTTGAGAAAGTCGAGATTCCAGTAACAAAAAAGACAACGAGCTTGAGACTTTCACAGCTTGATAAGTTTTGACTGATCATAGAAGTTGACTTTGTCTAAACCTTTACTCTGTTTTCTGTGTGTGCGTGTGTGTCCATGTCCCAGATGCACTGCTGTGGCTGGACAGGCCCCAGTGACTGGCAGAAGAACCCCGTGATCACGAACAGCTCTCAGACGTTGTACCCCTGCTCCTGTCATAACACCTCCGTCGTGGGAGAGAACAACACCGACGGCAATTTCTGCATGGGTCCGTCGTCGTCTTTTTCTGATTGGCCCACTTATGACACGGTATATCTCTCTCTCTCTCTCACTCACTCACTCACTCTCTCACACACACACACACACACACACACACACACACACCTCGTAACCCTCTCTTCAGTTATTTTATTAATAATAATAATAATAATCTACAAACATCCCTCTCACTGATGTGGTTTTCATGTATTTTTGCTCCGTTTCAGTTCAGTTTTAAATGAATGTTTTGTTTTTCACTGACTGCTGCAGCGTTTCTGTTCCTGATCGTAATGTAATGTCTCCTTAAAGTCACGGCTTTACCACTGACACTGGAGACTCTTTCCAGAAACATCTCCGTACAGAAAACTGTACAATTTCATATCAACAATGACATATGTCACTGTGAGTGAGCTGTTACTATAGAAACGATAACACAATTAATATAAACCGGTGTTGTGCAGCGGCACAACTGTCAGAGCTGCTGTTATAGAACATTAATCAACACCTTCTGACCAATCAGAATCCAGCAGCGCTGTGGGAGATTGTTTGAGAGATTTTGTATTTACCCTGTTGTTGTGGTGTGTGTGTGTGTGTGCTCTGTGCCCCTGTCAGGGTTGTGCGCACAGTGTGGAGAGCTGGCTCTTCACCAACTACGGAGTCATTCTAGGAATCTGCCTTGGGGTGGCTGTTATCGAGGTATTTCATACATCCTGTACACACACACACACACACACACACACACACACTAACTATTCAGTTCAACTTTGTCATTGTAATTAGCTCACCTCAGGTGTAAACAGAGAACTAACACGTGTTGGTGCAAAAAGACACGACATTAAATCAGTAGTTTAGAACACTAACGCAGTACAAGATGCAGGTTCAGAGGGTTTGTGGAATCTGATCATCTTCACTCCCACTGTTCAGGTCTGTAAAGTGCGGAGGAGGAGAATCACACACGATTATATAAAAACTAAACTGTTAATCACAGCATGTACACACTCCAACAGTTTGTGGTTCCAGTCATGGAAAATCACTGTGTGTTTGTGAGTGAGGAGAGTTTGTGTGTGTGTGTGTGTGTGTGTGTGTGTGTGTGTGTGTGTGTGTGTGTGTGTGTGAGAGAGAGAGAGAGAGAGAGTTGTGTGAGAGACACACAGATAGTGTGTGTGTGTGTGAGAGGAATGTGTTTTGTGTGTGAGAGAGAGCGCAAGTGTGTGTGTGTGTGTGTGTGTGTGAGAGAGAGAGAGGAATGTGTTGTGTGTGTGTGTGTGTGTGAGAGAGAGAGCAAGTGTGTGTGTGTGTGAGGAATGTGTTTTGTGTGTGTGAGAGTGTGTGTGTGAGAAGAATGTATTTTGTGTGTGTGCGCGAGAGAGCGAGAGCGTGTGCGCGAGAGAGCGCGAGAGAGCGTGTGCGCGAGAGAGCGTGTGCGCGAGAGAGCGTGTGCGCGAGAGAGCGTGTGCGCGAGCGCATGTAAGAGAGAGAGCAAGCGCGTGTGTGTGAGGAATGTGTTGTGTGCGAGAGAGCGAGAGCGTGTGCGTGCGTGCGAGAGAGCGTGCGTGCGAGAGAGCGTGCGTGCGTGTGGCGAGAGCGCATGAGAGCGAGCGCGTGTAAGAGAGAGAGCAAGCAAGAGTGTGTGTGTGTGTGTGTGTGTGTGTGAGGAATGTGTTGTGTGCGAGAGTGAGAGCGTGTGTGCGAGAGAGCGAGCAAGAGTGCGTAAGAGAGAGAGCGCGTGTGCACGCAAGAAAGAGTGAGAGCGCGTGTGTGCAAGAGAGTGCGTGTGCGCGAGTGTGTAAGAAAGAGAGAGCAAGAGAGTGTGTGTGTGAGAGAGAGAGTGTTAAATTTCTGAGCTCGGTTCTTGTGGTCTTGGTGAATAACGCTTGTTTCTCCTGCAGCTGCTCGCCATGATCCTGTCCATGGGCCTGTGTAAGAGCGTACACCAAGAAGAGTACACCAAAGTGCCGAAGTATTGAAGAAACACACACACTAAAATATATTGAGCTTCTCTACAAAGTATTTTTTTTTTTTAAACAAAGAATCTTGCCCAAAAAAACTTAAAGAAAGCTTTATAAACGGTGTGAAGTCGTTATCCTGTGGAAAACCCGGCGCAGTGTCACATGACCTGCTTTCTTCATCTCTCCACGTTCTCCTCCCGTCAGATCAAACCTGCACCTTTCCCTTTGTGAAGGAATGAAAAGCGTCGGAGCGTTTCTCTCCGCGCTCCCCTTCACACACACTCGCGCCTCACGACGTCGATTGCATGACGCTTCTTCTCTTCCTTTTTTCATTTGTACACCGTTTATTTGTTTGTATATAATTTAGTGATGCTTTAATGAGCACATTTCGTGGATCTGATGGACTGTCACTCCTAAAAATCTTTTCTCCAGTTATAGTTGGGGCTTTTTTTTTTTTGTCTCTCTTATGTACAGATTGCATATTTTTTACATTTTTTGTTTTTTGGGGGGCTTTTTTTTTTTTTTAAACAGGGTGCAAACCTGATTCTGGTGATATCTATTTTTTCTTTTATTATTATTTTTAATCGCCTTATTTTTTAATCTGAATGCTTTCATGTCGCTCACTTGTGACTCCTTTTGGTGTTTTATGAAAGATGTTTTGAAAATTAATCTCTTTAATTGTAACCCGTAAACTAGGACATTGATATATATATTATATGCAGTTAGTTTTGAGGGAAAGAAAAAATATAAGCAAACTTTATATGGAAAAAAAAAAAAAAAACCTCTGATGAACCTTATGGTGAAGTCTTATTGTTTTAGAGTTCCTTTTTCTAGATTTTTTTTTTTTGTATATTTGAAGAAGGAAAATGAACCGGAAACAGTCAGAACAACTCATGTTTGGTTTGTATTGAAGCTGAAATAGTCCTGAGAATTAAATCATAAGTTGTTGGGGTTATTATTTTTTTTTTAGTGGTACAAGGAGGAAACTCATCTTTTTATAAACCTGGAGTGCATTTTTGACCGAGTGTGACTTAAACAAGTCGTACGTGTGTTTAAAAAAAAAAAAAATCTGTTACAATAAAGTGAACTCACCCAGTTTTTGTGGTGATGGATGTTGTGTTGCTGTTTTCACTGACACACACTAGATGGCAGTAGTGGATTTCAGAGACATTTAAACAAGCCACTGAAAATTATTTACTCACCAGCCACTTTATTAGGAACACCCCTACATCCACCTGTTCTGTTTTTTGCAGTTCTGTAATCAGCCGATCCCTCGACAGCAGCACGATGCATCAAATCACGCAGATACAAATCAAGAGCTTCCGTTAATGTTCACAATGTTCAAACATCAGAATGGGAAACACTGTGATCTCACAGTGAAGTGTGACTTTCTTTCACTGTGGTATGGGTGTTGGTTTGAGCCAGATGAGTATTTTTGGTTTGAGTATTTCAGAAACTGCTGATCTCCGGGGGTTTTCACACACGACAGTCTCTAGAGTTTATACAGAATGGTGCAGAAAACAAAAAACACCGAGTAAGTGAGCGACCGTTCTGTGGATGGAAACAAACGCCCTGTTGATGAGAGGCTCAGAGGAACATGGACAGATTTGGAGCTGGTATGAGCTTTTTTGCCAGGAACGATACAGTAACTCGTATAATCACTCTTTACAACCGTGGTGAGCAGAAAAGCATCTCAGCATGCAACAGAGAGAGAACACATTGCGTTCCACTCCTGCAGCCAAGAACAGGGAGCTTAGACTCAACAACTTGTTCTTACAGTGGTGCTTGAAAGTTTGTGAACCCTTTAGAGTTTTCTATATTTCTGCATAAATATGACCTAAAACATCATCAGATTTTCACACGAGTCCTAAAAGTAGATAAAGAGAACCCAGTTAAACAAATGAGACAAAAATATTATACTTGGTCATTTATTTATTGAGGAAAATGATCCAATATTACATATCTGTGAGTGGCAAAAGTATGTGAACCTCTAGGATTGAGCAGTTAATTTGAAGGTGAAATTAGAGTCAGGTGTTTTCAATCAATGGGATGACAATCAGGTGTGAGTGGGCACCCTGTTTTATTTAAAGAACAGGGATCTATCAAAGTCTGATCTTCACAACACACGTTTGTGGAAGTGTATCATGGCACGAACAAAGGAGATTTCTGAGGACCTCAGAAAAAGCGTTGTTGATGCTCATCAGGCTGGAAAAGGTTACAAAGCCATCTCTAAAGAGTTTGGACTCCACCAATCCACAGTCAGACAGATTGTGTACAAATGGAGGAAATTCAAGACCATTGTTACCCTCCCCAGGAGTGGTTGACCAACAAAGATCACTCCAAGAGCAAGGTGTGTAATAGTCGGTGAGGTCACAAAGGACCCCAGGGTAACTTCTAAGCAACTGAAGGCCTCTCTCACATTGGCTAATGTTAATGTTCATGTGTCTATCACCAGGAGAACACTGAACAACAATGGTGTGCATGGCAGGGTTGCAAGGAGAAAGCCACTAGTCTCCAAAAAGAACATTGCTGCTCGCCTGCAGTTTGCTAAAGATCACATGGACAAGCCAGAAGGCTATTGGAAAAATGTTTTGTGGACGGATGAGACCAAAATAGAACTTCTTGGTTTAAATGAGAAGCGTCATGTTTGGAGAAAGGAAAACACTGCATTCCAGCATAAGAACCTTATCCCATCTGTGAAACATGGTGGTGGTAGTCTCATGGTTTGGGCCTGTTTTGCTGCATCTGGGCCAGGACGGCTTGCCATCATTGATGGAACAATGAATTCTGAATTATACCAGCAAATTCTAAAGGACAATGTCAGGACATCTGTCCATGAACTGAATCTCAAGAGAAGGTGGGTCATGCAGCAAGACAACGACCCTAAGCACACAAGTCGTTCTACCAAAGAATGGTTAAAGAAAAATACAGTTAATGTTTTCGAATGGCCAAGTCAAAGTCCTGACCTTAATCCAATCGAAATGTTGTGGAAGGACCTGAAGCGAGCAGTTCATATGAGGAAACCCACCAACATCCCAGAGTTGAAGCTGTTCTGTATGGAGGAACGGGCTAAAATTCCTCCAAGCCGGTGTGCAGGACTGATCAACAGTTACCGCAAACGTTTAGTTGCAGTTATTGCTGCACAAGCGGGTCACACCAGATACTGAAAGCAAAGGTTCACATACTTTTGCCACTCACAGATATGTAATATTGGATCATTTTCCTCAATAAATAAATGACCAAGTATAATATTTTTGTCTCATTTGTTTAACTGGATTCTCTTTATCTACTTTTAGGACTTGTGTGAAAATCTGATGCTGTTTTAGGTCATATTTATGCAGAAATATAGAAAATTCTAAAGGGTTCACAAACTTTCAAGCACCACTGAATTAAAGTGGCTGGTGAGTGCATTCCTCTTATGATAGAAATGGTTCTGTACATCAGACACTGTGTCTGCACTTGCACCTGATCTTGGTGGTTGTTGAGTGTTTCTAAACTTGTTCAATCTGGCAACCCAGTTATCAAAAGTCCATTATGCTCCTGTTCCGAGATTGAAAATGTTTCTTGATCGAGTGTGAGGCAGGATGTTTCAGGATGCATCCTGAATTTCAGGATATCTCCAGGATTTCAGGTAGGATATTTTCATCACTGCACCTAGTGGTTGAAAATGGGAACTGCAACAAGTGCTAATAATAGATCCATAGGGGCAGGACGTTTCCTGCCCCGATGGATCCCTGTTCACACTTATTGCAGTTCCCATTTTTGACCACTAGGTGCAGTGATGAAAATAGTCTTGTATCTGTTAAACAAGACAGTCAGTGATGGCGTAGCTCACTCCGGCCCCGTCTAGTCCAGAAGGAACGATCTAAAGTGGGCCACCTTGTGCAATAAATGTTGCAAGCGATATACACTCTAGAAGCGGTATTCACCCTAGGAATACCGACCTATTTACCAAAAAGCATCCAAAATGGCGAGGAATTGACCGAGAAGCGATTTTTGTTGAACTGCTCACTAAGGATTAATTAGTCCATAACTTCATTAATAATTGTAATGAAGCAAATCTGGGTAGAAGTTCTAGGTACCCCTACCTTCATGCCAGAAAGAATAAAAATCAGTGAAGATTTCAGGGAGAAGAAGCGATTTGTGTGGAAACTGCTCATTGGGGATTGCTTAATTACTCCATATCTTCATTATTAATTGCAATTATGCAAATTTGGGTAGAAGCTATATGCACCCCAGGCAGACCTACCTTCTTGCCAAAAAGAATAAAAAATCACTGAAGATTTGAGAGAGAAGAAGCAATTTTCATGAAATGTGGCCGACGGACAACACATGATGGCATAAACTCATCACCTGTCGACCTGATGAGCTAATAATTGTTGATGTGTGTAAATGTCAAACCTTTGAATCACTGCCTCTATGGATGAGCTGCCACTGGATAACATTCATTCATTCATTCATTCATTCATTTATCTATCCATCATCTGTTCCACTTATCTGTCAGGGTTGCAGTGAAAGCTAGAGCCAATCACAGCAGACTTCAGGTGAGGGGCGGGGCTTCAGACTTCAGGTGAGGAGGCAGGTCTCCAATCTATCACAGGGTGAAAACAGAGACAAACATACATCACATTCGCAATGATGTGGGATTTTGAATCGCCAGTAAACCGAATCCACATGTCTTTGGACTGTCGGAGGAAACCAGACGACCTGAAAGAAACCCATACAGGTACGAGGAGAGAACATGGACGCAACACACAGAAAGACCTCAGTCGACCGCGAGGTTCGAACCCGGAACCTTATTGCAGTGAGGCGACAGTGAGAACCAAGTCAAGTTTATTTGTATAGCGCTTTTAACAACAGACATCGTTGCAAAGCAGCTTTACAGAATTTGAATGACTTTAAACGAGTTAATTTTATCCCTAATCTATCCCCGATGATGAAGCCTGTAGCGACGGTGGCAAGAAAAAACTCCCTCAGACAACATGAGGAAGAAACCTCGAGAGGAACCAGACTCAAAAGGGAACCCATCCTCATCTGGGTGATAACGGACACCGTGATTATAACATTTTTAACAGCTTGAACAGGAAGTCTGTTTTGTTGAAGTTATAAACTGTTCATGACAACTGCAGTCCTAAAGTTAGCAAGTCAGCTGTAGTCCTCAGCCATAAACGCATTACTGTAAGAGTCCAGAGCGTCCTCCAAGTGCGACTTTCAACTGTCCGTATGTGGCCGTCCTCCACAGGAGCGATGTGATGAGACTCCAGCCAGACGTAGGGCATCAGGATGGATCGGGCAGGTCCGAGGAGCAGAAGAGGTTCAGTGTCTCGATCTCAGGAGTGACATGTAACTCAGAGGGACAGACGGGGCGATGAAACACAGGTTGTTAGGTGATGCCCGATGTCACCTGATGAGTCAGAACAGGATACCACTGAACCGAACAGAACAACATATTCAGCTTATTTTTATTTTTTTTGGCTTGTAGTTTGACGACTCTGGCGTGTAAAATGATGACCGAGATGATTTGAGAACAGCGCCTGCCCCTCTGCATCTCCGTCTGGAAGTCATTAAGTAGCGCGGCTCTTCCTCTCATTCTGCTGCAACAATAAATGTCCACCTGCTCGCACCCTTCAGCTCCGTCCTGCACACTCTTCCACATCCTGTTTTCAGACAAGAGTGGCCTTGCACATGTGCATGCACACACACGTTTCCAAACACACACACGTGTTTGCTGACAGTTTTTGTGTCTTGCAGGTTTGAGACTGAAATCTTTTCCAGATTTCAAAACTCAGCCGAGTTCGATCAACTTGTTTATGATAAAAATGCAGAAAATCTGTTTCCTCAGATCAGGATCAGGATTCGAGTTCACTCTTTTGTGTTGACGTTTT
Organism: Neoarius graeffei; assembly: GCF_027579695.1. NCBI lineage: Eukaryota > Metazoa > Chordata > Actinopteri > Siluriformes > Ariidae > Neoarius > Neoarius graeffei. Next base: position 5,324,388 of record NC_083583.1, on the reverse strand, counting down.
GTTGGGATGGAACGGGATCAGAGTTTTTCTCTGTTTTTGTTTTTGTATTTTCTTAATGAAAGGAAATAAATGTCGACAAATGAAAAATATCAACTTGGAAAACGTAAAAGTGTCCGGAAACAGGAAACAGGCTGGATCATCTTAATAATCCTGTATGAGAAAAATGAGCTGATTAGTTAATTAATCAACTAATTAATTAATGAATAGTTTAAATTCAATTATATTTTCACATTTAAGAAACTTTTTGATGTGTAAATTTCGGCGCCGTGGTGTAGTGGCTAGCGCTGTTTGATGTTTGGGTTTTTTTTACTGCTGTGCTGTGCATCTAATGGCCCTCCAGGGATAAAGAAACCTTGAACCTTAAACCAGCGCTAATATGACGATTAGCTAATCTATAGCTTGCCGGCTAGTCAACTACGTTGCATTACTAGCATCACATGAGTGACATTTCACAGATATGAGTCTCAAGTTTTGAGTGACATCATAATTTTCTGAGTCATTTATTTATCAGCAGCCAAATCTGTTAATGTATAATGTTGCCATGGCAACCACCATGTGTGCTTTGCTAACTTCGTGTCAGTGGATTAACGCGTACAGGTACTACCAAGTTGTCTTCAAGTAATTAGCATGTTGTATGTGATTGGTCGAAAGCTGTAGAGTTTATTTTGTGACATCATAAATTAAGCTCATACATACATAGCTCCGCCACAAATCCCGAGTTTTATACTGAAGTAATGAGGATTTTTTTTGTTTTAAATGGAAAAACACAGGCGGCACGGTGGTGTAGTGGTTAGCACTGTCGCCTCACAGCAAGAAGGTCCGGGTTCGAGCCCCGGGGCCGACGAGGGCCTTTCTGTGCGGAGTTTGCATGTTCTCCCCGTGTCCGCGTGGGTTTCCTCCGGGTGCTCCGGTTTCCCCCACAGTCCAAAGACATGCAGGTTAGGTTAACTGGTGACTCTAAATTGAGTGTAGGTGTGAATGTGAGTGTGAATGGTTGTCTGTGTCTATGTGTCAGCCCTGTGATGACCTGGCGACTTGTCCAGGGTGAACCCCGCCTTTCGCCCGTAGTCAGCTGGGATAGGCTCCAGCTTGCCTGCGACCCTGTAGGACAGGATAAAGCGGCTAGAGATAATGAGATGAGATGACATGAGAACATTTAAATGAAAAAATAATTTTTGTACTCTATTTTATTCATTTTGACTAATTCACACTTTCTTTGTTTTATTATTATTCATCACATGCACACTTCAAGCACAGTGAAATTCATCCTCTGTATTTAACCCATCTGAAGCAGTGAACACACACCCAGCCACACCAGAGCGCCCAGGGAGCAGTCAGGGGTTCGGTACCTTGCTCAAGGCCACCTCAGCCCAAAGCCATCCCATATTAACCTAACCTGCATGTCTTTGGGGGAAACCAGAGCACCCCCACACAGGGAGAACATGCAAACTCTACACAGAAAGGCCCTCGCCGGCCACTGGGTTCGAACCCGGAACCTTCTTGCTGTGAGGCGATCGTGCTAACCACTACACTGCCATGCTGCCCATGAAAATGGAAACTGCTTAAAATAGTTAGCATAATAATAAAAAAATCAAGACATATCAAATTCCAACCTTTATTAAATCATTACCATATCAAAACCGTGGCAATGAGCTGGACAGTATGAACACTCAACATCCATATTTAGTGCATAGAATGCATGACCTCAACTTTTTAAAGTGCTGCATAGAACACATTCACAGTACAGTTTTCTTTCTTTAACCGTATACATATTATTAAAACATTTTCACAAGCCATATCCAAACCGTGTCAATAATCTGGACAGTATTAACAGTCAAGAACATCAGTATTTGGTGCATACAAGAATGCATGACCTCAGATTATTATGTGCTGCTTAGTAGAACATTCAGAGTACAGTTTTTTTTTTTACTGTGTACATCATATTAAAGCATCTTAACTTAAACAACTCACAGATCCACATTCAGGAACATTCGACAGTGAAGCCTGCCTACCCGGGCTTGTTCTTCCGTTGCTGCAGGTGGGCGGGTCGTGACGTTTTACGTCTGATAGAAACGTTTAAACTGAGTTTTGTTAAATCAATTTATGTTGAAGTCCAATAAAATTCATTTTATCACATAAAAAAGTAAGTTATGAAAATATTCACACTTTTTACTTATAGATAACTCAAAAAACTCATCTCATCTCATTATCTCTAGCCGCTTTATCCTTCTTACAGGGTCGCAGGCAAGCTGGAGCCTATCCCAGCTGACTACGGGCGAAAGGCGGGGTTCACCCTGGACAAGTCGCCAGGTCATCACAGGGCTGACACATAGACACAGACAACCATTCACACTCACATTCACACCTACGGTCAATTTAGAGTCACCAGTTAACCTAACCTGCATGTCTTTGGACTGTGGGGGAAACCGGAGCACCCGGAGGAAACCCACGCGGACACGGGGAGAACATGCAAACTCCGCACAGAAAGGCCCTCGCCGGCCACGGGGCTCGAACCCAGGACCTTCTTGCTGTGAGGCGACAGCGCTAATGGAATAAATATACTTTTAAAAATAAAGTAAAATGGACAATACCACTGAAAGACTTCTTACAGTGTAGTTCTGTGGGTGGGAAAAAAAACGTCTTGTTGAGAAGAGAGGTCAGAGGAAAATGGAGAGATTGGCTTGAGATTTCTTTTTTGCCAGGAAGGATACAGTAACTCATATAATCACTCTTTACAACCGTGGTGAGCAGAAAAGCATCTCAGCATGCAACAGAGAGAGAAGAACACATTGGGTTCCACTCCTGCAGCCAAGAACAGGGAGCTTAGAACCAATAATAAGTTCCTATTAAAGTTCCTAAAAATGAAAGATTAATAGTTTTTAAAGAAAACTCTTGGATATCGATATGGACTGATACTCAGGGTGTCAATATCGGTATCAGAGACGACAAAATGGCGTCTGTGTTGTTAAAGTAAAATTATTTCAGATTTATGACGCTGTGCAGTAACAGTGACGGTCGCAGTGATGTTTGAAGGCCGAGATTTAACGAGCTCTGTGAGAAACTGGAGTCGACAGGAAGGAACAGAGACACATGTGACTGCAGGAGACAGTGCTGTCCTTCACACACACACACACACACACACGTCCACAGTGGTTTTCCTGTCTGAGTCAATCTAATTTCCCTGCACAGACATGGCTAATGAAGGAGAAGAGGAAGACAGTAGAAGGTAATTGAAGAGAAAGTGCAGAGGAGTAGAGCTGATGAGAGGACCTACATTTAAAAATGTATTTTTTCCCCTTGAAATAATTTTAGTCTTGTTATTTTACGCACGAAAAACCAGTTACGGCCAATTTCACTGCAACTGTTGAAGAGATGAGGAGTTTCCCTTCAGCTCTGCTCTCAGTTCATCACTGATCCACTCTGTAGAAACTCAAACACATTTCCTGTGATGTGTTTCTGATCTCAGGCCCCGAAGTGTAGGTTCCACCACATGAACACATCAATCTGTCGGGACTGGAGATGTTCGTCTCGTGGAGAGAGTGTGAACGGTGAGAGAGCGGATCTCCAGTATGAGAAAACATCACCACTATCACGAATTTCATTCCAAATGAAACAAGTTACTGAGTGTTTTATTCCTCAACAACAATTTAGCAATCATTACAATATGCTTTATTTCTTAAAGAATGACATTATCATACTTTTTCATACTTTTTATCCCTTTATCATTACATTTAATGTTGTGAAACGCCTACGAAACAAGTTCCGACTGACGTTATAGCAGCTATAAATACACGTTCCCTCACCAGCCTCTTTTTTCTCTCTCTTGAAGATTATCAGCCAAAAAACCTGGTTTGTCGTGTTACCAAGAAAGTGCAAAGAGTAAAATCTCCTCTGTCTAAAATTCTCATTCGTTGGAGGAACTCTGGGTCAATAGTTCAAGTTCTGGGATACTAATCAGAAGGTTGTGAGTTCAAATCTCCATAAGCTGTCAGTGTTCTCTGTAGCATAGAAATTCATATGTCTCTGGCCTCATTTTTCTGGGAAATGTGAAAAAAAATTAAAAGTACATTGTACTAACAGGTATTTACACAGTACAGCCAAAAGTATGTGGACACCTGACCGTCACACTCATGGGGTTCTTCATTAAACTGTCATCACAAAGTTGGAAGCATATAATTGTATAGAATGTCTTTGTTGGCTGTAGCTTTACAATTGGAACAAAGAAACCCAAACCTACTCCAGCATGACGATGAACCTGTGCACAAACTGAGCTCCATGAAGATCTGGTGTAGAAGAACTTGAGTGAGCCCTGACTGACCTCAACCTCACTGAACACTTTTGGGATGAACTGGAACACTGACTGCACCCCAGACCTCCTCGACATCCCAACATCAGTCCCTGAGCTCACTAATGAACACGCATCCCCACAGCCACGCCCCAAAATCTAGTGGAAAGCCTTCCCCGAAGAGAAGAGTGGAATGAATCTGGAATGGTGGATGTGATGGTCAGGTGTCCACATACTTTTGGCTATATAATGTATTACTGGAAAGGAAAGACGAAAATACTGTGTTCATACCATGTTCGCTCACTCGGACTGAAGAACTTGCAACAAAACTGAAAGAACATGCACTTTCCTTTTAAAGAAGTCCCTTTAAGGAACGTAAGAACCATTAATTATCCAGTCAACCCATAACGTTGATGTTGAGGAACCGTTTTTCTAAAAGTGTCCCAAATGTTAAACTCCTGACAGGTTCTACGTATTGAAAAGAAGATAATGAAGAATAATTTGGACTGGATTTTACACGACAAGTTACAGTGGGGCAAAAAAGTATTTAGTCAGCCACCAATTGTGCAAGTTCTCCCTTATGTTCCTCTGGGGGACTCTTTTTGAAACGGTTTCGAGTAGAATCATTTTTAGAAGCTAAGACGTTTCATTTGCCAACAAACCAAAGGACCAAGAAGCTCATTATTAACCTCCTGACAGGTTCCAGGGATTAAGAATAAAATAATGAAGAATAATTTGGAGTTTGTGCTGCAGACTTATCCAGTTCATACACACACTCGTAGAAAAAATTGAGATATTTGATGGTTCTTTAAAGCGATTAACTAGGAAATTTTGAAATTATGAAATATTTTGAAATATTTTGTTTCTAGATGAAAAAATTAAGTGAACTTTAGCTTAAAAACATGTTAAAGTTGTAACATCAGTCCATTGGACCATTTCCCTGGGTGCGGTCATGCCATACTGGATTATCCAGATACGCGGATGCATGAGGAGACAAAAATGAGGGTGGAGCTGTGTGACGTAGGATTCCGCACGTCTTCCTCATTCCGTCCTGGATCCAAGACGTTTGGCCGAGTGGCTTCATCAAGTAAAGTGAGAAAACTTTAATCATGGAAAAAGCAGCAAATTCTGCAGTGAGCATTTTACAGAAGATTGTGGATTTGTGGAGGACTTGGATGAAAAAATCACTGGAAGAAGCGAGACACGAGGCAGAAACGACTTTGTTTCACCACAAAACCCCGACAGCCTGACAGCACACCATGTCACTTGTCAAATGGATGGAAGATAAGCAAGTAAATATATCTATATATATTTTAAATAAACAGGCAATAAACTAGCCACGACTTTATTTAGATTTCCTTTCTAATCCTGCATTGCCATAATTTTTGTCAAGAAATGCAAACAAATTAACCGAGACCATAATACGCTAGACCAGGGGTCACCAAACTTTTTTCTCTGGGGGCCACATTGTCGTTCCTGACTGTGATGGGGGCCGGGGTCGGGTCAGCTATATCACATAGAATTGTATAACCCAGACAAATATGACCACCAGCAGGCCTCATTGTGTAGTAGAGATTACTAGCCTGGCACAGCCATCCACACTACTATATCCATACTACTATATCAACACTTGATTCCTGGCACATGTTTATCTTTACTAGTGGTTTGCAAAAGTAGTAATCAAGTCTTCACACTTTGTTTTAATTTGAAATACCACTGATATTCCATTTATTTATTTTCTAATAAAAATAATATCAAAGCTGTCAAGGTAAGAAACATCTGCCTATTTGAGGTGATTGACACTGGCAAAGGTGAGTGGAAAATTATAAATTGGAGGTAGGCCTGTTGATATTATTAATAATATTAATAATAATTGTATGCAGCACTTAATAAAGGTCAAATAAATAGGCCCATAAAATAAATACATTTTAAAAAACAGTGAAATTATAATAATATGAGCAATAGATCAATAGATCACAGCAGTTGTGCTGTGTCCTGCACGTCATTGCTCTCATCCATGGCCAAAGCAAAAAACTCGAATTCTGACGCTTTCTCATTCAGCTGGTCATACACGTCGTCCCCCAAATCTTCGGTTCGCCTGGTCATAGTAGATGCGGAGAGACTCACCGCGTTGAGCGCATCCTTCTTGTTGGGACAGACCTCCTCGGCCACAGCAAGCATGCATACTTTAACAAAGTCCCCATCAGTAAACGGCTTTCCATGGGTAGCTAGTAGGTGAGCTACCTTATAACTAGCTCAGACAGCAGCCTGGTTGATCTGGGTTTGGGGAAGGAATACATTCTGTTGTGCAGCCAGTCTGCATTTCATCCTCCGAATCCTGTCTTCTCTTGTTTGCCCTCGCAAACTAGCATACTCTTTGTGGCATAGTTCGAATTACGTGGGAGCCAATGGGAGCTGAGCCCCCTTTCCCTCAGGCTCCCATGAAAGAAGCAAACTTAATTTTCTGTGGAAGTCTCTCAAATACGTCATATATCACCATAATAAGCTTGAATAGCCTATATCACCATATAAATATAAATAAAACTCATTTCATTTCCGATCACCATGCAGCCATAACTTTGTATTGAACGTGTTATTAAACCGCAACATGTACGGCTGTACTTCACCACCACACCACTATGCGCGCAAACTGAAATTTGCAGCCTGCGAAATCGAATGTGAAGTTAAGTCCAAAGAAGACTTGTCCTCTATCTCACAACGATCTTCCTTTGTTTAACAATATATATATACAATATATATATAATTTGTTTAACTATATATATATATATATATATATATATATGCAACACCGTGTGTGTGTGCGTGCGTGCGTGCATGCGCGCGCCTGTGTGTGAAAGCTGTGCACTGCAGTGCGCAAAGTGCGCTGGTCCAGGAGAGCGAGTATGCATTGCTTTTTAAATAGAGACCCCCATAGGGTCAAATTTATAATTCGAACCCTGCTTTGTGGCGGGTTTCATAGTGACGACGCAGATTATATTCTTTGAAAACCGGCACACTTTCTTTACATACAAGACAAACTGCACGGCCCTTACACTGAACGAAAAAATAATCGGTGGTCCACTGTTCTTTAAAAACTCTGCACTCTCTGTCAGCTTTTCGCTGACCGCTAGCCATTTTGCTGTCCTGAACACTGACAGTTCTCTGCACATGCGCTGCCCGTCACTGCTTGATCGCGAGCATATGACGAAAATTCGGAAAATATGAAGTTCATTTTATAACTAAATATCAATTTTAATTGATAAAATCAACAAAATACAAGATGCAGACGTTATTATTTGCCAAAAAGCAATTTAAAAAAATAGGCCATGACCACTTTTGGGGATTGCCTCATAGGGCCGGTTCAAGTGATGGGGGGCAGAGGGGCTGGGGGGCCGGTCAAAGGGGGGTGGCGGGCCGGATCTGGCCCGCGGGCCGTAGTTTGGTGACCCCTGCGCTAGACCATAATATTATACTATAGTCTAGTATAGCATGCACTTGTACACTGTCGCTGTGCTTGCGGAAAATGACATCACACACGATGGAGTTATGGCGGCCTTCCTGACAAAAAATAGTCCCGTCTATTTTCATCACTTTCCTGGTTATATCGTTCAGAACAAATTCAACAGGCAGCTTTTTTTCTTTTATATAAAGGACAGACATAAAGACCGACTTTTAGCTCAATTTGTTTATTTGTGAGATATTTCCTTTCTCACATATTGAGGGTTTGTAGGTGATGTTTTACCTTACTTGTAACAGTGTTATACTAAATTGGGACAAAATGTAAACAATCAGTGAATTTATTGAATGTTTTGAGTGATTTTGTACTTCATCATCATCATCATCATCATCATAACAAACCTCCATTTATCTCCATGATGATTTTATGATTCTTTATGTCACATTGTTTAACCTACTACACTGTAATTAGACATACGAAGAGCCAATTCCTCTTTTTACACCTGAAATAACTTTTAATGCAAATTAAAAAAATAAAATCTCATTATAATTCACCGTGCGCTTCCTCGCCTTCATGTTTGACCTGCTGTATGTACGTCATTTCATGCTGTTTTTTTATTTTTTATTTTTATTTTTTAGTGTATTTGTATGTTCTTGTGTGTGTGTGTGTGTTTTGTCTGACAGTGCTGGAACTTCACAGCTGCTGTACAGTTTAACACCAGCGTCAGTGGCACGTCTGGAATTCTCATCTCCATGTTCATTTAGCAGCAGGACGAGGGTTTGGCCCAAAGCCAGAGACTCCAGCACCTCGTCAACCCCACCCTTCAAACCCCCTCCGCTTTCTAAACCTACAAACACACACACACACTCCTCCAGTTAACCTCGACAGGATTTTTTAAAGTATTATTTCCTCTTTCACTGCATGCCTTTGCCTTGTTAAAGTTACCGTAAAGCTCTCACACTGAGCTCTGAGAGGAAACAGTTAAAGGCTGTTAAAGGAAAAAAATAAAACAGGCCTCAGACTGACCGATAGCTCGCCACACTTTCCTGTTTTCACTCAAAAACTCCTTTTGCATAAATTATTACTGTATTTAATTTGTGCTAGCAGCGGTACCGCAAATTATTCCTCTCACTCAGGATCTTTATTATTATTATTATTATCCTAACTTTTTTTTTTTTTAAACAACTCTATTTCTCCCTCAGTTTTCAACCAATCATCACCAAATTTCACATGAAGAATATCTCTGGGCTGAATTACGTTGCTCTGACTTTTGGTGCTGATCCGGATCACTGATCCAGAATGATCCATCAAAAACGGGATTTTTTTTCCAATCACTTATAACTCTGTCAATTTTCATGATTTTTAAAAATCTCTCTTTTTTTAAATTTTGTTCAGGGTGGCAGGGCGCAACTTTTCCTTGACCTTTAATTGACAAAGGTCAGCTCGTGCAAATTACTGTTACTTTAGTCACAGTCTCTATCTAGTTTACGAGTTGCTATTATTATATGACACGAGCTACTTCTGATAAAATCGTGGGCTCTGATTGGTTCCTCGGCAGGCAGAATTTTCCTGTAATACCCGTGGGCAATTACGGACTTTTTTTCCGAGGCACTGGCTTTTAAAGGACCCATGGCATGGTGGTTTGTTGATGCTTTAAACGGGCTCATGGAGGTTTCCGGATGTTATATCCGCAGCCTTTCTCGAAATGAACCCTCGGCACGTAGATATAGCCTCCTGGGAGAAAGCCCCATTTCAGCCCTTTTCCCAGTGTGTCGTTTTGCTAATGAGAAGCAGGAGGCGGGGAAGGGTAGAGGGTGGGGGCGGGTCTTATCATTAATATTCATGACATGTAAACGTGTTACCTCTGATTGGCTAACAGCACTGTGACGCTACCTCCAGTGGGTCAGAACAAGCGGATGTGGGTGTCTTACTATGGCGAGAAAGAAGGAACAAACCGCGAAGGGAAAAATACCGCGCGCTGACGTCATTAAGGTGTGATGCGAGGAAATAAAATAAATTCAACAAATGTTTGGGTTTTTACTGAACAAACAAACAAATAAAATGAACGAGTGACTTAAAAAAAAGAATGTGGGTGTCTTTGTAAAACCTGTTTTGATTGGCTATTATAACAGAGCATGCTGCATGCTTTTTGGTTTTGTAGCGCAGAGTACCTGGCTAACTGCAGGAAGCGGTTAGCTGCACAGCTAATGTAGCCATTGCAAGGCTAACGTGGCACCGATTTTAAAACACGGCAAAATGACCAGTTATACACTTACTTGTTCGGTGTTTGTTGCTGATGCGGCAGGGATGCTTGGTACGGACCCAGGCTTCAGTGACAGTTGATGTGCAAAACCTGCCCTGTACTGTCCCAAGTTGTGGAAACATTCCTCAGGAAAATGCTTCCGACAAACATACACCGTCTTAGGTAGACTCGACGGCATATTATTGAAGTAAATAAAATTAAGCCACTGCGTCTTCAGGGGCTCTCCCGTCGGCAGTAAAAACAGACTCCTTTCTGTGTTGTCACATCCATGTACAGCGCAATTTCCATGTTTCGCTCGCTTAGGTGATGCCATGTTGTTGTGTCCTCTATGGTCTCCTCACTACAACTGGGCGGGCAATTCATACAGTGGGTGGGAATCCAGAAGGGGGGCGTGGGGATCATCTCCCTTGCTGACGTAGTAAAGGGAAGAGCTTATCAACGCGCCGTTTTGACGCGCCATTCTCAAATGTCGGGCATAGTTTGGTTTATACATTATGAAATTTCTAGCCACTGGGGTGACTTAAGAAGGTCAGAGGAACTCATTTTAACGTTAAAAAACCTCAGAAAGTGAAAATTTCATGCCATGGGACCTTTAATGTTGCAAAAACCAAATAAAAACAAATACAAAACAACAAAAAAAGATTAATTGGAAATCAAAAACGGAACCAAAAACGGCCGAAACACAAAAGACAAACAAGAGTCACTGAGTTATTCAAGAAATGAGCAATGAAGAGCATTCAGAAAGTGAATTTTATCACCCTGAAGAGGCTGCACAGGGAAGCGAACAAGAAAGCCATGATGAAGGCTGTAACTTTGTTGACAACGAAAATGGTACCACTGAAGACTGATCATTTATTTTAATCTTAGAAATTAAAAAAAGCCAAATAATAAACTCCTTATTAACCGCACCTACTCGGTCTTTACGGGAAAATATTAGACTGATGGCTCAGTCCGTACTGTCAAGACCTCGGTCTGATATTTTCCAGTAAAGACCTCGCGCTCAGTTAATAAGTAGCTATTATTAATTTTATGAAGAATAGGGCGTATCTGATAAATAACAAAGAAAAGAAACAAAAAGAAGTCGAAAGAGATGTATTTAGCTTTGGGGATGAGTTAAAAAAAAAAAGCTTCGCAACTGTAGTTTTACGAATGTTTTCCGAAAACGTATGTATTTATAAAAATGTATTCACAATACCATGGATGTATTTATAAGAATTATTCTATCAGCATGAATCTGTAGAAGTTCATCCCTGGGTGGTGGAGCAGGTGGTGCTCCCTCACAGCTCCGCATCTTTAGGTTTACTCTTCTTCAGGTTCAAAGTTTCACATGTTCTCCGTGTCCATGCAGGTTTCCTCAGGGTTCTCCGGGCTCCTCCAACCTTCCAAAAACATAGTGTAGATCATTCACAGTGTTCCTGGGAACTGGGAGAGACTGGGATCCACTGCTGTGGCCCTGACTGAGAATGAGCGAATGAACACTGCAAATGAAACTCATTCCATGAATAAACATCTAATTTCTTTTTGAGGATTATGGGTAATATCCAGACGCCACACTGTCTGATGGAAAAGTGTTATAATGATTCGCTTGGCACCGAGTGTACCTTAATAAGAAGAAAAACCTGACACTATGGCGTATTTAAACAAATGTACCAGGAAATGAGGTCCATTGTATGAATGATGCTTTAAAAACATTAATATTTCTTTGATTTTTTTTTCATAAAAGATGCCTCAGTTTGTGTTTATAGCTACGGACTTCATTACTGAGATAGTTCAAAGTATGAGCTGCAGAAATAAGGTTTTAAAAAGTGTTTAGTTGGAAGAAGCTCATGAAGAGTCTTTAAAAAGTTGTTGCAACTAATTTTACAGCTAAGATTACACTGCAAAAAATAAAAATCTTAGGAAGTTTATTTGTCTATTTTCAAGTCAAAACATCTCGCCACCCTTATTATAAGACATAATTGCCCAACAAGCAAAACCTCATTTAGCTAGAAAGGCTAGTTTTTAGACAGTCCATCTTGAAAATCTTGTAGAGACAAAATGTCTTGAAAAAGTCTTATTTGGAGCACCTTTGAAAATAAAAGAAGTTTTTTTTAAAAAACAAGTAAGTACATTTTGGACATTTGTCAAATGCGGTTCATCTTGTTTCAAGAAAAAAAAACAAAGTATGCTTGTTTTGGGAATAAATGAACTTTACTGAAATCTTTGAATCTTTCATTACAATTCATACATTTCAAAACATACTCTAGACCAGACAAGTGCCTTCAAAAAGGCTATGAGTGAGTGGAGGGCGTTTTAGTGAGGTCTTTTTGGAATGCTGTGAGTTAAGTTCAGTGTTTGTTTGTTTGTTTGTTTGTTGTTTTTTTGTGCCTGATCTTGTAAACCCCTCGTACACATGAATAGTCAGTGCCCCCAAAATGCACTGTTGCTTTGGCGTTGTGTAAGCACTGTAAATCAAAATGCGTAGACTTTTTTTATTATTATTATTTTTTGGTGCCTGAGGTCCTGGGGAAGTGGACTCTTAAGAGACGTTTTAATGTTTGAATGTTGAAATGGGAAAAAAAAAAAAAAACTTGTTGCAATGCTACACGTGTCGTCAACTTGATTCAAGATAGTCTCTGGTCTCATATCTAGAGTATTTCACTAATTACAGGTCACAAAAGGAGACTCTTTTAAGCTAGCAATGCTTAGTTGTAGAATTTAACAATCCTAATATTAGTATCTTAAATTCAGTTTTTACTGCTAAGACTTTGTCATGAATTTAAGTGAAATACCCTTAAAATGAAATAAATAAAAATGACTTGAATGGCTAAATGTAAGAAGTACGATCTTGTTATAAGAACTATTTTGATTATTTTGAGTTAATCAGATCTCGCATAATAAGTTCCTCAATCTTATTTTGGAATTATTTCATCTAAAAACAGGTTAGATTTTTCATCTTACTTTAAGAAATCTTACCAAGTCAAATTTGACTAGTTCCATTGGCAGATTTTTTTTTCACCTGATTCAAGCAAATATGCTTTGTTTTAATCTTTTATTTCTTACTTTTGAAAGGCCATTTTTTGCAGTGTATTTTTGGCAGTTTTTAATTTAGCACTATGATGATCTGTTTTTGTGTATGTGGTTTTTCTTTAGGTATAAATGGGGGCAGACATCGTCTAAAGGTTAAAGAAGCAACCATGGACCCAAAGGGTTGCTGGTTCAAGCCCCTAGACCAGCAGGAAAAATCTATGGCTTGAGGTTAGTTCCCAGGGTGTGTGTGTGTGTGTTCATTGTATGTTGCTCTGGATAAGGGCATCTGCTAAATGCCTGTAACATAAATACAGCAGTGTAGGTTCAGCTTCATGCTCTCATGATGCTCTCATTCCTTCACAGTGTAACACTCTGAGGAAAATGTGTGCAGGTATGTGAGAATCAAATGGACTGTGGAGAGCCATAGTGAAAGATGTACCAGAGGTTAATGCAATGCAATGCAATGCTGCACACACACACCACCAGACGTAATGTGAGTGATCATGCTTTTCACACCCTCTACAAAGTTCTCACAGCTTCATCACATGTCTGCACTTGTTAAGACATTCAAGCAGAGCTTTATTTTTTTTTTTACTTTATTTTTTTGGAGTCATTTATTTTACAGTATACAAAGAAAGAAAGAAGGAAAGAAAGAAAGAGAAAAAAATGTAAGAAAAAGGCACAGATGGGGAATAGAAAATAAGCAGGGGGTAGATGAATCACAATGACAACATGTGTACATGTTAAGAGAGAGGGCTGGATCCAGGGTTTAGAAACATTTCAGTCCTTTTTGTTCCACTTGTCCATATTCTTTTCTCCACATCGAGACAGAGCAGAAGCCTTCTCATATAAGTGTGCAATAAACTTTGAGAGGGTACATCGAATAGGACATTAAGGGGCATGTTACACACAAAAAAAAAACCCAGAACCAAACACAATTAGTTACAAAGGTACTTATTAATTACATCCTGTTGTGATGAGGGGCCACTCGTTCAAGGTGAACTGTCCATTTCCTCCAGTATGGAGTAAATTTGTCCGTGCACAGGTTCAAGGAAAAAGTCAGCTTTTCCATGTCATATATTTCTTTTACCATTCCAATCCACTCCTCTTTCGATGGGGACTCTTTTGTTAGCCACCTTCTTGTAATAGCTTTTTTACTGGCTGCTAACATTATTTTAACCAAATATTTATCTGTGACATTGATAGTGGGTGAGATATTACCAAGATAAATTGTGCAAAAATCGTGTTTAATCTCAAAGCCTATTTTTGATTTTATTTCCTCTGCTACATCCCACCAGTAGGATTGTATAATTGGACAGTCCCAGAATACATGGAAATGATCCACCTGAGAGTTTCCACACTCTCTTCAGCGCCGTCCATAACTAGGCTGGCCTTTCTGAAGTTGTTTAATTTTTGGAGTGATAAAAAATCGAATTATATTTTTCCATGTAAATTCCTTCCAATGACCAGAACTTGAAGCGCTCATTTGAGTTTTACAAATGTTCAGCCATTCATCTTCTGAAATGGTTATCTTTGCTTCTTTTTCCCAGTTGGATTTAACATAAAGAGTGGAAAACCCATTGTATGACTGTAAACAGGAGTAGATTCTGGTAATCAATTTCTGGTTTAGTTTAGATTTGTATGCGTCAATCAAAATGTTAATTAAATCAGAGTTGCATTCCTCTGTTGTTTTTATATCACTGTTAAAATGAGCTCTAACTTGAAGGTATCTGAAGAAGTCTTGATTTTCTAAGTCGTAGTTGTCTTTAAGTTTTTGAAAACAGTCTAGTCTCCCTTTGTCAGAAATAAGACAGTATGTTGTGATGCCTTTAAAGAGCCACTGTTTGAAATGCCCGTCCATCTGGGCGGGTTGTTGGCATCCGTCAGTCAGTGATGATTATGGGGTTGCGCTTTAGGAGGTACAACCTCTATGGCTGTAGAGGCCGATCCTTGATCAGCACTGTCGATTGCAGCGAGGACACATGAATGTTGCATTATTGATGGGCTGCTGTTGGAATTGCCTGTCCTTTCTTCTTTGGCGTTGTTCCGCTGCCTTGGCTCTCACGTTCCCCTCACTTTCGGTCAATCCGTGGCACACCAGAGACCTCCAGACTGACCTGTCTGTCGCATGGGTCTCCCAATTGTTGGTGTCGATGCCACACGCCTTCATGTCGCGTTTGCAGACGTCTGAGAAGCGAAGGAAGGGCCGGCCTGCCTTGCACTTACCGCTTGACAATTCCCCATATAACAGGTCTCTGGGGATTCGCCCGTCATCCATCCTGTGAACATGGCCCAACCAGCAAAGACGTCGCTTGCGAAGCAAGGTGTACATGCTCGGTATGTCTGCTTTAGCTAGCACTTCATTGTTGGTTACTTTGTCTTTCCAAGTGATGCCAAGAAGCCTACGCAGACATCTCATCTGGGCGGGTATAAAATCTTTATCATATGCTACCCATCGTAATAATTTAATGTGATTTTCCAGTTTACTTTTACGACATTCACAAAACCAAATGTTTAAGGGTGTTTTTGTATAGATTAAGGTGTGTTAAGTATAGATTTTTGTCTCCAAGCAGGCTCTGGAGGGGAATGTCCAGTTGGCTTAATTCTAGATTTTTCCATTTCGCATTGTAATATGGGTTGCACAAATAAATCAAATATCTAAGCTGTGCTGATTTGTAGTAGTTCACTATGTTTGGCAGAGATAATCCCCCTTTTTCTTTGGGCAGTTGCGATGTATTATATCTGATCCTTGGTTTAAGGCCTTTCCAAATGAACCCAGACAGCATTCTCTTCCATTCTGTTAATTGTTTTTCAGGTATTTCTACAGGTATTGACAGAAAAAGAAAAAGCAATAGTGGCAGGAGGTTCATTTTAACTATATCTATTTGGTTATGTAAGTCCAGTAGTAATAAACTCCATTTGTTTAAATCTGTCTTTATCTCTTTAGTCATTGGCAGATAATTAATTGTGTAGATGGTGATTAAATCCTTTGGAATTTTTATTCCTAAATATTTAATGGTGTTATTCTCCCATTTAAAATTGCAAATGTTATTTATTTGTAGTGAGGGTATATAATTAAATGAAATAACTTGTGTTTTGTGTATGTTTAATTTATAACCTGAGTAATAACTGAAAGTTTTCGAGGAGGTCATTAATTTTGGTAAACTCGAGTCTGGCTGCGAAAGAGTGATCGATATGTCATCTGCGTAAAGGCAGGTCTTAAATTCGGTGCCTTTAATCCAAATTCCTCTTATGTCCTGACAGTGACAGACAGAGAAGAAGAATATGTATGCGCCGGACCGTGGCAGCACGTATTATTTACCTCAGCAATTTGTTTCCGTTTGTTCATCTTTTAAACCAGTTTACATCTTATTTGACCTGGCTGACTAACTGTCTAACTATTCCACGGTTAGTTTTCGTGTGTGTAAGAGCTGTTAAATCTGCCAACTCCTGAATTATCTTTCATTTTTACTCGCCGGGTTGTTTTGGTCCTGTACAACATTATGCCGGATTTGAGTGGTTTGTGTCGTCATTTTACTGGCCCTACTTCGCTCCAACGGAAATACCAGTGCTGCTATTTTTCTCAAGTAGCTTTTCCTGAACTCCAGTCACGTTATAGAGGAAACAGAGCTGGCAAGAAAGTAAAAGA
This sequence comes from Neoarius graeffei, assembly GCF_027579695.1. NCBI lineage: Eukaryota > Metazoa > Chordata > Actinopteri > Siluriformes > Ariidae > Neoarius > Neoarius graeffei. The sequence goes on along the minus strand of NC_083583.1, from coordinate 5,307,725 downwards.
AAGGTCTTCCTCGAACTTAAAAATTCAATCTATTGTTACGCAACGTTGCACACAGAGACATGCTAATCCCGTTCGTGAAAGAACTTTGATTAACATAAATGTTAGTCAAAATCAAGCTTCTTCTCAAAATGTTGATTCTCATCTTGCTTTATGGAACGCTCGATCACTGACTAAAAAAACTACGACTGTGTGCGATACTGTACTTTCTGAGACTATTGACATCATGCTTATAACAGAATCCTGGCTCAAAGATGATGTCCGTGATTCACCCATTATAGCAGACATTACGAACAGCTTGACGGATCATCAAGTATTCCAACAGTCAAGGTCCTCAAAGGGCGTATGTGCTATACTGAGAAAAGGTTACTCTGTCAAAAGGAATACTACATCTGTATTTAAATCGTTTGAGCACTTGGATCTACGAGTTGAATCTGGATCTACTCATTTTCGTATTATTGTTGTGTATCGTCCTTCTCCGTCAAGGAAAAATAACTTGTCTGTTTCCCAATTTTTTGACGAGTTCTCAACGTTTCTGGAGACTGTTTCGATCCCTACCCATAATCTTATAATTGCTGGTGACTTCAATTTTCAATTAGATGCTATTTCTAGTCATTTTGATGCTTCTGCTTTTGCTGATCTCCTCTCGTCTTTTGGGCTGATCCAACATGTGCAAGATCCTACACATGAACGTGGGCATCTACTCGACTTAATTATTACTAAATCAGTTGGCGGATTGGTCATCAAGCCTAATGTGTTAGGACTGGGGACTGTCTTGGCCTCTAGAGGCCGCTGTTATTGCTTTATCTTGTCATGTTTGTTTTGGCCCCTAGAGGCCGCCACCGCTTCTGTGTTTTGTGTTTGTTTTGATTGCCTGTTTCCATGTGCCTTTTACCCCCACCTGTTCTTTATTTCCTGCCCCGCCCAGTTTCTTAATTTCCCTGTGTATAAATACTTCCTCAGTTTGGTCCCTAGTCACGGAGTCTTTGTGCTGTTATCACTAGAGACCTCTGTTCCGTGTTCCTTGCCTTTGTCTTTGTGGTCTTTTGTACTTTGCTTTCTTGTGGACTTTTTGGACTTTGTATTTACCATTTTGGATCTTCTGAGCATTTGGATTTTTGCCTTTTCTTTTCTTATTTTTTGGCTTTTTGTTTTGACTTTGAACTTTTGGATTTTTTATTTTTCCCGTATATTTTCTGAGCGTTTGGATTATACTTTTGTTTTTTGCCTTGGATTTTTTGCATTGTAAATAAACTGATTTTTCTACTCTAATTTCGCCTCACTCCTCTGCACTTGAGTCATTCCCCTGGTGGCCTAGTGGGGGTTTGCTGGATTACTACACCAGCGACCCGGGTTCGATTCCCAGCAAAACCCTAACAGAAAGACTCCGTCATGACCGACTCAGCAGAGGCTGCTTCAACTGTCTACCCAGACAACCTTCAGGGAATTATGGCAGCTCCGACATGCTTCGGAGCGACCATGGGCACTCACGGACGAACACTCGCAAGCCAACGTGAGGCCCTTGCTCGCCACGAGGTACTGCTTCAGCAAATTGGGAAAGCCCTGGCACAGTTGACTCCTATGCCCGCATCGCCGCCTCCTGACCTTCCTCCTGTTCCTGCTCCACTATCTGCTCCAGTGCCTTCTGCCACGTTGCCTACGTCACATTGTGAACCCTGCCTTCCTACACCACAGAGGTATGGCGGCAAGCACGGGGAGTGATGGGAGTTCCTTACCCAGTGCTAACTCACCTTTGAGCTTCAGCCTTCAACCTACACTACGGATCGCCGCAAGATCGCATATGTGATAACCTTGTTAGCTGATAAGGCACGAGCTTGGGCAACAGCCGTCTGGCAGAGGCAGGGACCCGAGTGCTCTGACTTCAAGCTGTTTACGGAGGAGATGCTTCAGGTTTTTGATCAGGCATACATCAGTAAAGATGCAGCCAGGAAGCTCATGTCCATCCGTCAGGAAGGAAGCGTTGCAGACTACGCCATCTTGTTCTGGACGCTCGCAGCAGTCAGTGGATGGAACGAGACTCCCCTGGTTTCAGCCTTCCACCATGGTCTGTCTGACCCCATCAAAGACAGTTTGGCCTCTATTGGATGCCCAAGTGACCTCGAAACACTGATTTCACATGCCATTCGTCTTGACAACAGGATTAGAGAGCGCCGCCAAGTCCTGAGCCTCCCCGGCCTCACTGCCTCAACATGGAGCCCGTCTACCTCCTCCAGTGACTGTCCGGAGCCCATGCAAGTGGGCCGTACTTGTCTCTCCGCATCTGAGAGGGAGCGCAGAAGGAGGGACAAGTGCTGCATCTACTGTGGCAAGCCTGGCCATTTCCGAGCATCATGTCCCGAGCTCTCGGGAAAAGGACCGCCCCATCCAGCTGAGGGAGGGTTGTGACGGGGCCTACCCTCTCTCCCGGACTCCCTGGCCAAGGAGTCTACATCCCGGTCTCCATCTCCTGGGGTGAGTCCGTCCACTCTTGCCAGGCCTTGTTAGACTCCGGGGTGGCGGGAGACTTTATGGATGTCCACTTCGCCCGAAGAATCAATGTCCCTACTGCACCTCTTGAAGTCCCGCTGTCTGTGTCTGCTCTGGATGGCCAAGCTTTAGGTGATGGAAGAGTCACCCAAGTAACTTCTCCAGTCTTTCTCCAGGCTCAAGGTCACAAAGAAGAAATATCCCTGCATCTGATTCATTCACCAGAGTTCCCAGTTATTCTAGGCCTTCCTTGGCTTACCCGCCACAACCCTCGCATAGACTGGGTAACAAGCCAGGTTGTGGAATGGGGTCCTGCATGCTATGCCTCTTGTCTGCTCTCTAGCTCTCCTGTGTCTCCTGCCGAGCCTCCTGATCTCACTGAGTTATCTCAAGTTCCCACAGAGTACTGGGATCTGAAAGAAGTTTTTAGCAAGAGCAGGGCTGCCGTTCTTCCTCCGCACCGTGCCTATGACTGTGCCATCGACTTGCTCCCTGGGACTACCCTTCCTCGTGGCAGACTGTTTTCCCTCTCTCAGCCAGAATGCAAGGCCATGGAGGAGTACATCAAGGACGCCCTGGCCTCTGGGTTCATTCGACCCTCCACCTCACCCGCTGGTGCCGGCTTCTTCTTTGTCGGCAAGAAGGATGGGGGGCTCCGACTGTGTATTGATTACAGAGGCCTTAACAAGATCACTGTGCACAACCGCTATCCCCTTCCGCTGATGTCCACAGCGTTCGACCTGCTCCAAGGCGCCACTGTCTTCATCAAGTTGGACTTACGGAACGCATACCACCTCATCCGTATCCGACAGGGAGACGAGTGGAAGACTGCCTTTAACACCCCGTCAGGGCACTATGAGTATCAAGTTATGCCCTTTGGACTCACCAACGCACCAGCAGTTTTTCAGGCCCTTATCAACGACATTTTGAGGGACATGATTAACCAGTACGTTTTCGTCTACCTCGACGACATCTTGATATTTTCCAAGACCTTACAGGAGCACCGCCACCATGTCCGACAAGTCATCCAGAGGCTACTACAGAACAATCTGTTTGCTAAGGCCCAGAAATGCGAGTTTCATGTCCCCGAGGTCTCCTTCCTGGGTTTTATTGTACGGACGGGACAACTCCAAATGGACCCAGCCAAGACCTTGGCCGTCCGGGACTGGCCTACTCCCGAGTCCGTTAAAGAAGCTCAGCGGTTCTTAGGATTCGCTAACTTCTACCGCAAGTTTTTCAGGAACTTCAGTTCTGTAGCAGCACCCATATCGGATCTCACCAAAAAGACTGGTGGATCTTATGTCTGGTCTCCTCAGGCGGAAAAGGCGTTCAAGGACCTCAAGCACCGCTTTTGCACGGCACCCATTCTGGTCCTCCCGGACACTTCCCAACCGTTCATCGTGGAGGTGGACGCCTCGGACAGTGGTGTCGGCGCGGTTCTCTCTCAACGCTCGGAAGGAAAGTTGCACCCCTGCGCATACTTCTCCCACCAACTGAGCCCTGCAGAGTCCCGGTATGATGTGGGGGATTGAGAACTGCTAGCGGTTAAACTGGCCCTTGAGGAGTGGAGGCACTGGCTGGAGGGAGCGCAACATCCATTTCTGGTTTGGACAGACCACAAGAACCTGGAGTACCTCCAGCAAGCCAAGAGACTGAACCCACAACAGGCTAGGTGGGCCTTGTTTTTCAGTCGATTCGACTTCACCCTATCGTACCGCCCCGGCTCTAAGAACACCAAACCTGACGTGCTTTCCAGGCTGTTCTCTGCCAAAAACAGGGAGTGAAGTTGGGCTTATTATCCCTGTGTCCCGGATTGTGGCCCCTGTCTGCTGGGGTGTCGAGGAGGTCGTCCGACGAGCTCAACGCCAAGACCCCGGTCCTGGGACGGGGCCACCGGGCCTCTTGTACGTCCCTCGTCAAGCCCGGGCCAAGGTTCTCCAGTGGGGTCACTCGTCCCCTCTCACCGCCCACCCAGGAGCTCGGAGGACCCTGGACTTCTTGAAAAGACGCTTCTGTTGGTCAAGCATGGAGAAGGAAGTGAGGTCATTCGTCCTGTCTTGTGATGTGTGCACCAGAACCAAGAACCCATGATAGCATCCCCAGGGCCTCCTGCATCCTCTGCCTATTCCCCGGCGTCCCTGGTCCCATGTGGCGGTCGACTTCATCACGGGCCTTCCAGACTCTCAAGGTAACACTGTCATTTTAGTCATAGTCGACAGATTCTCTAAGGCCTGCCGCTTCATACCACTGTGCAAGCTCCCTTCTGCCCTTGAAACAGCTAAACTTATATTTACTCATGTCTTCCAAGTCTTTGGTCTCCCACAGGACATCGTCTCAGACTGGGGGCCCCAGTTCTCCTCCCGAGTGTGGTGCGGGTTCTGCAAGCTCATCGGGGCCACTGCCAGCCTCTCCTCTGGGTTCCACCCCCAGTCCAATGGCCAGACGGAGAGGCTCAACCAGGACCTGGAAACCACCCTGCGAGGCCTGGTGATGGATAACCCGACATCATGGAGCACCTGGCTGCCTTGGGCGGAGTACGCCCACAACACCCTGCAGTCATCGGCCACCAGGTTGTCGCCATTCCAGTGCCAATTCGGGTTCCAGCCACTTCTGTTTCCGGACCAGGAGGAGGACGCTGGGGTGCCCTCGGTCAACCAGTACATGAGACGGTGTCGCAAGACCTGGAACAAGGTCAGGAGGACCCTCATCCAGACTTCCAGGGCCAACCAGACTCAGGCCAACCGCCATAGAAGGCCTGCCCACATTTTCCGCCCTGGGCAGCGGGTTTGGCTGTCCGCCAAGGACCTTCCGCTGCGGGTGGAGAACCGCAAGCTTGCTCCTCGCTTCATTGGCCCCTTCAAGGTTGTGCGCAGGGTGAACCCTGTCGCCTACCGGCTCCAGTTGCCCCGGACTCTTAGGATCAACCCCACATTCCATGTTTCCCTGTTGCAGCCCGTACTGTCATCCACGTATGCCCCTGCCCCTAGGAATCCCCCACCCCCCCGCATCTTCCAGGGTCAGACTGTGTTCACTGTGCGCTGCCTGCTTGACTCCTGCCGGGTCCGCGGTGGGCTCCAATATTTAGTGGACTGGGAGGGCTATGGCCCTGAGGAGCACTGCTGGGTTCCCGCTCGGGACGTGTTAGACAAGGAACTGTGTCGGGACTTCCATTCGGCCCATCCGGATCGCCCTGGGAACGTCAGGAGACGCTCCTTGAGGGGGGGGGTCCTGTTAGGACTGGGGACTGTCTTGGCCTCTAGAGGCCACTGTTATTGCTTTATCTTGTCATGTTTGTTTTGGCCCCTAGAGGCCGCCACCGCTTCTGTGTTTTGTGTTTGTTTTGATTGCCTGTTTCCATGTGCCTTTTACCCCCACCTGTTCTTTATTTCCTGCCCCGCCCAGTTTCTTAATTTCCCTGTGTATAAATACTTCCTCAGTTTGGTCCCTAGTCACGGAGTCTTTGTGCTGTTATCACTAGAGACCTCTGTTCCGTGTTCCTTGCCTTTGTCTTTGTGGTCTTTTGTACTTTGCTTTCTTGTGGACTTTTTGGACTTTGTATTTACCATTTTGGATCTTCTGAGCGTTTGGATTTTTGCCTTTTCTTTTCTTATTTTTTGGCTTTTTGTTTTGACTTTGAACTTTTGGATTTTTTATTTTTTCCCATATATCTTCTGAGCGTTTGGATTATACTTTTGTTTTTTGCTTTGGATTTTTTGCATTGTAAATAAACTGATTTTTCTACTCTACTTTTGCCTCACTCCTCTGCACTTGAGTCATTCCCCTGGTGGCCTAGTGGGGGTTTGCTGGATTACTACACCAGCAACCCGGGTTCGATTCCCAGCAAAACCCTAACATAATGTCACCTTTGGTTTACCATCTGATCTCTTGTCGTGTTACCTTGCCTAGACCACGCCCGACTAGAGTTCTGGTGACTCGCCGTAACCTACGTAGCATCAATCTGGATGAATTTAGGGAATCAGTGATCTGTTCGTCTTTGGCTTGTGAACCTTTTGCTGACCTTTCATCACTAACGGAACAATCTGACACTGTTTTATGTGATCTTCTTGAACAGCATGCACCTCAACGTACACGCTATGTAACATTACGCCCTCATGCTCCTTGGTTCGATGACTCATTAAGGAATGCCAAGCTCATTAAACGTCGTTTGGAGAGAAAATGGCATTCGACTTGTTTGGAAGTAGATTGCCAAATATATCGTGAATACTGTGTGTGGCAGCGGGGGCGTGGTCAAGCGCCGGTCTGTGACAGGAGGGCGGAGTCAGGGAAGGTAAGTGGCAGAATCACGTCACCTGAGAGCAATTAACCTGTTTGTGTGTCTTCCCAGTGACTGCGCCCTATATCAGGAGGGAGAGCGAGAGCAGAGGGGAGCTCAACCCTGAACCAGACGCCGGTTGTGTGTGTGTCTGGGAGAATTATTGTTAAACTGAAAAGTGTGGCAATAAAGCAATTTATAGAACCTGATCTCTGTCCTGCCGTCCTCTGTGCTCCACCCACACGTAGGGTCGCTTACAGTGGTGCCGAAACCCGGGAAAGTGGAGCACCAAACCAGCAGCCCCATGGAATCCTCCCTGTTCGCCGATCTGGTCCACGCCCTCGCCACGGCTCAGCAAAGCCAGCACCAGGCACTCGTCATGCTCCGAAAGGAGCAGGAGCAGCGCTTCGAAGCCCTGGTGCTGGCCCAGCAGGAAGATCGCGAGGCGTTCCGGCATCTCCTCGCGTCGGCGGGGTCCACCAGCGCTCCGGCCGCGGGCCCGTCTTCCCTCATGGTCACCAAGATGGGCCCGCAGGACGACCCCGAGGCGTTCATCACGTTGTTTGAACAGGTCGCCGAAGCCTCGGGGTGGCCGATGGAGCAGCGCGCGGTGCGCCTCCTCCCCCTGCTCACGGGAGAGGCACAGCTGGCCGCGCTACAGCTCCCCGCCGACCGCCGGCTGGCCTACCCGGACCTCCGCCGGGCCGTCCTCCAGCGCGTGGGGCGCACACCGGAGCAACAGCGCCAGCGCTTCCGCGCGCTGCGACTGGAGGAAGTCGGCCGGCCGTTCGCGTTCGGCCAGCAGCTCCGGGACGCCTGCTGGCGGTGGCAGAGGGCCAACGATCGCGACGCCGAGGGAATCGTCGACCAGGTGGTACTGGAACAGTTCATCGCCCGCTTACCAGCCGGAACCGCGGAGTGGGTCCAGTGCCACCGCCCGGCGTCGCTGGATCAGGCAGTCAAGCTGGCGGAGGATCATCTGGCGGCTGTCCCGGTGGCAGGACAGCAGATGGCATCTTCTCTTCTCTCCTCTTCTCTCTCTCTCTCTCCCCCTCCTCCTGTGTCCTGTCCTCGCCCCATTCCCCCTCCGCGGAGGCGGGGGCCGGCACCCCCCCAGCCGGCCCGCCGCACCCGCGGTGCCCTCCCGTTTCTCCCTTCTGTGTCTGTCTCTCCCCCACCTCAGGTGAGTGAGCCCCAGATCACCGGTGCAGAGGGAAAGCCCGGGCCGGTTTGCTGGCGCTGCGGGGAGCTGGGCCACCTTCAACAGCAGTGCACGGCAATGGAAGTGGGCGCGGTGGTTCGGATCCCCGACGCGCCAGAGGCCGCCCTCGATCGGGCCGGAGCGTATCGCATACCGGTGAGTATCCAAGGGGCTACATATCAGGCGTTGGTGGATTCTGGTTGTAATCAGACCTCAATTCGCCAAAGCCTGGTTCAAAACGAGGCACTGGGGGGAGCACAAGGGGTGAAGGTGTTATGTGTGCACGGGGATGTTCACAGCTACCCTTTGGTGTCGGTCCACATTATTTTCAGAGGGGAAAAATTTATAGTGAAGGCGGCGGTTAATCCTCGCCTTACCCACTCTCTAATTTTGGGGACTGATTGGCCGGGATTTCGGGGTTTAATGACACGCCTAGTCGAGAGTGGGTCCTGCCATTTGACAGGGGGAGGTCCCGGTGTCGCTTTGGCGGGAGCAGCTGTCACAGAGCCGTCTACGTCATCTCCGCGTCAGAGTGAGGAGCCGCCGGCTCCTCCTCTCTCTATTGGGGAATCCCTTGCGGATTTCCCATTAGAGCAGTCGCGAGACGAGACTCTGCGGCATGCGTTTGACCAAGTGAGAGTAATCGATGGTCAAACGCTCCAGCCGAACGCCACCCCGTCCTTCCCCTACTTCGCGATTATGAAGGATAGATTATACCGAGTGACGCAGGACACTCAAACTAAAGAGCGAGTCACGCAGCTTTTAATTCCGAAGAGCCGCCGGGAATTGGTATTCCAGGCGGCTCACTTTAATCCGATGGCCGGACACTTGGGGCAGGATAAAACACTAGCCCGAATAATGGCCCATTTCTATTGGCCGGGGATTCGCGGCGATGTCCGTAGGTGGTGTACGGCATGCCGCGAATGCCAGTTAGTAAACCCAGCGGCCATTCCAAAAGCGCCTTTGCGCCCTCTACCGTTAATCGAGACCCCGTTTGAGAGAATTGGAATGGATCTCGTCGGGCCATTAGACCGGTCAGCACGAGGGTACCGCTTTATATTAGTTCTGGTGGACTATGCAACGCGATACCCGGAAGCAGTACCTCTGCGCAATATCTCAGCACGCAGTATTGCCGAGGCACTCTTCCGCGTCATCTCCCGAGTTGGAATCCCGAAAGAGATTCTGACTGACCAAGGCACTACGTTTATGTCACGAACACTGCGCGAACTGTATGGGTTATTGGGGATTAAGCCGATCCGCACCAGCGTGTATCACCCACAAACGGACGGTTTAGTGGAACGATTCAACCGCACCCTCAAAAATATTATTAAAAAATTCGTAAGTGAGGACGCACGTAACTGGGATAAGTGGCTCGAACCCTTGCTGTTCTCAGTGCGAGAGGTCCCCCAAGCCTCCACGGGGTTCTCCCCGTTTGAATTATTATATGGGCGTAAGCCGCGCGGCATCCTGGACGTGCTGCGGGAAAATTGGGAGGAGGGACCTTCACAAAGTAAGAACGAAATTCAGTACATTATTGACCTGCGCGCAAAACTCCACACGCTCACCCACCTAACTCAGGAGAATTTGCGGCAGGCCCAGGAACGGCAAGCCCGCCTGTACAACAAGGGTACGCGCCTTAGAGAGTTCACTCCGGGAGATAAGGTACTCGTACTGTTGCCCACGTCGAGCTCCAAATTGATCGCCAAGTGGCAAGGACCCTTTGAGGTCACACGGTGAGTCGGGGACGTCGACTATGAGGTGAGGCGAACGGACAGGGGTGGGGTGCTACAGATTTACCACCTCAACCTGCTTAAACTCTGGAACGAGGAGGTCCCCGTGGCGTTGGTGTCGGTAGTTCCAGAGAAGGCGGAGCTGGGGCCGGAGGTTCAAAAAGGGACATTGGCATCACGTACCTCTCCGGTCCCTTGTGGAGACCACCTCTCCCCGACCCAACTCACGGAGGTCGCCCAGTTGCAGACCGAGTTTTCGGATGTGTTCTCGCCCCTGCCCGGTCGCACTAACCTCATAGAGCACCACATAGAGACGCCCCCGGGGGTGGTAGTGCGTAGCCGCCCTTACAGGCTACCCGAACACAAAAAAAAGGTGGTTCGGGAAGAACTTCAGACCATGCTCGAAATGGGCATCGTCGAGGAGTCCTACAGTGACTGGAGCAGCCCGGTGGTCTTGGTACCCAAGGCCGACGGGTCGGTCCGGTTCTGTGTGGACTATAGAAAAGTCAACGCGGTGTCTAAATTCGACGCGTACCCAATGCCTCGTATTGATGAGTTGCTCGATCGACTCGGCACTGCTCGCTTTTATTCGACACTGGATTTGACGAAGGGATATTGGCAGATCCCCTTGACTCCACTATCCCGAGAAAAAACGGCCTTTTCCACACCGTTTGGTTTACACCAATTCGTCACCCTTCCGTTTGGGCTGTTTGGGGCGCCCGCGACGTTTCAGCGGCTGATGGACAGAGTCCTCCGCCCTCACGCCACGTATGCGGCAGCATATTTAGATGACATAATCATCTATAGCAATGACTGGCAGCGGCACCTCGAACATCTGAGGGCCGTCCTTAGGTCACTGAGGCGAGCGGGGCTCACAGCCAACCCAAAGAAGTGTGCGATTGGGCGGGTGGAAGTACGGTATCTGGGCTTCCACTTGGGCAACGGGCAGGTGCGTCCCCAAATTAATAAGACGGCAGCAATTGCGGCCTGCCCGAGGCCCAAGACCAAAAAGGGGGTGAGACAGTTCCTGGGGCTGGCTGGCTATTATCGCAGGTTTATACCGAATTATTCGGACGTCACCAGCCCGCTGACTGATCTCACTAAAAAGGGGGCACCAGATCCGGTCCAGTGGACGGAGCAATGCCAGCGGGCTTTCTCAGAGGTAAAGGCTGCACTGTGTGGGGGGCCACTTCTACACTCCCCTGACTTTTCTCTCCCTTTTATGTTGCAGACCGATGCGTCGGACAGAGGGCTGGGGGCGGTTTTGTCCCAGGAGGTGGAGGGGGAAGACCGCCCTGTCCTGTATATCAGCAGGAAGCTGTCGGTGCGTGAGGGGCGCTACAGCACCATAGAGAAAGAGTGTCTGGCCATCAAGTGGGCGGTTCTCGCCCTCCGGTACTACCTGCTGGGGCGCCCTTTCACCCTCTGTTCGGACCACGCGCCCCTCCAGTGGCTCCACCGCATGAAAGATGCCAACGCGCGGATCACCCGTTGGTATCTGGCGCTCCAACCCTTTAATTTCAAGGTGGTCCACAGGCCGGGGGCGCAGATGGTCGTGGTGGACTTCCTCTCCCGTCAAGGGGGGGGGGAGTCGGCTGCAGGCCGGACGGCCGCCCGGCCTGAGTCGGGCGGTGGGGGTATGTGGCAGCGGGGGCGTGGTCAAGCGCCGGTCTGTGACAGGAGGGCGGAGTCAGGGAAGGTAAGTGGCAGAATCACGTCACCTGAGAGCAATTAACCTGTTTGTGTGTCTTCCCAGTGACTGCGCCCTATATCAGGAGGGAGAGCGAGAGCAGAGGGGAGCTCAACCCTGAACCAGACGCCGGTTGTGTGTGTGTCTGGGAGAATTATTGTTAAACTGAAAAGTGTGGCAATAAAGCAATTTATAGAACCTGATCTCTGTCCTGCCGTCCTCTGTGCTCCACCCACACGTAGGGTCGCTTACACTGTGCAATTTACCAACAGCTACTCAAGAATGCCAAGTCTACCTATCATAACAACAAGTTGAAAGATCTTGACCAAAAAGCTTTATTCAGAGAAGTCAACATGCTTGTCCACGGAAGAAAGGCCACGATTTTACTGACTAACATTGGTAAGTCTGATTTGCCAGCTGTTTTTGGTGACCATTTTAAAAGCAAAGTTGACAATCTTCGATCATCCACTACTGACTCTGAACATCTATTTGCTCTTCCTGAAAACACATGTTCTGTACATTTGACGGAATTTATCTTGCCAGATGCTGACAAAATTCGCTCAATTGTCATGAGATCACCTTCTAAATCCTGTAGTTTGGATCCTGTGCCTACTGTGTTGTTAAAGGAATGCATTGATGTTTTGCTTCCTATTATAATGTCCATCATCAGCAGTTCTCTGGCCTCTGGATCTGTTCCTAGTGTCTTCAAGTCTGCTTTGGTTACTCCCTGCATTAAGAAGCCGAAATTGGACGCTAACATACTGAATAACTATAGACCTATCTCCAATCTATGTTTTCTCTTGAAAGTTATTGAACGCGCTGTTCTTCCTCAACTGCTGTCCTATCTACATGAGAATAAACTGTATCCTGAATTTCAATCTGCTTATCGCCCTTGCCATAGTACCGACACTGCACTACTCCGCGTACAAAATGATCTTCTTAGAATTCTGGATGAAGGCAATGAGGCATTCCTGATTTTGCTAGACTTTTCAGCTGCATTTGATACGATTGATCATTGTCTACTTCTCCAACATCTTGAAAAGCATTTTGGGTTCTCTGGCACTGTTATCTCTTGGTTTCATTCTTATCTTAACAACCAGACTCAGTGTATCAAGATTGATAGTTCCTTATCGCCCAACTATCTACTGGAATCTGGCATCCCACAGGGTTCTGTTCTTGGACCAGTCCTATTCTGCCTCTACGTTGCACCACTGGAAGACATATTTACATCTCCTGGAATATCGCCTATGATGTATGCTGATGATACACAACTGTATTGTGTTATCCAGAAGCATCAGCAAGACTCTGCACAATCTACTCTTGAGAACTGCATACGTGATATCAAGTCCTGGTGTTCTGCCAATAAGCTTGTTTTGAATGATGGCAAAACTGAACTTTTGCATATTCACTCAAAGTTTGCCCGGTCACTCTCTCCCTTACCTGGAATTGCTGTTGGCGATAAAATTATAGCACCCAAGCCTGAGGCCTGCAACCTTGGTGTTCTCTTCGATCATAATCTATCTCTAAAGGGTCAGATTACTAATTGTTGCAAAGCATCTTTTATGGCTTTGAGTAACATTGCTAAGATTCGACGATATCTGGATCAAGACCAAGCTGAAAAGTTGGTCCATGCTTTTGTCACCTCTAGAGTGGACCACTGTAACAGCCTGTTGTATGGCTTACCTGCTTACGAGATCAACAAGCTTCAACGGGTCCTGAATGCTGCTGCCAGAGTTGTCGCAAGACCAAAGCCTGATGATAATATCCAAGATATTCTGAGGAGGTTACACTGGCTCCCAGTTCAAGATTGAATAATCTACAAGATCCTGTTACTGACGTATAAAGTACGTAATGGCCTTGCACCTCAATACCTAACTTGTCTCTTGAACGATTACTCTACAACTCGATGTCTGAGGTCCACTATGAAGAATCTTTTGGCTGTTCCATGCACATACACAAAAACTTATGGAGATCGTGCTTTCTCTGTAGGAGCACCGAAGCTCTGGAATGCTCTCCCTGCTGAGCTTAAAGACTCTCCTTCAATAGATAGTTTTAAATCTAAGTTAAAGACATTTTTGTTTAAGTGATTAACCATTATGATTATTTTTTATTATCATTTTATCATCTTTTTCTTCTTGCCGTAAATAGTTCTTTTTTTTTGGGTGGGGGGATAATTCTTTATATGTATCACTTTTTTTGAGTATTTTTCATGATTTTTACTGTAAAAAGCATTGAGATTTCTATGTGAATATGCGTTTTTAAGAAATATATTATTATTATTATTATTATTATTATGTCCTGATCTCCTCTAATAGCCTGAGCGAGAGGTTCGATAAATAGGGCGAACAAGGCTGGACTTAAGGGTCATCCCTGCTGACAGCCTCTTTCAAGTGGCACAGGGTTGGTCAGACTACCGTTAATTGTGATTCTGGCTGAGGGGGAATTATGTTTTTTACATATAGGATGACTTTAATATTAAAGCCAAATCTTTGCAGTGTTAAGTATAGGTATTCCCAACTAACTGAATCGAATGCCTTTTCGGCATCGAGGCTGAGAACAATGGACTCATCTTTATTTTTGCCCATATGCTCCATTAAATGTAAAGCCCATCTTATGTTATCTTGTGTCTGTCTGGTTTTAAGGAACTCCGTCTGGTCATCATCGATTATGTCTGGAATAATATTTTCTAATCTTTTTGTGATTATTGAGGCGTATAGTCTAAGTTTAAAATCGATATCGGTCTGGATGAACTGCACTCAGATTTATCTTTGCCCACCTTGGGAATTACAGAGATGACGGCATGTCTCCAGGAGGCTGGTGTTTCTCCTCCATTAAGTGTAAAATTAAAGCATTTCAATAATGTTGGTGACAGGAACTCTCTAAATGTTTATACCATTCTGTGGAGTATTCATCCTCACCTGGCATTTTATTTGTTTTGAGTCTTGAGATGGCATTATCCAGCTCTTTTTGTGTTATTTCATTCATCATTATTTTATTCTGTTCTGATCCCATGAATGGTAAATCCAGTGAGTTCAGAAAATGTATAATGCTCAAAGAATCAGCTCCTTTCGGTTGTGTGTACAAATCTTTATAGTAATTTTCAAAAGAGTTTTGTATTTCTTTTAATTTATGATATATTTTTCCAGATTGTGTGTCCTTAATTTTATGGATGGACGTTTCCTCCTGTTGCCTTCTTATCCTCCAGGCTAACAGCTTTTTAGCTCTTGGCCCATTATCGTAGTACCTTTGTTTGATAAATCAAGCAGAGCTTTAATTTATCTCCCGTCTCTAATCATCAAGGTTTAAATACACAGACTGGCTGCATGGATCTCTGCTGTGTAATAACTGTACAAGCTCAAGAGTCACGCTGAAGTACATGTTCCAGGTCAGAATTGTACAGAGGATATACAAAGTGTACACAGCCCGTTAAAATGATCGGTTTTTCTGATGTAAAAAAAAAAAGAGACCATGATAAATTATTTAAAAACTTTTCCCACCTTTAATGAGGCATGCAGTGGTGCTTGAAAGTTTGTGGACCCTTTAGAATTTTCTATATTTCCGCATAAATATGACCTAAAACATCATCAGATTTTCACACAAGTCCTAAAAGTAGATAAAGAGAACCCAGTTAAACAAATGAGACAAAAATATTATACTTGGTCATTTATTTATTGAGGAAAATGATCCAATATTACATATCTGTGAGTGGCAAAAGTATGTGAACCTTTGCCTTCAGTATCTGGTGTGACCCCCTTGTGCAGCAATAACTGCAACTAAACGTTTGCGGTAACTGTTGATCAGTCCTGCACACCGGCTTGGAGGAATTTTAGCCCGTTCCTCCGTACAGAACAGCTTCAACTCTGGGATGTTGGTGGGTTTCCTCACATGAACTGCTCGCTTCAGGTCCTTCCACAACATTTCCATTGGATTAAGGTCAGGACTTTGACTTGGCCATTCCAAAACGTTAACTTTATTCTTCTTTAACCATTCTTTGGTAGAACGACTTGTGTGCTTGGGGTCGTTGTCTTGCTGCATGACCCACCTTCTCTTGAGATTCAGTTCATGGACAGATGTCCTGACATTTTCCTTTAGAATTCGCTTGTATAATTCAGAATTCATTGTTCCATCAATGATGGCAAGCCGTCCTGGCCCAGATGCAGCAAAACATGCCCAAACCATGATACTACCACCACCATGTTTCACAGATGGGATAAGGTTCTTATGCTGGAATGCAGTGTTTTCCTTTCACCAAACATAACGCTTCTCATTTAAACCAAAAAGTTCTATTTTGGTCTCATCTGTCCACAAAACATTTTTCCAATAGCCTTCTGGCTTGTCCACGTGATCTTTAGCAAACTGCAGACGAGCAGCAATGTTCTTTTTGGAGAGCAGTGGCTTTCTCCTTGCAACCATGCCATACACACCATTGTTGTTCAGTGTTCTCCTATTGGTGGACTCATGAACATTAACATTAGCCAATGTGAGAGAGGCCTTCAGTTGCTTAGAAGTTACCCTGGGATCCTTTGTGACCTCGCCGACTATTACACGCCTTGCTCTTGGAGTGATCTTTGTTGGTCGACCACTCCTGGGGAGGGTAACAATGGTCTTGAATTTCCTCTATTTGTACACAATCTGTCTGACTGTGGATTGGTGGAGTCCAAACTCTTTAGAGATGGTTTTGTAACCTTTTCCAGCCTGATGAGCGTCAACAACGCTTTTTCTGAGGTCCTCAGAAATCTCCTTTGTTCGTGCCATGATACACTTCCACAAACGTGTGTTGTGAAGATCAGACTTTGATAGATCCCTGTTCTTTAAATAAAACAGGGTGCCCACTCACACCTGATTGTCATCCCATTGATTGAAATCACCTGACTCTAATTTCACCTTCAAATTAACGGCTAATCCTAGAGGTTCACATACTTTTGCCACTCACAGATATGTAATATTGGATCATTTTCCTCAATAAATAAATGACCAAGTATAATATTTTTGTCTCATTTGTTTAACTGGGTTCTCTTTATCTACTTTTAGGACTTGTGTGAAAATCTGATGATGTTTTAGGTCATATTTATGCAGAAATATAGAAAATTCTAAAGGGTTCACAAACTTTCAAGCACCACTGTAAGTAAAGAGAAACAACATCCGTCATTACTTTAAGACATGAAGTGACTTAATTTATAAAAAAAAAAGAAAAATTATTGTAATAGAAGGTGTGTTCAAACTTCTGACTGATAGTGGTATATTGCTTTATTTTACTATCATTATGGCTCAACCATTTGAGATCTGGATCTCTAATTTTATTCTAAGTTAGAATTTCATATTTACAAACAGTGCATTAATGAAGTATTGAGAAATCTCCTCCTGTGTGTTGTGTGTGCACCTGGAATATCTGCTTTTATTTGAAATACAGAATTGAAATGAAAAGTGCTTATGTTTTATTTACGTTCAATACTATTCCTGTATTATCATCCTGTCCTGACGATCCTGGGGGGACTGTGAGAGTCATGTTCTTTTGACTTCTCCAGTGCCTGAAACAGCCTTTATTGCTGTGAGACAAGCTCAGGTGCATGCGCTTGGACTCTGCTTGTGACCTGAATAATGAACCACCTGACCAACAGACCACCCAGTACATGGGACGAGGGAGCAGTTCGAGTTGAGAAGGTGTTGAGCAGCACAGCGACCCCCAAGGAACCGTCCTCTCTCGCTTCCGGTTCACCTCTGACTTCAGGTACAACTCAGGGTCATGCCACCTTCAGAAGTTCTCTGATGACTCCACTATGGTGTGGTGTATCGACAGTCAACAGGAGGCAGAATACAGAGGAGCGCTGGTGTATTCTAACAACATTAATGATTTTAATACTCTTAAAGTAATGTTTTAACTTAATTTATACCAAGGTTATGAAGCGAGATAGTCCTGATCCGATAACCAGTACACACTCACCGGTCACTTTAATAAGAACGTGCTGTTGACTCTAAGATCCCTGATCTTGGCTGCAGGAGTGGAACCCAGTGTGTTCTTCTGCTGTTGCATGCTGAGATGCTTTTCTGCTCACCACGGTTGTAAAGAGTGATTATATGAGTTATGATATGAATTCTTTCCTGGCAGCTCAAATCAATCTGTTAATTTTCCTCTGATCTCTCTTATCAACAAGGTGTTTGTTTACACCCACAGAACTGTCACTTGATGTTTTTTGTTTTTCGCACCATTTTTTTCTTTGTAAACTCGAGAGACTGTTGTGTGTGAAAACCCCAGGAGATCAGCAGGTTCTGAAATACTCAAACCAGCAGTCCATCTGGCTCAAACCAACACCCATACCACAGTGAAAGGAAGTCACACTTCGTTTGAGATCACAATGTTTCCCATTCTGATGTTTGAACATTGTGAACATTAACTGAAGCTCTTGGTTTGTCTCTGCAGGATTTGATGCATCGTGCTGCTGTCAAGGGATCGGCTGATTAGAGAACTGCAGAAAACAAAAGAGCAGGTGGATGTAGGGGTGTTCCGAATAAAGTGGCCGGTGAGTGTAGATATTGGAAAAGAAAAAGTCAAATCTTTCCATCTCTAGTGATGAATCAATAATAATAATAATAATAATAATAATAATAATAATGTCCAGATGGCAAAAATTTGAATGAAATGCTTCACTGTACCTGTATAAGACGTGTCTAAATGACCTTTAAGAGAATGATTTTAATTGGCTATTTTAATTTGTTCCGAGTGATTAAGCTCTCAGAGAGCGAAAACACAGAAGCTGCCCGTGTTCGCTGTTTGTCTCAGATGTGTTTGGCCCAAACTCTTGATCACACACAGAGACTGTGAGCACTCGAGCTCAGATCTTCACTGCCGTTTGTTCAGGACTCCTACAGGCTGCCAGGGAATTCCTCTCCCCCACAAAACGCCAGATTCCTGTTTTTATAGACGCTCCTCTTTCATAGCCATGTCTGGATATCTGATATTTTTCTGATCTCTCTCTCTCTCTCTCTCTCTGTCTCTCAGTGTCTCTGTGAATTATCTTCCTCCTTCACATCATGGTTTTGTCTTTGAGAACTGTCAGAGCTGCAAATGTTTTATCGTTTGTTCAAAAAAAAAGGAAAAGAAGTTTGATTTGCCGACTGTAGACGAGAGAAGTGTCTTGGCTGCTGTTCTGTAAGACGTGTGAGCAGGTCAGGTCCTGGAGAGAGACGCTGAAGTGTTTGGTTTCTGGCTCGTCCTCTGGGCCACACCGAGGGAACGGAGGACAAGCTGGAGAGCGACGCAGGAAGGAAAGGAAAGAGGAGAATCGAGCCAGAGCTGTTTAAACAGCTGTACTGAATCAACGAGCCTGGCGCCATGGCCTGAGAGCTCCAAGTACCGCTCTGAGTCCAAGTCCTCCAGAGGAGGAGTGTGGCTCCAGCAGTATCTAATCGAAGAACCGTCATGAACCAATCTGCATTCATATTTCATGGACAGTGTTGATAAAGAATTATGGGCAATAAATGAGACAGTCAGTGAGTGATATTTCGGCTCCAACTTATGGAGTTGGTGTTGAGTTTTATTTGAACACAGCATGTTTTCCAGTCAGTCTGAATCTGCATCTGTATACATTGAGTAACGGTGTAAAAGTCATGCTTCCACACAGCACAATACGATACGATACACAGGATATGATACGATACATACAATACACACGATACAATACACACGATACATATGATATGATACGATACATGTGATACACACAATACGATACACATGATACGATACGATACACATCATACATACGATACACATGATACGAAATAAGTTACACAACACGATACACACGATATGATACGATATGATACACACAATACAATACTATACACATGATACGATACAAATGATATGATACAATACCCACGATACGATATGAAACGATACACACGATACAATATAATACACACAATACGATATGATAAACATGATACGATACAATACGATATGAAACGATACGATACAATATGATACAATACGATACACACGATACGATACAATATGATATGATATATGATATGATATGATACACACAATACAATACGAAATGATACAATACACAGAATATGATACAATATGATACACATGATACAATACAGTGCCGCTGAATCCGCCGTGATATGTTTTGATTTAGTCCTCTGATCGGTATGCATCCAATTTTGTTCAGAATCTAGGGTAGACCTCGCGTATATAGCCCTTACTGATGCCTCCTTGTGTTCCTCACTTATGCTTCCTTTTTATGTTCCTTATTCACACCTCCTTACATTCCTTACTCACACCTCCTTGTTTTTCTTACCCATGCCTTCTTGTGATCCTTACTCACACCTCCTTTTCATATTCCTTACTCCTGCCTCCTTATGTTCCTTACTCACGCCTCCTTTTTATATTCCGTACTCACGCCTCCTTGTGTTCCTTACCCACACCTCCTTGTGTTCCTAACTCAAGCCTTCTTTTATATTCCTTACTCATGCTTCCTTGTGATCCTTACCCATGCCTCCTTGTGTTCCGTACTCATGCCTCCTTTTTATATTCCTTACTCATGCTTCCTTTGATCCTTACCCATGCCTCCTTGTGTTCTTCACTCACGCCTCCTTGTGTTCCTTACCCACGCCTCCTTGTGTTCCTTACCCACGCCTCCTTGTGTTCTTCACTCACGCCTCCTTGTGTTCCTTACCCACGCCTCCTTGTGTTCCTTACCCACGCCTCCTTGTGTTCTTCACCCATGCCTCCTTGTGTTCCTTTCTCACGTCTCCTTGTGTTCCTTACCCATGCCTCCTTTTGATCCTTACCCATGCCTCCTTGTGTTCTTCACCCACACCTCCTTGTGTTCTTCACCCACGTCTCCTTGTGTTCCTTACCCACGCCTCCTTGTGTTCCTTACCCACGCCTCCTTGTGTTCTTCACTCACGCCTCCTTGTGTTCCTTACCCATGCCTCCTTGTGTTCCTTACCCACGCCTCCTTGTGTTCTTCACCCATGCCTCCTTGTGTTCCTTTCTCACGTCTCCTTGTGTTCCTTACCCATGCCTCCTTTTGATCCTTACCCATGCCTCCTTGTGTTCTTCACCCACGCCTCCTTGTGTTCTTCACCCACGTCTCCTTGTGTTCCTTACCCACGCCTCCTTGTGTTCCTCTTTCATGCCTTCTTTTGTTTATGTTCCTCACACATGCCTCCTTATGTTCCTCTCTCATGCCTCCTTGTGCTCCTCTCTTACGCCTCCTTGTGTTCTTCACCCACGCCTCCTTGTGTTCCTTACCCATGCCTCCTTGTGTTCCGTACTCATGCCTCCTTTTTATATTCCTTACTCATGCTTCCTTTGATCCTTACCCATGCCTCCTTGTGTTCTTCACTCACGCCTCCTTGTGTTCCTTACCCACGCCTCCTTGTGTTCCTGACCCACGCCTCCTTGTGTTCCTGACCCACGCCTCCTTGTGTTCTTCACCCATGCCTCCTTGTGTTCCTTTCTCACGTCTCCTTGTGTTCCTTACCCATGCCTCCTTTTGATCCTTACCCATGCATCCTTGTGTTCTTCACCCACGCCTCCTTGTGTTCTTCACCCACGTCTCCTTGTGTTCCTTACCCACGCCTCCTTGTGTTCCTCTTTCATGCTTTCTTTTGTTTATGTTCCTCACACATGCCTCCTTATGTTCCTCTCTCATGCCTCCTTGTGCTCCTCTCTTACGCCTCCTTGTGTTCTTCACCCACGCCTCCTTGTGTTCCTTACCCATGCCTCCTTGTGTTCCGTACTCATGCCTCCTTTTTATATTCCTTACTCATGCTTCCTTTGATCCTTACCCATGCCTCCTTGTGTTCTTCACTCACGCCTCCTTGTGTTCCTTACCCACGCCTCCTTGTGTTCCTTACCCACGCCTCCTTGTGTTCCTGACCCACGCCTCCTTGTGTTCCTTACCCACGCCTCCTTGTGTTCCTGACCCACGCCTCCTTGTGTTCCTTACCCACGCCTCCTTGTGTTCCTGACCCACGCCTCCTTGTGTTCTTCACCCATGCCTCCTTGTGTTCCTTTCTCACGTCTCCTTGTGTTCCTTACCCATGCCTCCTTTTGATCCTTACCCATGCCTCCTTGTGTTCTTCACCCACGCCTCCTTGTGTTCTTCACCCACACCTCCTTGTGTTCCTCTTTCATGCCTTCTTTTGTTTATGTTCCTCACACATGCCTCCTTATGTTCCTCTCTCATGCCTCCTTGTGCTCCTCTCTTACGCCTCCTTGTGTTCCTTACCCACGCCTCCTTGTGTTCTTCACCCACACCTCCTTGTGTTCCTTACCCATGCCTCTTTGTGTTCCTTACTCATGCCTTCTTACATTCTGTACTCACGCCTCCTTTTTATATTCCTTACTTACACCTCCTTGTGTTCCTTATTTTCTTTCCCCCCTCATCCTTTCTTCCATTTTGGACCTTTTCAATCTGATCTCATGAGAAATTTGGACAGGAAAACAGGAACGTGATTTTATTTTACTGAATTTCATTTTCAAATTATTTTAAATGAAGATATTTCAGACACATTTTGTCCAGAATTCTTGAGGTTTTCCTCAAAGTATGAAATTTCCTGGTTTTTGTCACTGGGTTGCTTTTGCACACGTGAGCCTCACACTCAGGTTTTTTTTTCTCCTTTACTTTAACACACTCGTTCATTATATCACACCGCACCACACACACCACATCCAATTTGTTCCTGAGCTCAGCAGCAGCTGTTCTGCTACTTAGTTTGATTAAATAAAGACCAGATCACCAGACTGTTCAATCATTTCTGGTGACGCGAGTGCACGAGCGTGCACCAGGACTGGACCTGGCCTGCCAGAATGATGAATGTATGAGCTATGTTTTTCATAAATTGTTCAATTTTCATAAAAAACACACGTTTACGTGTGCGGTGTGTGTTATTAAAAAGTGTTTTGGTCTCGGAGACGAGGTGGAGGTGGACAAAAGCCGTGGTGCGTTATTGTGTGATAATTTAATCTGGGTTTTTTTGGAGGCTGCTCGCATAAATAGGATCACATTGTGTTTTTATTTTCCTTTTTGTTTCTTCAGATGCTGAAATTTTATGAAAATATCCCTCAGTGAGCTCCTGCTTTCACTCTGTCCTTTTCTTAAGGGTAGCTTTTGGACTAAACCCACTGTGTGTGTGTGTGTGTGTGTGTGTGTGTGTGTGTGTGTGTGTGTGTGTGGTGCTGTTATTGTAAAATAATCAGTGACTGGGTGGTGTGATGAAGCGATGTTACTGTTCACACCCAAAACAGTGATTAGTTTCTTATAACCGCACATCCCCAAGTTTTTTATTGCAATTACACCAAAAGATTTTTTTTTGCTTGAATAAAGAATGATATGTACATTTTACTTTTTATCCATTTATAGTTACATTTCATGTTGTCCACCAGACCAAGCTTGTTCCTGTTCTCACTTTTGCTCCAGCAGGAACTCACCAGCCTCTTTTTATGCCTCTGCCACCGTAAGGTACAGGAGGCATTATGTTTTTGGGTTGTCCGTCTGTCCGTCCGTCCGTGCGTGTGTCCGTGCATGCGTGCGTATGTCCTGAAACCTTGTGAACGCGATATCTCAAAGACTAATGAAAGGAATTTCACCAAACTTTCACCATTTGTGGATTTGGGGACAAAGATAAACTGATTAGATTTTGAGATCAAAAGGTCTAAGGTCAAGGTCTAAGGTGAGGTCAAATGTCTGTCCACATGCATCTGTCCCGAAACCTTGTGAACGCGATATCTCAAAGGCTAATGAAAGGAATTTCACCAAAATTTCACCATTTGTGCGCTTTGGGACAAACATGAACTGATTAGATTTTGAGATCAAAAGGTCTAAGGTCAAGGTCACTGTGAGGTCAAATGTCTGTCCGAAAACCTTGTGAACACAGTATCTCCAAGGCAGATGAAAGGAATTTCACCAGGTCAAGATTACTGTGAGGTCAAATGTCTGTCCAGAAACCTTGTGAACACGATATCTCCAAGGCAGATGAAAGGAATTTCACCAAACTTTCACCATTTGTAGATTTGGGGACAAAGATAAACTGAATAGATTTTGAGATCAAAAGGTCTAAGGTCAAGGTCACTGTGAGGTCAAATGTCTGTCCGAAAACCTTGTGAACACAATATCTCCAAGGCTGATACAAGTAATTTCACTAGGTCAAGATTACTGTGAGGTCAAATGTCCATCCCCAAATCACAACTTAATAAGGCGTGTAGTCTACCGGGCGGAGGCGTCCCCGAGTTCTATCTAGTTTCTCTTGTTTTGTTCTTTAAATAAACTTCTCCTCACAGATCATTAGCTGGGTTTCCATTGCAGTTTTGCGCAAAACACAAGCAAAATGTAAAAATTTTTGACAAAACATAATTGCAAATGTTCTGTGTGATGTTGAAGCTGGGATTTCTTCTCTTGCGATAGCCCTTACCAACCTTCAGAAAGGTCGTGTTTCTATTTGCTCTTCATGTCATGTCATGTCATGTCATGTGACAAATGTGAAAAAAATTGTGTTTCTCTTTTACAATTCTGTGAAATATTGCTTTATTGAATTGTCTGAAAAACCACCTCAAGTGAGTGTAAAAACTTTTTAGCGATATCTGAAATTCACTTGCTTACATTCGTCAGTTTTTTACAATACCAATTCCAAAAAAGTTGGGATGCTGTGTAAATTGTAAATAAAAACAGAATGTGATAATTTGCAAATCATGGAAGCTCTATATTTCATTGAAAATAGTACAAAGACAACATATCAAATGTTGAAACTGAGAAATTGTATTCTTTTTTGAAAAATATCCACTCATTTTGAATTTGATGTCAGCAACACGTTTCAAAAAAGTTAGGACAGGGGCGTGTTTACCACAGTGTTGCATCACCTCTACTTTTAACAGCAATCTGTAAACGTTTGGGAACTGAGGAGACCAATTGCTGTAGATTTGAAAGAGAAATGTCGTCCCATTCTTGCCTGATATACAATTTCAGTTGCTCAACAGTTCGGGGTCTCCTTTGTCATATTTTGAGCTTCATTATGCGGCAAATGTTTTCAATGAGAGACAGGTCTGGACTGCAGCAGGCCGGTTTAGCACCCGGACTCTTTTACTATGGAGCCATGTAATTGTAATATGTGCAGAAAGTGGTTTGGCGTTGTCTTGCTGAAAGAAGGAAGGCCTTCCCTGAAAAAGATTTTGTCTGGATGGCAGCATATTGCTCTGAAACGTGTTTATATCATTCAGCATTAATGACGTCTTCCCAGATGTACAAGCTCCCCATGTCATGTGCACTAACGCCCCCTCATACCATCACAGATGCTGCTTTTGAACTGTGCACTGATAACAAGCCGGATGGTCCCTCTCCTCTTTAGCCTGGAGGACGTGGTGTCCATGATTTCTAAAAAGAATTTCTATTTTTGATTCGTCAGACCTCGGGACAGTTTCCCACTGCACCTCAGTCCATCGTAAAAGAGCTCGGGCCCAGAGAAGGGGGCGGGGTTTCTGGATATTGTTTATATCTGGTTTTAACTTGCATTTGTGGATGCAGTAATGAAGTGTTTTCACAGACGATGGTTTTCTGAAGTGTTCCTGAGCCCATACAGTGATTTCCACTACAGACACATGCCTGCTTTTAATGCAGTGTCTCCTGAGGGCCTGAAGATCACAGGCATCCAATGTCAGTTTTCAGCCTTGTCTCTTGCATGCAGAGATTTCTCCAGATTCTCTGAATCTTTTAATGATATTATGGACCAAAGATGATGTGATCCACAAATTCTTTACAATTTTACATTAAGAATGTTTTGTTATTTTTAAATTGTTGCACTGTTTGCCCACGCAGTCTTTCACAGAGTGGTGAACCCAACCCCATTTTTACTTCTGAGAGACTCCGCCTCTCTGGGATGCTCTTTTTATACCCAATCATCTTACTGACCTGTTGACAATTAACCAAATTAGTGGTTTTTTTTATTTTGTTTTGTTTTTACCATTACACAACTTTTTCAGTCTTTTGTTGCCCCGTCCCAACTTTTCTGAAATGTGTTGCAAACATCAAATTCAAAATGAGCATATCTTCTTCCTTTGACTGCTCCCGATTAGGGGTCGCCACAGCGGATCTTTCGTCACTATTGCTCCCTGTCTTCTGCATCCTTCTCTACCACACCTGCCACTTTCATGTCCTCTCTCACCATATCCATGTATCTCCTCTTTGGCCTTCCTCGTTTTCGTGTGCCTGGCAGCTCCATCCTCAACATTCTCCTTCCAACATGCTCTGCATCTCTTCTCAGGATGTGCCCATACCATCTCAGTCTCATCTCTCTTAGCTTAATTCCCAAGCTCTCCACATGTGCTGTCCCTCTGATGTGCTCGTTCCTTATCCTGTCCAACCTCGTCACTCCCATTGCAAACCTTAAAATCCTCAACTCCGCCACCTCCAACTTTGCCTCCTGTCTCTTCGTTAAGGGTACGGTCTCCAATCCATACATCACAGCTGGTCTCACTACTGTCTTATACATCTTACCTTTCACTTTTGCTGGAACTTTCCTATCACAAATGACTCCCGAAATCCTTCTCCAACTGCTCCACCCTGCCTGCACTCTCTTTCTCACCTCACTATCGCAGCCCCCATTTTCCTGCACAGTTGACCCCAGGTACTTGAATTCACCAACTTTCTTTACGTCTACTCCTTGCATCTTCACTACACTCTCATCCCCATTCTCATTGACTACAAAATGAGCATATATATATATATATATATATATATATATATATATATATATATATATATATATATATATATATATTTTTTTTTTAAAAACAATAAACTTTCTCAGTTTCAACATTTAATATGTTGTCTTTGTACTATTTTCAATGAAATATAGGGTTTCCAAGATTTGCAAATCTTCACATTCTGTTTTTATTTATGTTTTTACACAGTGTCCCAACTTTATGGAATTATGGTTGTAGTGCACAATTTCATTTTGTGCTCTAAGCAGGTCAATGGAAACATGGCTAATGATTACACACCTGTTTATTATTAGTCGAGTGTCCGCCATGCACGTGCTTCTGAATTAGGAAAAAACCTGTGATTTGCAGCTGCACTACTGTCAGAGTTGATGTTCTAGAAAATTAATCAATACCTTCTCTTCTCTTCTGACCAATCACAATCCAGAACTCAACAGTGCTGTGGTGTCGTTGTAGATATTCTTCAGTTGTGTATAAATGAAGGTGTAAAGGTGTAGAGTCACTCGATTCAGACATGGAACTACTTTTTCAGAGGGAAGAATTTGTGGGTATGTCGGAGTTGGAGTTGTGTAGTTTGGCTCTGATGGTGTATGGATATTACAGACCATCAGGAAAGTGTAAAATAACCGATCTACGACTTTTTACTCTAGTGTTGGAAATTTGGATAAAAAACCTCCATGAGTTCAGTTTTCATGAGATTTTCTCATGTCTGACTCTGAATATCTTGATTATTTCTGTAGAATTGCTCCAGGTTTGAATTTGTGTTATCAAGTTGCGTATTTTAATGTTTTGTGTGTTTATTCACCTAAACAGCTTAAATCCATGATAAATAACATGCATTGATGAAAGAAAGAAGTAAACAGACCATTTTTTCCATTCAAAACACCAGATTAATTATGCTTTCATTTCTAATTTTTTTTGTCCTTGTTTTCTACCTCAGCGATGAATCGAAATGTAAAAATTTTTATTGAAGCAGTTTTTGCAGAAGGTCTGAGGGATTTTACTCACTTCTATACATCTGATCTGACTCGGAGTATTAAAGGGAGGACATGACCTTTTTTAGAGTCCTATCCGTGTGTGTGTGTGTACGTATTAAAGAACTTAAACAGTGAGACAGAAGGAAAGAGAAACAGAACTGAGTTTCACACAGAGGAGAGAAACGCTGCCAAGTCCAAACAGCATGATGTACAGTCTGTACGGCTCGAGGGCTTTACAGGGCTGTACCAGGGAGCTCCTAGCACTGCACAACACACACACACACCAACAAGATGGATGGAAATCTATTCATGAATAAATTCATCTCAGATGAAATGAGAAAATATCTCATTCACAGAAGCGATGAATTTAAACCGTGAGCTGATGCAGAAGAAGCTGCGAGTGTAATAAAGAACCGATTCGCTTTTCTTTATTGAAAAATTATTCAAATTAAAAAAAAAACCCACCACCAAAGCAGCTCAGGACGAGAAGGAACTTGGCTGTAGTCAGATGTCTGCTAAAGCCCATGTGAAAAGAGCTGGATAAAGGAGCAAGTGTTTGTTTTGGAGACAGTAACACTACGTTCAGACTGCAACCTGAAACGACCCATATCCGATTTGTTGTGAAATCCGATTTTTTTGTTAGGCCGTTCACATATGAGACTTGTATGCGATCTCCAATATGAATGGAAAACGACCCAAAAGTGTCCCGCATGCACAAATTGACACGTAATAAGCACATCTACGTAATACGTAAACAAAAAAAAAAGCGCACTCTTCATGTTTAATGATTTCTTTTTTGTTTGTTTAATTATCTGGTTAGTGTTAAAGTGTGAGGTCTCGTGTGTGTTTTTGTTTCTGAACTGAAATGAAAACGTGTAGCCTGGTAACGAGGGTTGACTCCTAAATGTCTCTCTAGTTTCTATATAAGTGCACTACATGTTACTAGGAAGTAATGGATTTTTAAACTCTATATAGTGCACTCGAGCTTCAGTAGGCAGTCATTTGGGATACGGCCGCTGTATTACCAAACTCTTAATTCAGGCTTAATAATTTGCACATATTTATTTTGTCATATTAATACAATTTTTCTACATTTTTATAAATATTTATTTAGATTGTTTATAGCCAGATGAATTCTGCAACTTCTCTCAGCGCTGGCTCAAGGTGCAGAAACACCAGTGCAGTTTGCTATGGAGATGAGGCGAGACCTGGCGATGTGGTTTTTGTGGCGGCGGCGGAACTCGCACAATAATCTGATTAATGTGGGCAGCAGACTAATGAGACCAAAGGTGTCAAATTACTGGAAATTTCCAGAACAATTTGATAATCTTGTAATACAGGATGGTTTAAGTTATAAATCAGTTATAGAAACTGTTTTATTTAATCAGGCTAACAGATCAACATCCAGGTCCCTACCAAATCCACCATTAGCTTGATCAATTCTATAAAAGTCTATTTAAATTCTGAAAACTGTACAAATGTTGTTGTTTTCCACCAAAGAGGTGGGATTAGCCAACGCAGAATAGTGACGTTTGTCTCTTGTTGATGACGTGTAGGTCGCATGAATGCGACCTGTCCGGTCAGACTGCAGTCGCATGTGAAAATAACGGATATGCATCGGAATTAGGACCACATATCCAAGCGGCCTGGGTCGCATGTGAAAAAATCGGATCTGTGTCGTTCAGATTGTCAATAACAAATCGGATACAGGTCGCATATGGGCAAAAAAATCGGATATGGGTCGTTTCAGGGTGCAGTCTGAACGTAGTCTAAAAGTGTCTCCGTGACCCAGAAAATCAGCTGCAGTTTACGTTAAAAACCATCAAAACCAGCGCCGTCACCAGAGTCCACATTTAACTCAGCAATCTGCTGAAGAATTTATTCTACATGATAGAACTGAGAAGGAGAAACTGTAGACTTCACTTGTGTATTAAATTTACTGCATAAAATCTGTCATGCAGTAACACGTCCACATTCCACCACACTGTATTTCTATCTATCTATCTATCTATCTATCTATCTATCTATCTATCTATCTATCTATCTATCTATCTATCTATCTATCTAATACATTATGGACCATCACACATTTTGCTGACTGTTACTTCACAATCACTTCCACTACAATTATTTTATTTATTATTTCACTCCTGATCAGTTTCACTTTATTTTCTCAGGAACTGCCTCGTGTGTGTACAGAAGCCCTGAATGCAGGTTTTTCAATTCTTGTCATTATTTTTGAGTTTGTACCTTGTTATTTTCTCTTACTATTTCATTATTTGTTGTTATTTGTCTTCGTATCTCACTATATTGACTTAGCATTTTGCAATTTTTACTTAGCATCTTGCTATTTTGACTTAATATCTTGTTTGTCTTCATATCTCGCTATTTTGACATAGCATCTCACTATTTTGAGTTATGATCTTGCTATTTTGACTTAGTATCTTGTTATTTGACTTAGTATTTTACTATTTTGACTTGGCATTCCACTATTTTGACTTAGTATCTTGTTATTTGACTTAGCATTTCACTATTTTGACTTAGCATCTCGCTATTTTGAGTTAGTATCTTGTTTGTCTTCATATCTCGCTATTTTGACTTAGCATCTTGCTATTTTGAGTTAGTATCTTGTTGTTTGACTTAGCATTTCGCTATTTTGTGTTAGTATCTTGTTATTTGGCTTAGCATCTCGCGATTTTTAATTTGTATCTTGTTATTTTGACTGAGCATTTCACTATTTTGACTTAGTATCTCACTATTTTGACTTAGCATCTCGATATTTTGAGTTAGTATCTTGTTATTTATCTTAGTATCTCACTATTTTGACTTAGCATCCAACTATTTTGAGTTGGTATCGTGTTTGTCTTCATAGCTCGCTTTTGTGACGTAGCATCTCACTATTTTGACTTCGCATTTCACTACTTTGACTTAGTATCTCACTATTTTGAGTAAGTATTTTGTTATTTGTCTTAGGATCTCACTATTTTGACTTAGCATCCCACTATTTTGAGTTGGTATCGTGTTTGTCTTCATATCTTGCTATTGTGACTTTGCATCTCACTATTTTGACTTAGCATTTCACTATTTTGACTTAGCATCTCACTATTTTGAGTTATAATCTTGTTATTTTGACTTAGCATCTCACTATTTTGAATTATCATCTCACTATTTTGAGTTAGTATCTTGTTATTTGACTTAGCATCTCACTATTTTGACTTAGCATCCAACTATTTTGAGTTGGTATCGTGTTTGTCTTCATATCTCGCTATTGTGATGTAGCATCTCACTATTTTGAGTTAGCATTTCACTACTTTGACTTGGTTATTTTGACTTAGCACCTCACTATTTTTGAATTATCATCTCACTATTTTGAGTTAGTATCTTGTTATTTGATTTAGCATCTCACGATTTTGAATTTGTATCTTGTTATTTTGACTGAGCATTTCACTATTTTGACTTAGCATCTCGCTATTTTGAGTTAGTATCTTGTTATTTGACTTAGTATCTCACCCTTTTGACTTAGCATCTCACTATTTTGACTTAGCATCTGACTATTTTGAGTTAGTATCTTGTTTGTCTTAATCCAGCCACTGGGGGTGCATAAGCGTACTCTTGGTGCCGGTCCCAAGCCCGGATAAATTGGAGAGGGTTGCGTCAGGAAGGGCATCCGGCGTAAAACTGTGCCAAATCTAACATGCAGATTGAAAAGAGAAATACCATACCGGATCGGTCGGGGCCCGGGTTAACAACAGCCGCCTCCAGTACTGTTAGTCAACAGGGTGCCGGTGGAAAGTGTGCTACTGTTGCACCAAAACGGAGAAGGAGAAAGAGAGGGGGAGGCGTGTTAGGAGAGAGAATGAAAGATGGAAGGGAAGGAGCTTAGAATTGAGGGTAGGAACGCTGAATGTGGGAACGTTGACTGGCAGAGCGAGAGAGTTAGCAGGTATGATGGAAAGAAGGCAGTTGGACATTTTGCGTGTGCAGGAGACGAGGTGGAAAGGAAGCAAGGCCAAGAGCATTGGAGATGGATGCAAGTTGTTTTATTATGGAGTGGATGGAAAGAGAAATGGTGTTGGTATTGTTTTGAGGGGAGAGTTGGCCAACAGTGTGATTGATGTGAAGAGGGTGTCAGATAGTGATAGGCATGAAGTTGGAGAGTCAAGGAGTGGTAATCAATGTTGTGTGCGTACGCCCCACAGGTTGGATATGAGAATGAAGAGAAAGAATTTTTCTGGGAAAAGATGGATGGAGTGGTAGAAAGTATACCGAGGGAGGAGCGCATGCTGATAGGAGCAGATTTCAACAGACATGTTGGCGAGGGAAACAGAGGAGGTGAGGACATGATGAGCAGATATGGTATAAGAGAGAGAAATGTTGAAGGGTAAATGTTGGTTGATTTTTCAAAGAGGATGAATTTAGCAATAGTCAATACATACTTCAAGAAAAAAGAGCAGCACAGGGTGATGTTTAAGAGTGGAGGAAGATCTACACAGGTGGACTACATACTCTGCAGAAGGGGTAACCTGAAGGAGATTGGAGACTGTAAAGTGATGGCAGGGGAGAGTGTAGCTAGACAACATCGAATGGTCATGTGCAGGATGAGCTTGAAAGTGAAAAAGAGGAAGCGTGAAATAGTGGAGCCAAAGATTAAGTGGTGGAAACTAAAAGAGGTTGAACATCAGAAGGAGTTTAGGGAAGAAATGAGACGAGCATTGAGTGGTAATGGAAGTCTGCCAGAAGATTGGGATACTACTGCTGTACTAGTAAGAGAGGCAACAAGGAAGGTGCTAGGGTGGTCATCGGGAAGGAGGAAGGAAAACAAGGAGACATGGTGGTGGAACAAAAAATGCAGGAAATTATAAAAGAGAAGAAGCTAGCAAAGAAGAATTGGGATGATCAGAGAGATGAGGAAAGCAGGTGGTTATACAGAGAGATGAGACAGAAGGCAAAAAGAGCAGTAGTGAAGGCGAAAGCAGATGCATACCAGGAGTTGTACGAAAGACTGGAGACCAAAGATGGAGAGAAAGACCTGTACAGACTAGCTAGGCAGAGAAACAGGGAAGCGAGGGATGTACAGCAGGTAAGAGTGATGAAGATGTAAATGGAAATGTGCTGACAAACAAAGAGAGTGTATTAAGAAGGTGGAAAGAGTACTTTGAGGATTTATTAAATGAAGAGAACCCAAGAGAGAAAAGGTCAGATTCGTTGGAGGCAACAAATCAGGAAGCAGAGTTGGTTAGTAAGGATGAGGTGAGGGCAGCCATGAAAAGAATGAAGACTGGGAAAGCAGTCGGACCAGATGGTATCCCGATTGAGGTTTGGAGATGTTTGGGTGAGAAGGCTGTGGAGTTCCTAATGAGATTGTTTCATAAGATCCTAGAGAATGAGAAAATGCTAAATGAATGGAGAAAGAGTGTGCTAGCCCCAGTATACAAGAATAAGGGAGATGTACAGAGCTGCAGTAATTACAGAGGGATAAAATTGATGAGCCACACCATGAAGCTATGGGAAAGGGTATTGGAGGCAAGATTGAGAAGAAAGGTAACGATCTGTGAACAGTAGTATGGGTTTATGCCAAGGAAGAGCACGTCGGATGCAATTTTTGCTTTAAGAATGTTAACGGAGAAGTACAGGGAAGGCCAGAGAAAGCTACATTGTGTGTTTGTAGACATGGGCAGATCTACCGGGGTGGCATAGGGTGGCAAATGCCACCCTAAAAGAAAGCCTTGCCACCCCTGCTGCCACCCCAGTTGGCAGCGACGAATTCAAAGAAAAATTACGGCCAATTTGACATTTGTGCGTGAATTTCCAATGTCCGACTGCAGCAAATGCAGCACGAGATAACGCCAGAGATTGGTTGTTTTGGAAAATTGAGAGGCACGAAGCGAGGGAGCCAGGAGTCGCGAGGAAAGGAGACACGGGAGGACAGAGGTAAAAGCTGATTAACTATCTATCAAGAAATGAAATTATAATGAATGAACAGTGCTAGCATAGTTGCTGCTATTGGCTGAAGCTTATGATTCAAATATTGAGGATCTTAAACATGAGTTACGTCAGACGAGGAGAGTACTAGACAGAAAAAAGGGGGAACAGGAGAGTCCTACCACTCTCATGGAGTTCACTCAGTTTTTGGACCCATACCAAGATGTTTTTTTTGAGTTGTTCAGGTTGTGTAAAATAGCGGTTGTCTTGCCTGTGAGCAGTGCATCCTGTGAACGAAGTTTTTCATCTCTCAGGCTCATAAAGATTTATTTGCGGTCGACTATGACAGAAAAGAGACTATCAAGTTTGGCTGTACTCAGCATTGAATCAAAGCGCACAAAAGCATTAGATCTTGATAAATTTGTGAAGCGTTTTGCTGAGCAACATGGAAATCGCCGCATTCAGCTGTTGTAGACATGACAAGTTCATGTTATGCTCACTGCTGAGCCTTTACAAAGCGTGAGAAAAAAAACTATAAAATGTGACACTGGTGTAAATGGTTTAAATCATGCTGAACTTGAAGCAGTGTTGTTATTGTTGTTGTTTTTTAGTGTCTGTTCTTTTGCATATACAGTATAAAACTGTCCAGAAACGGTGTAGACCTCATCTGAGAATGTGTGTTCTTCGTGAACAATAAAAGCATGAGATTAAGTTTGTCTGTATGAGTTTGTAAATGGCAGCCTGTGCCCTTTTGTAGTGTGTACATACTATATGTCATCAAACTGTGATAACTGTGATTAAATTCAGTATATATGTCTGTAATATGTTGCCACCCCTCAAAAATTCCTGCCCCCGTCTTGCCACCCCATAAATATCTTTCTAGATCCGCCCCTGTTTGTAGACCTGGAGAAGGCATACGATAGAG
Source organism: Neoarius graeffei (assembly GCF_027579695.1). Classification (NCBI taxonomy): domain Eukaryota; kingdom Metazoa; phylum Chordata; class Actinopteri; order Siluriformes; family Ariidae; genus Neoarius; species Neoarius graeffei. Next base: position 5,273,792 of record NC_083583.1, on the reverse strand, counting down.
TGCCGAGAGAGGAGTTATGGTATTGTATGAGAAAGAGTAGAGTGAATGAGAAGTATATTAGAGTGGTGCAAGACATGTATGAGAACAGTGAAACAGCAGTGAGGTGTGCAGTTGGAACGACTGAATGGTTCAAGGTGAAGCTGGGACTTCATCAAGGATCTGCTTTGAGTCCTTTCTTGTGGTCATAGTGACGGATAGCTTGATGGACGAAGTGAGGCAAGAGTCACCATGGAACATGATGTTTGCGGATGATATTGTGATATGTGGTGAAAGTAGAAAGGAGGTAGAGTTGGGATTGGAGAGATGGAGGTATGCATTGGAACGAAGAGGAATGAAGGTGAGCAGCAGCAAAACAGAATACATGTGCATCAATGAGAATGGGGATGAGAGTGTCGTGAAGATGCAAGAAGTAGACGTAAAGAAAGTTGGTGAATTCAAGTACCTGGGGTCAACTGTGCAGGAAAATGGGGGCTGCGATAGTGAGGTGAGAAAGAGAGTGCAGGCAGGGTGGAGCAGTTGGAGAAGGATTTCAGAAGTCATTTGTGATCGGAAAGTCCCAGCAAAAGTGAAAGGTAAGATGTATAAGACAGTAGTGAGACCAGCTGTGATGTATGGATTGGAGACCGTACCCTTAACAAAGAGACAGGAGGCAAAGTTGGAGGTGGCGGAGTTGAGGATGTTAAGGTTTGTGATGGGAGTGATGAGGTTGGACAGGATAAGGAATTAACACATCAGAGGGACAACACATGTGGAGAGCTTGCACTGTAAAAAAAAAGTGACCATCTCAACTTAAATTTTCTAGGCAACATGATGCAAGAGAGTTTTGTGTTGAGATGGTCAACAACAAAAGGTAAGTTGGTTGAACTCAAATTTAAACACGAAAATCCTTCTTAAGTCAACAAAGATCCTTGTTAAGTCAACAAGGATTTCTGAGTTGAAATTTGAGTTCAACCAATGTACTATTTGTTGTTGACCATCTCAACTCAAAATTCTCTTGCATCATGTTGCCTAGAAAATTTGAGTTTACATTTGATTTCAACCAACGTATTTTTGCTGTTACCTAAATTAGGTTACTCTTCTTATAATAACAAATAAATGTTTGCTATAATAACATGTATTTCTACATTTCATATGATGTTTTTTTCAAGTTATCTGTACCTTAAAACATACAATAAATCACTGGCGCAAAAAAGACACTTACAAATAATTGTCAAAGGAAAACACTTTTATTTGTAAGACTGTAAGCACAACCCGTCTTCTAAAACAAGCAAACATACACTACTCACCATGAAAGACAACCAATATTCCCAGCAAGGCGAAGTTCTTCGGAACAAGCACGTTCCTCCTTGATGTGATGTGCCCCTGCGCAGAGGTAAGGAAACCCCATACAGCACGTGTATATATGCGTCATTGGTTCTACCAACAAGGATACCAACATGCAGCGTTGCAACAGGTTGCAGCTAGTTCTATCAACAAGGATATCTTTGATATTTGGATGTTAAAATTCTTGATAGCTCAACATGATATCACAATGAGAGAAAGTGTATTAGGCCGACCTGGTTTAGTTGGTTGTAAGTGAAAATAACATTTCTGAGTCAAATAATATGTAAAATCTATGTTCAATCAACACCCGCCCGTAAAATTTTTTACAGTGTGGGAATGAAGCTAAGAGAGATGAGACTGAGATGGTACGGGCACATCCTGAGAAGAGATGCAGAGCATGTTGGAAGGAGAATGTTGAGGATGGAGCTGCCAGGCAAACGAAAATGAGGAAGGCCAAAGAGGAGATACATGGATGTGGTGAGAGAGGACATGAAAGTGGCAGGTGTGGTAGAGAAGGATGCTGAAGACAGAGAGCAATGGAGACGAAAGATCCGCTGTGACGACCCCTAATCGGGAGCAGTCAAAAGAAGAAGTTCTCACTATTTTTGACTTAGTATCTCACTATTTTGAGTCAGTGTCTTGTTATTTGTCTTAGCATCTCGCTATTTTGCATTTGTATCTTGTTATTTTGACTGAGCATTTCACTATTTTGACTTAGCATCTCGCTATTTTGAGTCAGTGTCTTGTTATTTGTCTTAGCATCTCGCTATTTTGCATTCGTATCTTGTTATTTTGACTGAGCATTTCACTATTTTGACTTAGCATCTCGCTATTTTGAGTTAGTATCTTGTTATTTGTCTTAGTATCTTGTGATTTTGAATTTGTATCTTGTTATTTTGACTGAGCATTTCACTATTTTGAACTGTGGGTGATAGAAGAGAGCAACTGGACTTGTTTGAAGATTCTTGAAAACGTTTCACCTCTCATCCGAAAGGCTTCCTCAGTTCTGTCTGACTAATAGGGAGTATCAGGTATTTATCCTCTCATGGATCATAATAGAATCAGAATTCTGATGGCTGCATAGTAGGTGGCTGATAAATGATGTCTTAGATCTCCACCTCTGTTCAGTGATGGCCGTTCCAGGTTGACAAAAAAGAACGAACCTCTCTGGCCAAAATGTCCGCCAGTTCTTCAGAAGTCCTCTCATACTCCCGCACCAGTTGAAGGTGTTTTCAAGAATCTTCAAACAAGTCCAGTTGCTCTCTTCTACCACCCACAGTTTACTATGACCTGGATGACTGAGAATCTTCACAGACATGTTTCTACGCACTTTGGGATGAGTTCCCTTCGACTGGTGCGGGAGTATGAGAGGACTTCCGGAGAACTGGCGGACATTTTGGCCAGAGAGGATCGTTCTTTTTTTGTCAACCTGGAATGGCCATCACTGAACAGAGGTGGGGGTCTAAGACATCATTTATCAGCCACCTACTATGCAGCCATCAGAATTCTGATTCTATTATGATCCATGAGAGGATAAATACCTGATACTCCCTATTAGTCAGACAGAACTGAGGAAGCCTTTCGGATGAGAGGTGAAACGTTTTCAAGAATCTTCAAACAAATCCAGTTGCTCTCTTCTACCACCCACAGTTTACTATGACCTGGATGACTGAGAATCTTCACAGACATATTCACTATTTTGACTTAGCATCTCGCTATTTTGACTTAGCATCTCATTATTTTGAGTCAGTGTCTTGTTATTTGACTTAGCATCTCACTATTTTGCATTTGTATCTTGTTATTTTGACTGAGCATTTCACTATTTTGACTTAGCATCTCTCTATTTTGAGTTAGTATCTTGTTATTTGTCTTAGCATCTCACTATTTTGACTTAGCATCTCATTATTTTGAGTCAGTGTCTTGTTATTTGACTTAGCATCTTGCTATTTTGCATTTGTATCTTGTTATTTTGACTGAGCATTTCACTATTTTGACTTAGCATCTCTCTATTTTGAGTTAGTATCTTGTTATTTGTCTTAGTATCTCACTATTTTGACTTAGCATCCCATATTTTGAGTTGGTATTGTGTTTGTCTTCGTATCTCGCATTTGTGACTTAGCATCTCACTATTTTGACTTAGCATCTCACTATTTTGAGTTATCATCTTGTTATTTTGACTTAACATCTCACTATTTTTAATTGTCATCTTGTTATTTTGACTTAGCATCTCACTATTTTGAGTTAGTATCTTATTTGACTTAGCATCTCACTATTTTGAATTTGTATGTTGTTATTTTGACTGAGCAGTTCACTATTTGACTTAGTATCTCACTATTTTGAGTTAGTATCTTGTTATTTGACTTAGCATTTCACTATTTTGACTTAGCATCTGACTATTTTGAGTTGGTATCTTGTTTGTCTTAGTATCTCACTATTTTGACTTAGCATCTCATTATTTTGACTTAGCATCTCACTATTTTGAGTTCGTCTCTTATTTGTCTTAGCATCTCACTATTTTGAGTTCATCTCTTGTTATTTGTCTTAGTATCTCACTATTCTGACTTAGTATCTCACTGTAAGTAAGAATTGTGTTTTTAGTGAATTGCCTGGTTAAATACAGATAAAAATAAATAAAACAATTTTGACTTAGTCATTATTATGACTTCCAACCCCAAATCAGAAACAGTTGGGACAATTTTTTTGAAATTGAAATTAAAACTGAAAACAATGATTTGTAAATAATCCTTGACCTGTATTGCACTCAAAACAATACATGTTTTGATTTAACATGATTTAATGATTTACCTCATGAATTTTATTGTTGTTGTTGTTGTTGTTGTTTTTTTCAGAATAAACACTGATTTCAATTTTGATTCTTGCAACACATTTTAAAAAATGTTGGAACGGTAAAGCATTTACCGCTTTATAATGTTTCCATTCCTTCTCACAACACTGAAAAGATATTTAGGGACTGAAGACACCAAGTGATGAAGTGTTTCAGGTCTTATTTTTGTCCCATTTTTCCTGCAAATAGGTCTTAAGGTATACAACAGTACGGGGTCATCACTGTCATATTTTTCATTTCTAAATTCTACACACATTTGCTGACCCAACCCCATACCATGACACACCCTGGCTTTTGGACTTGTTCCTGCTAATAGTCCGGATGGTACTTTTTGTCTTTGGTCTGGAGCACACTGTGTCCATTTCTTCCAAAAACGACCTGGAATACTGATTCATCTGACCACGATACACGTTTCCACTGTGTGATGGTCCATCCCAGATGCCTCAGAGCCCAAAGAAGTCGACAGCGCTTCTGGACACAGTTAACATAAGGCTTACTTTTTGCACAGTAAAGTTTTAACTGGTGTTTGTGGATGTAACTCTGTATTGTAGCTTGACAAAAGTTTGCCAAAGTAATCCCGAGCCCATGTGGTTATATCAGCTCTAGATGAATGATGGTTCTTGATGCAGTGCCGTCTGAGGGATCGGAGATCATGGGTGTTCAGATTAGGCTTGCACCCTTGAACTTTACACACTGACAATTCTCCAAATGCCTTGAATCATTTCATGATATTATGCACCGGAGAGGGTCAAATATCCAAATCCCTTCATATCTTTCTTTGAGGAACATTGTTTTTAAACATTTCAATAATTTTCTCACACATTTGTTGACAGTCTGGAGATCCTTGGCCCATCTTTACTCCTCAAAGACTCGGCCTTTCCCGGATATTGATTTTGTACCAAATCATGATTACAGTCACCTGTTGACATCAGCTGTTTCATGTCACATCATTATTTAATTGTTTTACCTCATTACTCACCTTAAATTACCCCATCCTAACTTTTTTTGGAATGTGTTGCTGGACTGAAATGCAGGAATAGATGTATATTAACAAATGAAATGAAGTTGACGAAGAAAACATGAAATATCTTGGGTTCATTCTGTCTGCAATGAAATACAAGTCAAAGTACATTTACAAATCATTGCTGCTTTTGTTTGTTTGCATTTTCCATACTGTCTCAACATTTTCTGATTTGGGGTTGTATTTTGATTTCGTTAGTAACTATTTTGACTTCACATCTTATTATTTTGGGTGGTACAGTGGTTACCACTGTTGCCTCACGGCAAAAAGGTTCTGGGTTCAAACCAGCCGGTTGACTGGGGCCTTTCTATGTGGAGTTTGCATGTTCGCTCTGTACCTGCGTGGGTTTTCTCTGGGTGCTCTGGTTTCCTCCAACAGTCCAAAAACATGTCGGTCAACTAGTGACTCTAAAGCCCGTATAGGTGTGAATGTTTTTCGTCTCTGTGTTAGACCTGCGATGGAGTGGTGACCTACCCAGGGTGAAGCCCGCCTCTCACCCAAAGTGAGCTGGGATCGGCTCCAGCTTCTATCGTGACCCTGACATATGGGCAGTGTAGATAATGGATGGATGAATGGATGGATGGATATCACATTATTTTGACTAAGGAAGTAAATCCTTGATACCAAGCCAAAATACTGTATATATCACCGGCCACTTTAACAGGAACTTGTTCTTGATTCTAAGATCCCTGTTCTTGGCTGCAGGAGTGGAACCCAGTGTGTTCTTCTGCTGTTGCATGCTGAGATACTTTTCTGCTTACCACAGTTGTAAAGAGTGATTATATGAGTTACTATATCCTTCGTGGTAAAAAAGCTTGAACCAGTCTGGCCATTTTCCTCTGACCCTCTCTTATCAATAAGGCATTTGTTTCCACCCACAGAACTGTCACTCACTCACTCAGTGTTTTTTGTTTTTCGCACCATTTGTTCTGCGTAAACTCTAGAGATTGCTTGGTGTGTGTGAAAACCCCAGATCAGCAGTCTCTGAGATACTCAAACCAGTCCATCTGGCTCGAACCAACACCCATGCCACAGTGAAAGAAAGTCACACTTAGTTTGAGATCACAATTTTTCCCATTCTGAAGTTTGAACATTGTGAACATTAACTGAAGCTCCTGATTTGTATCTGCATGATTTGATGCATCGTGCTGCTGTCGAGGGATCGGCTGATTAGAGACCTGCAGAAAACAGAACAGCAGGTGGATGTATGGGTGTTCCTAATAAAGTGGCCGGTGAGTGTACGTATGTATCTATCTATAAGGAAGAGTGGCTGTAAACTTTTTGAGTGTCTAACTAAAACAGAAGTTTGGCATCTCCAACCTCCAAGCTCCTGATGTTTACTGTAAAACTCTATATATGTGCACTCTCGTTTCTATCAGCTTGGCTGTTTTTTTTTTTTTGTAGAATCCCTTGAGAGGTTAAACATAATGGTGGATTAAGTCTACAGGAATCTGAGAGTGTTCTCATGAGCTGCTCTGAGCTCGGTTGAGAACCAATAATCATTCCTGGAATGCAAGTTTTCCCACATAGTACACCACAATCTTCCACCACAATATCAGGATGCCACTATTCAGTATTTCTATATTGAATTTTACAAAACGTCTGGATATCTGTGTCCTCACACTTCGAACAATCCTGACGATATTACTGACACTGATGTCTTTGAACTTTTACGTCGGACGTTGCTGGATCAAGAGCAGATCAATGACTGCCTGCTGACTCTGAGTAATTCTTTTTCTCAGGAAGTTGGAGGTTTAGAGGCTATTCTGTAAATGAAATTATTTATTAATCACCCTTGAAGAACGACGTAAACATGTCTGCCTGTATAGTCTGTTGATGACCTAATGATTTGGCATGCACATTTTAAGATTATTTTGTGGTTCTTTGTTATCGTGTTGAGTAACAGGACCATGACTCATCCTCCTGCTCGGGTCACATGCTGCTCTCAAGAGAAACTGTGTGATTAGTTCATTAATCAGCTCACAATGTGGTTTTTATCTCTTTAGATAGTAAAGCCTTTCATTTGGGCTTCTAAAATCCATTTACTGTCGTATCTGGGTCCAGTCAAACCCATCAATAACACACCTGAGTCAATTCCATCATGTGGTTCTCTTCAATGTCATCAATCTACAAGGCTGATGTTGCTGTTTTATTTGTTCCTGTAGTGACATGTGACTTTATCAGTAAAACATGCTAAAAACCCAAATACAAATTTATAACATCAGCATCCATTTTATATTATATGTAATGTTACAGTATATTTCATTTTATTTTACTCATATAGAACATGGTGGTGTGTGATGAAGCAAATTTTTGTTTCTGGAACATGTTACCATTTGGCATTATTTATTATTTAGGTATTTATTACTTATTTATTTTTACTATTTATTGAGGTATTTATTATTATTATTATTATTATTATTATTATTATTTCCTGGAACATGCCTTTAAAATTTATTTAATGTTATTTTGATGATTGTACTTTTATTATATTATTTACAAATTAAATTTTTTATACACACACACACACACACGGGGCGGCACGGTGGTGTAGTGGTTAGCGCTGTCGCCTCACAGCAAGAAGGTCCGGGTTCGAGCCCCATGGCCGGCGAGGGCCTTTCTGTGCGGAGTTTGCATGTTCTCCCCGTATCCGCGTGGGTTTCCTCCGGGTGCTCCGGTTTCCCCCACAGTCCAAAGACATGCAGGTTAGGTTAACTGGTGACTCTAAATTGAGCGTAGGTGTGAATGTGAATGGTTGTCTGTGTCTATGTGTCAGCCCTGTGATGACCTGGCGACTTGTCCAGGGTGTACCCCGCCTTTCACCCGTAGTCAGCTGGGATAGGATCCAGCTCGCCTGCGACCCTGTAGAACAGGATAAAGCGGCTACAGATAATGAGATGAGATGAGCACAACAAACAGAATGGATATGATGACCTCACACTAAGACATGAAATCTGTATGGACTAAATTACTGAATGTTATTTGGAATGGTCTCATTTTTCAGTGTTAGTTTTTAAAAATAAATTTGCGTCAGCATTTATTTTCAAAATATGGCAGCAAATGGGTTAAAAAAAGGGAAAAAAGAAATGATCGTATGTGATGACCTGGCGACTTGTCCAGGGTGTACCCCGCCTCTCGCCTGTAGTCAGCTGGGATAGGCTCCAGCTTGCCTGCGACCCTGTAGAAGGATAAAGCGGCTAGAGATAATGAGATGAGATGAGATAATAAAAGTACAATCATTAAAATAACATTAAATTAATTTTAAAGGCATGTTCCAGTAGATTATTAAAAATAAATCTCATCTCATCTCATTATCTCTAGCCGCTTTATCCTGTTCTACGGGGTCGCAGGCAAGCTGGATCCTATCCCAGCTGACTACGGGCGAAAGGCAGGGTACACCCTGGACAAGTCGCCAGGTCATCACAGGGCATTAAAAATAAATAAATTAATAAATAATAATAATAATACTGAAATAATAAACACTGAAATAAGTAAGTAATAAACACCTATATAAATACCTAAATAATACCTAAATAATAAATAATGCCAAATGGTAATGTTCCAGAAACAATTTTTTTAAATTTTATTTAGTATTTTCTTACTTTTATCCATTTTCTGCTGCTTATCCAGGTCTGGGTCATGGGGGTAGCAGCCTGAGCAGAGCAGTCCAGACTTCCTTCTCCCCGGCCACCTCCACCAGCTCTTCCAGGGGAATCGCCACCTTAATGTGGTGGAGGGGTTTGAGTGCCTCAGTGATTCTAGAAGCTATGTTGTTGGAGGAATTTGCCCTTGGTATGGTCTCCCAAGGCAAACAAGTCCTAGATGAGAGGTCAGACAAAGAGCAGTTCTGAAGACCCTTCTGAGAGAAACAGCAAGGATCTGAGTGCCCTCATCTGGATCAGGGATACCGGGGTCCCACCCTGGAGCTAGGCCTGGGGGAGGGGCTCATCGACAAGTGCCTGGTGACTGGGCCTATGTCCGTGGGGCCCGGCTGGGCCTAGCTTGAATGAGCAACATGGAACCACTCTCTTGTGGACCCACCACCCGCAGGAGGTGCCGTAAAGGTCCGGTGCATTGTGGATTGGGTGGCAGCTAAAGGTGGAGGCCCTGGTGTACTGATCCCTGATTAACAAAACTGACTTTTGGGACATGGAATGTCACCTCTCTGGTGGACCATTTTTCTACATTCCACTACAGCACTTAATGGCAGCCCTCACACTCAAAGGTTGACTATGTGGACAGACCACCTCCAGACAGCTCCTCACAAACTGAACCTGAGCCCCAGCGAATGCCTCCCCCCAGGATCCAACAAGGCATGGCCAATATAGTCATGCCTAAACCGTCTTAGAACTGAAACCGGATGATGTAGAGTCCTTATGAAGAAATGGGGATTGTGGTAGCGGGGTTCGTGGCCAAGCAGCAGTCTGTGAATGGAGGGCGGGGTTGGGGAAGGTAAGTGGCTAAGTCATTCCACCTGCTGTCAGTTAATGTGTGTGTGTTTGTTACAGGGACGGAGCATAAAAGGAGGGGGAGAGCAGAGAAAAGAGGCTCCCAACCAGAATGCATGTGTGTGGAAGTGAGGCTGAAAAGCTATATATAGAGCTCTCTTGAAAAAATAAATGTTTGTAAGAACTTCAGGTCCCGCCTGCTGTGCTTCTGTATTCCACCCACATCAGGGGTTTGCTACAGGGATATAAAAGAGATGAACAAACAACATGTGACAGTGGAGTGGAACAGATGATGAAACACCTACTTGTCTGCCTGCAACTACCAGAGCGATGCACACAGGAGGACCTTGAGAAGTCCCCCCTCCCAGCAGGAGTCTGTGCACAACACTGGGCTGAAGTAATATAGCATGGTGACCCGAGATGAATGAACCTCTCTGGTGGGGAAGGAGCTTGAGCTTGTGTGTGAGGTTGAGAGGTACTGACTAGATATAGTTGAGCTCACCTCAGTGTATAGCTTGAGCTCTGGAACCAATTTCCTGGAGAGGGGTTGGACTCTCTTCCATGCTGGAGTTGCCAAGGGTGGGCGGTGCCGGGCAGGGGTGGGGCTATTGGTAGCCCCTAGTTCGGTGCACTAACATCAGTGTTCTCACCAGTAAACAAGAAGGTTGTTTCCCTGTGCCTTCGGGTCGGGGAACGGTCTCTGACTGTCATTTGCACTTATGTGCCAAATGGTAGTTCAGAGTACCCAGCCTTCTTGGAGTCCTTGAGTGGGGTACTACTGTAAACAGTGCACCACGAGGAGACTTCACTGTTTTACTGGGGGACTTCAGCGCTCAAGTGGGCACTGACGATGAGACCTGAAGGGGTGTGATTGGGAGGAACGGCCTGCCCGATCTGAACCCGAGTGGTGTTCTGTTGTTGGACTTCTGCGCTATGCATGGTTTGGCCATAACGAACATCATGTTCGAGCATAAGGGTGTCAGTAAGTGCACATGGCACGAGGACACCCAAGGCCATAGATCAATGACTGACTTTGTAGTCGTTTCACCTGATCTGCGACCATATGTCTTGGACACTCGAGTGAAAAGAGGAGCAGAGCTGTCAACTGATCACTACCTGGTGGCGAGCTGGATCAGATGGCAGGGGAGGAGGCTGGACAGACCTGGTAGGCCCAAACGTGTAGTGAGGGTATGCTGGGAATATCTGACGGAGGCTTCCATCCGTTGGATCTTCAACTGCCACCTCTGCAGAGCTTCAACTGCATACCAGGGGGGAATGGGGACATTGAGTCTGAGTGGACCATGTTCCGTACCTCCATTGCTGAGGCAGCCATGCAGAGCTGTGGCTGCAAGGTTGTTGGTGCCTGTTGTGACGATAATCCCTGAACCTGGTGGTGGTCACCTGCGGTGAGGGGAGTTGTCAAGCTGAAGAAGGAGTCCTATCAAGCTTGGTTACCCTGTGGGTTTCCAGAGGCAGCTGACAGATACTGACAGGCCAAGCGGAATGCAGCTCTGGCAGTCACTGAAGCAAAAACTCTGGTGTGGGAGGAGTTCGGTGAGGTCATAGAAAGCAAGTTACAGTCAGCTTCAAAGAAATTCTGGCAAACTGTCTGGCAGCTCAAGAAGGGGAAGCAGTGCTCTGTCCTGACTGTTTACAGTGGGGATGGATTGCTGTTGACCTCAACTGGGGACATTGTCCAGTGGTGGAAGGAATACTTCGAGGATCTCCTCAATCCCACCTTCATGTTATCTGAGGAGGATGCAGAGTCTGTGGGTGCTTGGGAGGACTTGCCCATCACAGGGGCTGAGGTTGGTGGCCAGGCTCCAGGGGTGGATGAGATTCGTCATGAGTTCCTGAAGGTGCTGGATGTTGTTGGGCTGTCTTGGCTGACACGCCTCTTCAACATTGCATGGAGGTCAGGGACAGTTCCCCTGGATTGGCAGACTGGGGTGGTGGTCCCCTTTTTAAAAAGGGGGACCGGAGAGTGTGTTTCAACTATAGGTGGATCACACTTCTCAGCCTCCCCGGGAAAGCCTATGCTGGGGTGCTGGAAAGTCCAGTCGATAGTTGAACCTCAGATTTAGGAGGAACAATGCAGTTTTCACCCTGGTCGTGGAACACTGGACCAGCTCTTTATCCTTGAGGGTACTGGAGGGTGCATGGGAGTTTGCCCAACTGGTCTACATGTGTTTTGTGGACCTGGAGAAGGCTTATGACCATGTCCCTCGTGGTGCCCTATGGGGGGGGTGCTTCGAGAGTATGGGATTCAGGGCCCATTGCTGCGGGCCTTTCGGACCCTGTATGACCGGAACAGGAGTTTGGTTCTCATTGCCAGCAGTAAGTCGGACTTGTTCCCGGTGCATGTGGGACTCCGCCAGGGCTGCCCTTTGTCACCAGTTCTGTTCATAACTTTTTTGGACAGAATTTCTCAGTGCAGCCAAGGGGCAGAGGATGTCCGGTTTGGTGGTGCTTTTTGCAGATGATGTGGTCCTGTTGGCTTCATCAATCTGTGACTTACAGCATGTGCTGGGGTGATTTGCAGCCAAGTGTGAAGCAGCTGGGATGAGGATCAGCACCTCCAAGTCTGTGGCCATGGCGGCCAGCCAGAAATGGGTGGAGTGCCTACTTTGGGTCAGGGGGGAGTTGCTACCTGAAGTGGAGGAGTTTAAGAATCTCAGGGTCTTATTCATGAGTGAGGGTAGGGGGGAGAGGGAGCTGGACAGACAGATTGGGGCAGCGTCAGCAGTGATGTGGACGCTAAACCGGTCTGTTGTGATAAAGAGAGAGCTGAGCCAATAGGCAAAGCTCTCAATTTACTGGCCTGTCTATGTTCCCATCCTCACCTATGGTCACGAGCTGTAGGTAGTGACTGAAAGAATGAGATCGTGGATACAAGCGGTCGAAATGAGTTTTCTCCACATGGTGGCTGGGCTTTCCCTTAGAGACAGGGTGAGAAGCTTGGTCATTCGGGGGAGACTCAGAGTAGAACCGCTGCTCTTCTACATCAAGAGGAGTCAGTTGAGGTGGTTCAGGCACCTTGTTAGGATGCCCCCTGGATGCCTCCTGGGGGAGGTTCTCTGGGCATGCCCCACCAGGAGGAGACCCCGGGACAGACCCAGGACATGCTGGAGCGATTACATCTCTCAGCTGTCCTGGGAACACCTCAGTGGATGGAAGGATGGATTTTCTTACTTTTTTCTATCACAGCTATTGTTTGTTGCATTTTTAGTAATGTTCCTATTATTATTATTATTATTATTATTATTATTATTATTATTATTATTATTATCTACTGGAACGTGGCTTTAAAATTAGTTTGATATTATTTTAATTATTGTGCTTTTATTATATTATTTACACATTTCTATTACATTTTTTACATATTTTATTTATTTTATTTAATATTTTCTTACCATTTTCTATCACAGCTATTATTTGTTGGATTATTATTATTATTATTATTATTATTATTATTATTATCTGCTCATGTCATGTTTCACTGAAACCCTGAGGAAACAAAGGGTGACACTAATTAACTGCCATGGCAACAGGGCAAACAGGAAACACTGACCATATAAGGAAGGTGGCTTGGGAAATAAAACAGACTGTGCGCAGAGTATGAAGGAAAGGCATGTGTATTTTTCATCGAATTGCAGGACATATGAAGGGTAAATATTGACAAAATCAGCACAGCCATGACTCAAGGACAAAATTCTTTTATATCTGCTTCTTTTTTTCTTCCTTTTTTCTTCTAACTCTGATTAATGCATGCACTGGGGCATGGCAGATCATTTCTGACTCACTGAGCCTGATAAATCAGACGTTTGTCATTTCTGTGAGTGGAGGAGTTAATGAGGGCGTTTCAGCAGAGTCTTGGTGTCTGACACACGGCTCCTGACGAATCCATCACCCAGAAACCTCTGACTTGCTGCGAGGCCTTTGCATTAACTTCGACTCTTCATCATCTCTCTGCTGAGATGTGGCTCTGAAGATGGAGGAAGCCCTGGGGATTTGAGGAGAATGACATTTCGGCTGGAATATTTACACAACACACATGCCACTTTCATGAAATATTCCTTTTATATATATGAGTTCATTTCTTGACTGAAGTACAATAAAAAAATGAGAAATGTAAGCCAGTTAACTGCATTTTTTTTTTCAGACTGCTGCTCATGCTGCATCAGAGGGTGGTGTAACACACTGAGAATAAAGCGCTATCTACCCTCTTCTGCATACAACCCCAACTCCAAAAAAGTTGGGACACTGTGTAAAACATAAGTGAAAACAGAATGTGAAGATCTGCAAATCATGGAAACCCTATATTTCACTGAAAGTAGTCCAAAGACAACATATCAAATGTTGAAACCGAGGAATTTTTTTTTTTTTAAATATATGCTCATTTTGAATTTGATGTCAGCAACACATTTCAGAAAAGTTGGGACAGGGACAACAAAAGACTGAAAAAGTTGTGTAATGCTAAAAAAACCCCACTAATTTGGTTAATTGTCAACAGGTCAGTAAGATGACTGGGTATAAAAAGAGCATCCCAGAGAGGCGGAGTCTCTCAGAAGTAAAGATGGGGCGGGGTTCACCACTCTGTGAAAGACTGCGTGGGCAAACAGTGCAACAATTTAAGAATAACAAAACATTCTCAATGTAAAAGTGCAAAGAATTTGTGGATCACATCATCTATGGTCCATAATATCATTAAAAGATTCAGAGAATCTGGAGAAATCTCTGTATGCAAGAGACAAGGCTGAAAACTGACACTGGATGCCTGTGATCTTCAGGCCCTCAGGAGACACTGCATTAAAAGCAGACACGTGTCTGTAGTGGAAATCACTGTATGGGCTCAGGAACACTTCAGAAAACCATCGTCTGTGAAAACACTTCATTACTGCATCCACAAATGCAAGTTAAAACCAGATATAAACAATATCCAGAAACCCCGCCCCCTTCTCTGGGCCTGAGCTCTTTTACGATGGACTGAGCTGAAGTGGGAAACTGTCCCGAGGTCTGACGAATCAAAAGTAGAAATTCTTTTTAGAAATCATGGATACTACGTCCTCCAGGCTAAAGAGGAGAGGGACCATCCAGCTTGTTATCAGTGCGCAGTTCAAAAGCAGCATCTGTGATGGTATGACGGGGCATTAGTGCACATGACATGGGGAGCTTGTACATCTGGGAAAGCATCATTAATGCTGAATGATATAAACACGTTTCAGAGCAATATGCTGCCATCCAGACAAAATCTTTTCAGGGAAGGCCTTCCTTCTTTCAGCAAGACAACGCCAAACCACTTTCTGCACATATTAAAACTGCATGGCTCTGTAGTAAAAGAGTCCGGGTGCTAAACTGGCTTGCTGCAGTCCAGACCTGTCTCCCATTTAAAACATTTGGTGCATTTTGAAGCGCAAAATATGACGAAGGAGACCCCGAACTGTTGAGCAACTAAAATTGTATATCAGGCAAGAACAGGACAAACTACAGCAATTGGTCTCCTCAGTTCCCAAACATTTACAGAGTGTTGTTAAAAGTAGAGGTGATGTAACACCATGGTAAACACTCCCCTGTCCCAACTTTTTTGAAATGTGTTGTTGACACCAAATTCAAAATGAACGTATATTAAAAAAACAATAAAATTTCTCAGTTTCAACATAAAACTGTTTCAATTAACTACTGTCATAACAAACAAACAAATAAAAAAATCCTCCTGAATATTCACTCTCTTCTGCATTTGCTAACTAACTCACTAGCTAACCAGTATTATAGCAGACTGGTAAGCAAGCTAGTCAGATACTGTAGTTAGCTATCCTAGTAATGCTAGCTGCCTGATAATATTTGAATATTTGAAATATTTGATTGTGTGTATATATGTAAGTTAATACTCCAGTAACATTCAAAGTTACAAATCCAGGTACATTACACAAACTTACCAACTCTACTGATTCACGCAGTAGTCTATGGATTATGGCAGGTGAATACCGTCTACTGATTTTGGTTCGAAAAAATACCATATTACAAAATAATCAGTGAACACTGTTCAATTCGCTTTTCTGATCTCGCTTCAGCTGTTTTCAGCACAGGAGATACAAGTATACGGTGTTAAATAGTCATGTGAAGTGAAGCTGAAAGCCAATGGAACGGTGTGATAATGATGTTGAATTAGGGTTGCCACCTGTGTCTGACAAAAATCCTGGACATTTCGACCATCCAATCGACCTTTTTGCTTGTAAGCAACGGCGCCCTTCGCACATCTAACCCAAGACAAAAATCGCCCTTCTATGCTGAAATTGTATTGCTCTAATTAGTAAAAATGACGCTTTTGCTAGTTATTTGTTTAGTTAATTGCTTTACATAATATAGCAGGTCTTCATTATTTTGGTTTATTTCCAACAGTTTTTGGTTGTGGACACCTGGGGGCAGTAGTGGGCACAGGTAAAAGGGGAATACATACTGTAATTAAATTCTGTTTGTTTGCTTATGTGGAATAAAAATAAATAATCTAATTTTTCATTGTATCTAAGAATACCTGAATGTAACAATGTAAGGTGTAGTGTCAAACAGCTTACCTGATTGCTTAGAGTGTGGTGTGTGTGCTTTGCTTGTGCTTGCCTGTGCCTCTGCTGCTCTTGGCTAAACAAATACATAGGAGGACATATAACTGATATAACTGGGCACATACAGGAGTATGTACTACACTACACTATTTCATTTAATTCACCAAAACCTTACCTAATCTTCCATTTATATGTGGTGTTTTTCTTTGCTGCTGCTATGAGTCCTGGCTGATTTTCAATGAATGTCTTGAACTCAGTACAGGACAACTGAAAGTTTAGCCTGACTTGAAGCTCAGCCTTCACCATTGCAACAGAGAGTCTGTTTCTTTTATCAGTCCAAGCATCCTCCATTGCCCCTTTTCCACCAAAGCAGTTCCAGGGCTGGTTCGGGGCCAGTGCTTAGTTTGGAACCGGGTTTTCTGTTTCCACTGACAAAGAACTGGCTCTGGGGCCAGAAAAACCGGTTCCAGGCTAGCACCAACTCTCTGCTGGGCCAGAGGAAAGAACCGCTTACGTCAGCGGGGGGGGGCAGAGTTGTTAAGACCAACAACAATAAAAAAGACCGCGAAAGATCGCCATTTTTAGGCGATGAGAAGCAGCAGCTCTACAAACGCAAAGTCATCCATTATTATTATTATTGTTGTTGTTGCTTTGATATTCGCGCCAAGGTTTATGCAAACGTAGCACCGTAACTGACGTATACAGCGACGTAAGTGACGTATACAGCGACGTAATGACGTGGCTCCGCTTAGCACGGCGAGCTTAGAAAAGCAAACTGGTTCTCAGCTGGCTCGCAAGTTGAAATACACATTTTGCCCATTGTGTACAAAAAACCGGGACATTCAGTGTCCCGGATTTTTATTTTTTTTTCCGGGACAGACCATGAAAATCCGGGACAATCAGGAAAAACCGGGACAGGTGGCAACACTATGTTGAATCTAAACTGTATCACGCTATCCTATCACATGATGGTCTCAGCCACACAGGATAGCATCATCCCACATTCTACCTTTGCACCTTATTAGTTTGCTGCACAGTCTATCATTTACAGTCATCTATACGATCAGACTCAAATAACTGACACGACAGTTTGTTTGAGTTACAGTATCTGCTTTAACCTTACATTGTTTTATCTGGAATGGAAACATTTTGGCACTGTAGGGTTGTGAAAGCTGTGTTTGTTTGTTTTTCGCTAATCATGTGTTCCTTTGTTTGAGTTTTCTTTGAGTTAACTTGAGCATTGGGGGCGGTCCCTTCCTGGTTGGCTAAAAGGTGTGGCTGAGGAGACCTAAATCTTGGCGCCTGCTCATTAGGCCAGACCACATTTCACTATGTGCCCGAGGGGGATTTTGGCTTTAATTAGTTTCTATTCTTTAAATTCGTTTCTTAAGACAAGGATTTTTTAAGATGTTACCTTGACAGTTTCGGCGATAAACTTCCGACTTCTTCAAAACAGTCACCAGATGTCGAGTGGTGACGTGCCTTATCAGCTGATGTTACTCTAAGGAGGCGTGAACGTCCCGCCCAATTTGACAGGTAGTTCACGCCTCCTGCTGTCAGGTCGCTCCTCCAGGACGGCGCTCCAGGTGTGTGACAGCGCGTACGCTCCCTCATCCCGGTTCATCGTTCTCTGCGCACGCTTTCGTATCTCCACTGCCTCTAAAATCCAACGCTGGAATCTATTTTCTTCAGCGCGAATGACTCCGGCCTCTTCCCAATTCATTATATGATTTTGCCGTTTACAGTGGTCTGAAATGGCTGATTTTAAGTTTTCTTGGTGTGCGTTTTCTTTTTCGGATCTTGTGAGTCTTTTTGTTGTTTCTTTTTCACATTCTATTTGGTGTTCTTTTTTGCGAGTATGGAAGCATCTGCCCGTTTCGCCAATATAAACTTTATTACATGAACGGCAAGGGATTTCATAGATGACGTTGCATTTATTGTCCAGTTGTATTTTATCTTTGGGGTGAACTAGCAGCTGTTGGAGGTTCTTGTATGGTTTGACCGGGGTGTTGATGTGGTATTTCTTCATGGATCGTTGGATGCGTTCTGTAGCTCCTTTTATGTATGGTAGTGTGACAAAGCCTCGGTTTGTTTTTTCTGTGTTTTTCCTTGTTTGTTTGTTTTTTTCCTTTGTTTGTGTCTGTAATTTCCCTTTTCAGATTGCCCACGGTGGATATTGGCAGTTTTTTAATGCCTGTTGGATGTGTTGTTCCTCCTCCTGTCTGTCTTTCTCCTCCGTGATGCTCTGTGCTCGGTCGTATAGTGTTCTGATTACTGACATTTTGTGTGCGATGGGATGTTCAGATGTCCAGAGTAGATATTGGTCGGTATGTGTAGGTTTTCTGTATGTTGTGATTTTAATGTTACCTTCTTCTGTGTGGTGTATTTTTAGGTCCAGAAAAGCTATTGTCTTGCCCGTTTCCTCTTCATGTGTGAATTTGATGTTGCCTGTCTTGTCTATGGAGTTTAGATGATCCGTGAATTGTTGTGTGTGACCTGTTTTGATTATTTCAAGAATGTCATCAACGTATCTTTTCCAGAAGATAGGTTTGCAGTCATCCGGTGCTGTTTCTATGGCTCGGGTTTCCAGATCCTCCATAAAAAAGTTGCATAGAGTGGCAGATAGCGGGTCCCCCATTGCAAATCCCTCTTTTTGTCTGTAAACTGTGCCTCTGAATTGGAAATATGTGGAAATGAAATGTAATAGTTTTGTTATGTCCTGTGCTTTAATTAGTTTCGCTTTGTATCTGTTTGTAGTCCGTGTTTATTTCTGTTTACCCCCTTCTGTATTATTTGGTTTGGTCAAGCCACTATATCTGTTCCCTTTTGTCTCATTGTGCGAGGTCAGTTTTTGTTCAATTAACATCACATCTGATGTTTGTGTCTCAAGTCAAGTTATAGTTTGTTGACCTCTTTTATAGGCCTAGTTATTATTAATTTTGGTCTTTGTAAACTTTTGAAACATTTTTGGGCAGGCTTGTACTGTAGTACTCAAGTCCAGGCCTCGAACTCGAGTCTGACTCGTGCCCTAATTTTAAGGACTCGTGACTTTACTTTGACTTGAACACTGATGACTCGGACTTGGACTCGTAAATTGGAGACGAGGACTCAGATTTTTTTTTGTAACATGCCATAATAATTTAGCATAAGATATTTATATCTACATTAATTTTTATACTAATTTCGTGCAAGAGAACGCACATTCAACTGTTCATACGTCATATTCAGGAACAAACTAATGTTAATGGCGCTAAAATGCCTGGAGAGACGCCGCTAGGATTGTTCACTCTGCTTATACAGACTTCTCGTGCCGTGGGAAAAAATGCACTGCTGTGTGTTCCATATGTAGAAGAACTATCAAGGAGACGACGGGGACGACCTTGAACTTCAATCGTCATTTGGCAAGACTCCACCCAGAGAAGGAAGGGACATGCTATGTTCATTGCTCTGTTGATAGTGGGCGGGGCTTGCTTGCTGCGGGATGAAATAGCTAGTGTTAGCCCTCTCTCGTGTTATTTGCCCTGTTGATAGTGGGCGGGGCTTGCTGAGTGATGAACAAGCTTTTTATCTGTAGCCTGTTAACTAAAATGGGGCGGTCAAGCAGGAATGTTAGTCCAACACAGTAGCAGAGACGCTTTCACGTAAAGGCAACAACAGCCACCGTCAAATGGCGCAGATGGAATCCTGTTCTCGGACTCGACTCGGATCAATAGTGGACTCGACTCGATTTTTTTTTAATAACTTGGACTTGACTCAGACTTGAACACTGGGGACTCGAGACTGGACTCAGACTCGAGGTTTAGTGACTCGACTACAATACTGTTTCTGGGTAAATAAAGCCCTGCCTTTTGAACCAAAAACTCCTGTGTCGTCTTGCCTTGCTGTTTGGTCCCTGACACTCGTTATGGTTCTAACCAATCAGCAATGAGCTTACATAGACAAATTGCACCAGTATTTGTAAAAAAACAAACATGATCTGGTGATCACAAACAATGAAAACTCCAAAAAAAAAAAAGATTCGCTGTGACAAGATTCAAGGTGACTTTGTCGTCTGATCAACCAACATCAAAACATCGAAGTGAGGTGAGAAGGAGCATTTTGTGAAGTACGTCGGTCCAATTTCTCCATCAATTTTCTTCAAATATGGCACTCAGAATGCAGGAGAGTGCACCATTTTACATTGTTTTTTTTTCCCTCAAAATTTTATGGGAGGGCGTGCCCACAGACCCCCTAGAAGGGTGCGACTGCATCAGGCAATCTGATTTACCACTTGTCATTCTCTGAGGGTTAGCAAGTATGCATTACAGAAAACATGGCAGTATCTCAAGCCCCACCCACACTTGATTACAGTTGCTATGGTATATTGGTCATTCTTTATCAATCACCTGCAACTCACAAATTAGTATGTTATTTTAGATCTTAATGAATTAGGGCCTGAATTTGAAAGCGAATTAGCATTTAAGCAACTGATATTTAATATCACAAATCATTTCTAAAGTTTGTCAATGCTTTGAGTGTTTAATTATTAAATCGCTAATCTCTTACACAAAGCTAGGAATCTTTGCACTTTCCTGAATCTGTTCTAATAAACTGTAAAACTGCTTTGTTTCTGTTCTTTCTTCTTTCTTGCAGCAGCAGGACACTCGTCTGTTTCAAGGCCACTGCGGAAACAAGGGCAGGGGGCACGACAGATGGTCTCCCACCTACTGCCTCAGCATTCTGGACAAAAAAAGAGCATGTTGCAGCAGTTCCTGTTCCCATGTCCCTGTTCTGCTCACAAAAATAATGGACTTACTCCTAAAATTTTGTTATTAAATTTAGCTGAATGAAAGGATCTGGGAGCATCGTATGTTCCATCAGTAAGGAATAGTTTAAATAAATGCAATAATAGGGGCAGAACAGTGGTGTAATGGTTAGCGCTGTCACCTCACAGCAAGAAGGTCCGGGTTCGAGCCCCGTGGCCGGCGAGGGCCTTTCTGTGCGGAGTTTGCATGTTCTCCCCGTGTCCGCGTGGGTTTCCTCCGGGTGCTCCGGTTTCCCCCACAGTCCAAAGACATGCAGGTTAGGTTAACTGGTGACTCTAAATTGAGCGTAGGTGTGAATGTGAGTGTGAATGGTTGTCTGTGTCTATGTGTCAGCCCTGTGATGACCTGGCAACTTGTCCAGGGTGTACCCCGCCTTTCGCCCGTAGTCAGCTGGGATAGACTCCAGCTTGCCTGCGACCCTGTAGAACAGGATAAAGCGGCTACAGATAATGAGATGAGATGAAATAAGGAATAAAACACTTTGTGTCATGCTATTAGAGGAAAATAATCAACAGCAAGATATGGTGTTTCCACCTTGAAGTCACTTATTTTCTTCTAACAGCACGTCCTGAAACGTTTTATTCATCTTATACCATGGCAATCTGCTCACAATTAAAATGTTGTATTAATTAAATAATGACCCCTGATACTTTTTATCCATTTAATGTTATAGAAACTGCTACTGTAGTTCCTGTTTTCACTTACATTATAGCAGTTTAAAGTCAAAGTGTCAAAGTGAACTTAATTGCCATTCAGACCATCAAACAACTGGGGCAGTTTTGGTCGATTGGTTAGAGAAGCAGCTTTGAGACCAAAAGGTTGCTGGTTTGATTCCCTGGACCAGCAGGAATGGCTGAAGTGCCCTTGAGCAAAGCACCTCACCCCCAACTGCTCCCCAGACTGCTCTGGGTGTGTTATACGTTGCTTCTGGATAAGCTAAATGCCAGTAATATAACAACAAGTATTGCACAGTAGAATGAAATTGTGTCTCTCCGAGCTCCATGTACAGTGAAAGACAGACAAACTGAGACCTAATAAATATTGCACCTGTTATTCCCAGTACTGGACTCATTGCACAATGTGATAATAAATAATGTAAACATTTTCACTGAAGTGTATTAAGTGCTCAAGAAATGTAGACAGTTGAATGAATGGTCATTAAAATGGCTTGAGATGAGGGGTGTGTGTATTTATTCTTAAAGGGAATTGAGGATGCTGATGGCCTGTGGGAAGAAGCTCCTGCACAGTGTGGCAGTATTACATTTCATCCACCTGCAGCTGAATGTCAACAAGACCAGAAAGATGGTGATCGACTTCAGGAAGAAGAGGACGGCTTAGCAACCACTGCGCATTCTGGGAAAGGACGTGGAGGTGGTGGAGGAATACAAGTACCTGGGTGTTACCATCAACAACAGACTGGACTGGAAATCCAACAACAAGAAGGGGATGAGCAGACTCTACTTCCTGAGGAAGCTGAGCTCCTTCAGCATGTGAAGCAAGATGTTGGAGATCTTTTATCAGTCAGTTGCAGCCAGTGTGATTTTCTTTGCGGTGGTTTGTTGGGGGAGCAGCATTGGAGCCAGCGACACCAAGACACTCAATAAACTGATAAAGAAGGCTCATTCTGGAATTGGCTCCATACAGGACACTTTTGAGGCTGTGGTGGAGAGGAGGACAAACTGTTATCCATCATGGATAATCCTGACCACCCTCTCTCTCCACCACACACTGGACAGACAGTGGAGCACTTTCTCCAGTATACTGTTAGAGCTTCATTGCCGTAGTGACTGATACAGGAAATCTTTCCTGCCCTAAGATATCATCCTGTACAATAACTCACCTCTGTCTGACAGAGAGAACTCTGACCTCTCTACTGGATCGTTCTGTTTATGACCCTGGTCCTCCTGGAACTTTACACCGCCAGAGCTATTTATTTACTCTCATTAGTCACTTTACACCATTAGTTTATTTGTTTTTATTTATTTATTTATTTTCCATTCAATACCACCTACCACGAGTTCGCAGAGGGGTTAACGTATCTGCCTCTTGACTGGGATATTGCGAGTTCTACTCATGGTTGGGTCATACCAAAGACCATCATAAAAATGATACCTACTACCATCTGGCAAGGCACGCTGCAATATGAATGCGAGTGGGGAAGTCAAACTCTCGCGGTTACTAGAGGACCAGCCCCCCACTGTAACCCTAGTTGTATAAGCAAGAGGCTGAGGGCTATCAAAATGGAGATCAGCACCATACCTATACACCTTAAAGAGTTGGTTAGTACTGGGACAGGAGACCAGATTCTGGCATGAGAGGGACTTTGACTTGACAATACCACCACCTTTGGGCAGTTTTTATCTTCCATTTATCAGAACTCTTGTTTTTAGTACTAATCACTATTAATGCACATTCACATGTACAAGGCACATTTATAGATATACATTTTTTATCCTTCCATTTTTTTGTGTATATTGTGTAGTCGGCTTGTTCTTGGAATCTTTTTTCCCCCTAAATTCTATTTTGTGTTGTACAGTGTGTCTTTTTCCTTTCGCATGTCTGATAACGTCCCAAGAACTAGTCTTTGCAGATGATGTAGTTCTGTTGGCTTCTTCTTAAGAGCATGACCTTCAGCACGCACTGGGATGGTTTGCAGCTGAGAGTGAAGCAGCTGGGATGAAAGTCAGCACCTCCAAGTCTGAGGCCATGGTTCTCTGCTGGAAAACGGTGGTGTGGTCCCTCTGGGTTGGGAGTGAGTTGCTGCCCCAAGTGAAGGAGTTCAAGTATCTTGGAGTCTTGTTCACGAGTGATGGTAAAATGGAGCGTGAGATGGACAGGTGGATTGGGGTGGCGTCAGCAGTAATGTGGGTGTTGTACTGGTCTGTTGTGGTGAAGAGGGAGCTGAGCCGGAAGGCAAAGCTTTTCAAAGCTTTGGGTAGTGACCGAAAGGATGAGATTGCGGATACAAGCGGGTGAAATGAGCTTTCTCTGTAGGGTGGCTGGGCTCACTCTGAGAGATAGGGTGAGGAGCTCAGACATCTGGAGGGATCTCGGAGTAGAACTGCTGTTCTTTCATGTCAAAAGGAGTCAGCTGAGGTGGTTCGGGCATCTGATCAGGATGCCTCCTGGGTGCATTCCTTTGGAGGTTTTCCAGGCACGTCCAACTGGGAGGAGACCTCGGGGTAGACCCAGAACACACTGAAGAGATTATGTATCTCATCTGGCCTGGGAGCGCCTTGGGATCCCCCAGGAGGAACTGGAAAATGTTGCTGGGGAGAGGGATGTCTGGAATACCCTGCTTAGCCTGCTGCCACCATGACCTGACTTCGGATAAGCAGAAGAAAATGGATGGATGGATGGATGGATGGATGGATGTCTGATAACTTGCTGCTGTGAAAAAAAAAACAATTTCCCAGCTTTGGACCAATAAAGTAAATCAATCAATCAATCAATCAATCAATCAATCAATCAATCAATCTATCTATCTATCTATCTATCTATCTATCTATCTATCTATCTATCTATCTATCTATCTATCTATCTATCTATCTATCTGTGCAGTAGTAACATTTGCCAGAGGGCGGAAGGGTTAACGGTCCATGGGCAGGGTGGGTGGGTGGAGTTTCTGGTTATTTTGGTAGCTCTGTTCAGGCAGTGTTTCAGGTACAGCTCCTGTATAAGTAGGAGGAATGTCCCAATTACTTTTTCATCTGTCCTCACCACCCTCTGGAGTGACTTTAGGTCTGAGGTGGTGCTGCTGCCACCATACCAGAGATGCTGCTCATCAGAACACTTTCTCTAGCACCTATGAAGAATGTGGTGAGGACAAGAGCAGGAAGACAAATGTTATAAACATTCATTCCATCACCAGCTGCTTGTTTTTTCTTTCTGTTGAAGTTGATAAGACTTAAAAAAATAGCTTGTTGTCTGTTGTTACCAAAAAAAAAAAACGTGTAAACTCCTCTGTCCTGAAGATGTCGGAAAATTTATGGAAAAAGTTACAGTTTTAACTCTGACTGTTACAAAGCACTGACACTGGAGACTCATTCCATAAATGATACATAAATAAACATCTCCTTCACCTTGAATCTGTTGATCACTAGTTAGCTCATCCAGCCGACAGGTGATGAGTTTATGCCGTCATGTGTTGTCCGTCGTCCAGCCGACGTCCACATTTCACGAAAATTACTTCTCTTTCAATTCTTCACCGATTTTTATTCTTTTTGGCAGGAAGGTAGGGGTACCCAGGGTGCATATAACTTCTACCCAGATTTGCTTATTACAATTATTTATTAAGTTACGGACTAATTAAGCCTTAATGAGCATCTCAACAAAAATCGCTTCTTCTCGGTCAATTCCCCGCAGTTTTGCATTCTTTCTGGCAAATAGGTTGGTATTCCTAGGGTGGATATCGCTTCTATATATAGCTTGTATATAGTGTATATAGCTTGCAGCATTTATTGTGCAAGCTGGCCCACTTTAGATCGTTCCTTCTGGATTAGATAGATGGGGCTGGAGTGAGCTACGCCATCATTGATGGTTTCGTTAAGTGTTCGCTGTACAATTTCCTGTGAATGAGCTGTTACTGTAGAAACTAGAGCATATTGGAATGACCAAAGTTAAAAAAGGATTCATTCTCATACATTTCATTCTGTAAGCAGAAGGTAGATATTTTCTACCTCAGTGAGATTCTCTGTGATATGTCATTCCCTTCACCATGAACTGACAGCTGCATTATTTATTTAAAAGCAGCTTCCAGCAGGTAACGCTTTCCTCCAGAGTCAAAAGCTCTTTCATGAAACATAAGGTTTTATTCACACTCCAGCTTTCGTACTGCAGGTTCAGCAAAGTGATCAGAAATGAGAATGGAATGAGATAGTTTCAATCATGTTGTGAGTAAATGCACAGCTCACACCACCACTGTATATCCGTCGTGCAGTTTTACCAAAATCCTCCTTCCATTTTTTCCCCCAGGCTCGACCAGACTGTACCAGGGTTTTGTTTTGTTTTTTTTGCTTCCTCTAATTCTCTACATGTCCATGTACATCCTGAAAAAAAATCAACAATAAAAAGATAAGGCAAGAACAATACAAAGACCAAAACTTTCTCCATTGTTTTATTTTTAGATTCACTGCTGGCTTTGAATCTTTTGTTGTTCATAAGAATCACTCTGAGTTGTTCGATGAGTCACGACGTTGCTTTTCGACTTTGACTAAACCATGTCATCTTGTAAAATGAATGCTTGTTTTCAGATGAAGAAAATTAGTGTGCGAGTAAATACAATGCGCCCTGACACGTCGTTTGGTTGAAATTCCTGCACTCGGTGCTCACACATGAGTCATACGATTCAGCTTTTATTTACATTCAAACTTTTAACAATAGACATTGTCAGAAAGCAGCTGCACAGAAATCCAACTATAGATCTTTGATGAGAAAGACATAAAATACAGAGCTTGGATTTTTTTTTTTGGTATTTTATAAATGTACATTTTTGCCAACCCACAGGAAAAAGTAAGATTTTCTTTCAGCGTGGTCAAACAAATACACTGCAACTGTAACCCCGCAAATAACGAACTCCTTGGGCGATGTCCAAATAGTTTGTTATACTGAAAAGTTTGTAATACTGACATGGACACACTTGTCACACCAAACACTCATGCTATATGTGAAATTTTAGGCACATGAAAATTCCTTAACATGAATTTCTCCTTCCGAGTCACTATCACAGTTCACTGACTGAGTTAAAGGATCACAAATGGCGGCGATGACTGACTGATTTCTTCGTCTGTTACGGAAATGACGGCTGTTACCAGTGTATCACATTGTCAACAGGGCTGCCAACTTTTCGAAATTCCTTGGAGTAAGATTTTTTTTGGGGGGGGTCGACGGCAAAATTTTTCCGCACACCATGCAGTAAGTGGGAATTTTGTATTCAGTTTGATATTCACTTGTCCCCCTGCATTCTGGTATTTTGTTTGTGGGTTGTCCAGCTGGAGATGGACAATGGGGGGGGGTTGAGATTTTGGATTTAGTAGATGTTCCTGCATTCTGGTGGATTTTTGGAGTGGCCTGCTGTGCCATACCTACATTCTTACACACCCTGACTTGCCAGGCCTTCAGCTTGTGGCCAAAAAAAGCACCAAGTTTTGGCTTAAAAGCCCCCACACTAGAAAACTACAGATGACTGCCAATGTTCCTGTAGCCCTACAGACCTGTGTTTCAGATTTAAAGGCAAGTTCATGTTTGAAAATATTTCATCAGCTAAGCCTAAACACCTTCTGAATTGAAACTAAATGTTAAGTTTTTAATAACTGTTGCAAAAATAAGATTGTCCCTCACTGACTATTCATTATGCATTTAAGGGCTTTCCCCACCACTGGGTTCAGCAGAAGATTGGCATGGGGAAAATATCAACAGCCAAAGAACAAATAAAATGCTTAAACAGTAAGCAAAATGTGCATGTGCTACAAGAAACATTAAAATGATTAAGTTTGAACAGTATTGAAACACAAAAAGCTGAACCTTGGTCATAGGTGGGAATGTGCACACAAAGTTGGGTTTAAAAATTTTGGTCATACTTAAATAAGCTATATTAATACATTTCTTATTAATTTATTTCTTATCTATGTTTCTTATTAGTAATAGAGCATTCGTCAGGGCCTGTTATCTGACAAATATTCTCTACCTGTCTTGCCCTCTTTGGAACCCTGTCTCCTCAGTATATTGTTCTCTTTTTTTTTAATTATTCACAAGTTCAAGTTCTTTGATATTACAGGTGACCATGCTTTATTTACTTTAACTGAGCAATTACATACATCATAAATAATTAAAAATAAATACCCTGTAAATAAACAATAGGTATGGTGGCTAATGGCTTTTCTTGCATTTGTAATATTATCTCTTACTTGCTTTATTTTACAACATTTCCAGTATGGCTTCAAATAAAGTCATAAAGTATGATAACATACAGTAAACAAACTAAAAATACGCCTTAATAAACGTGTGCTAAGGAGGTGCTCTCCCGTGCTGCTTGTTGGGGAAGATAGAGGCTGTGGCATGGCAGGAGGCCTATAATGATTTAGCATGCCTAGTACACAGCTCTCGATATGGCATTAAATATTCTCACAACACTTA
The DNA here is from genome assembly GCF_027579695.1 of Neoarius graeffei. Taxonomy (NCBI): domain Eukaryota; kingdom Metazoa; phylum Chordata; class Actinopteri; order Siluriformes; family Ariidae; genus Neoarius; species Neoarius graeffei. The sequence goes on along the minus strand of NC_083583.1, from coordinate 5,245,656 downwards.
TAGGCTAAAACGATTAAGAAACTTTATATAAGTTCATAATTACGCCAGTAACACCACACATTGGCATGCATATGTACAAACCTGTCTGAGACACCCGTCTTCAACTTGGATACCTTCTTCTCCCTCCTCTTCCTCTAAATTGACGGTAGGCAATTATCCAACTTCCGGCGAGTGCAGCATCATTAGATGCGCCACCTACCATAGGGGAGTGTGTACAGAAGGGAACACCGCTCTGCCTGTTTAGCCGTGCGTAAGGCGTAATCGATCGATCGCAAGTGGTTGGCGTGACGCAATGGGTAGCCTAGATCCGATAGATAAACTAGATTTTTTTCTAGCGTGAGAAATCGGAGGTATGGCGTGTGAGCGTGTGAAGACAATCAAATGCGTGTGTCTCACGCTCATTGTGTGAGAGTTGGCAGCCCGGTTGTCAATGTCCAAACACTGACTCACTCTGTTCTCTGAATCTTCACCGTTCAGTTCATTCATGTGTCGCAAATCACCGATGATGCAATTTATGTCATGCCACAGGGCTGGGCAGGGCAGGGGGTATAAAACTGCTGCTGGTGCACTTTAACTAGGTGTTAAGTTTAGCAGTATCCGCAGTCATTTTGCTCTTTTATCGATCCTTTCTCGATAACTGTTAGTGATTGGCACTTAAGCGAGGCTCGTTAAGCCTTTGTTTTATGGCATTAACATGTATTGTTCACTAGACTGCAAGGCAAGGCAAGGCAAGTTTATTTATATAGCACATTTCATACACAATGGCAGTTCAATGTGCTTTACAGAAGTAAGAACAAAAACAGTAAACAATAGAGAAATAAAATTACATAAAATAATTTTATTTTTATTCTAAAACAATTAATTAAAAGAATTAAAAGAAAATAATAAGAATTAAACAATAGTAGAAATAAAATAATAAAATGCCAAAAAGAAAAAGAAAAAGGAGAAAAAGAAAAAAGAAACCAGCAGAATAAAATAGAATAAAGTTAAAGTAAATTTAAAACATGCAGAGAAAGTAAAGATTATAAAAAATGTAAAGAAGACAATATTAATTATTTAACAGAAAGCATCTGAAAACAGCTTGGTCTTTAACCTAGATTTGAAGCTGCCAACAGCAGGAGCATTTTTGATGTCCTCTGGCAGTTGGTTCCATAGCTGTACTGCATAGTAGCTAAAAGCTGCTTCACCACACTTTGTTTTAACAACTGGTTTTAATAATAAATTTTTCTGTTGCGATCTGGTAGATCTGATTGGGTTTGGCCGCTGCAACATATCAGAGAGGTAATTGGGCCCTGTACCATTTAGAGATTTGTACACCAGCAGCAATGCTTTAAAGTCAATTCTGTAGCTTACTGGAAGCCAGTGAAGGGACCTTAGAATTGGAGTAATGTGCTCTGTTCTTTTTGTTCGTGTGAGAACCCTCGCCGCTGCATTTTGAACCAGCTGAAGTCGTTTGATGGTCTTTTTTGGCAGGCCTGTGAAAAGGCCATTGCAGTAATCAACCCTACTAGAGATGAAGGCATGTATTAGTTTTTCCAGATCATTTTTTGACATAAGTCCTCTTAGTTTGGAAATGTTTTTTAGGTGATAAAATGCCGTTTTAGTGATTGCTTTCATGTGACTGTCAAAGTTTAGCTCGCTGTCAATGAAAACACCAAGATTTTTAACCATTTCTTTAGTTTTAATCCCTTTTGTGTCAAGAATAGTGGTAATCCTGAGTCTTTCATCTTTTTTTCCAAATAGAATTACTTCTGTTTTATCTGTGTTCAACTGAAGAAAATTTTGTGACATCCAGCTATTGATTTGATCGATACACTAGTAGAGACATTCAAGGGGGGCATAATCATTTGGTGATAGAGCAAAATAAATTTGGGTATCATCTGCATAGCAGTGATACAAAATTGAATTTTTTTTTTTTTTAAAGATATTTTTTGGGCTTTTTTCACCTTTATCAGATAGGACAGTGTAGAGACAGGAAATAAGCAGGAGAGAGAGACAGGGAGGGATCGGGAAACGACCTCGGGTCGGAATCGAACCCGGGTCCCCGGACTCATGGCACAGCGCCTCATCCACCCGAGCCACGACGCCCCCACAAAATTGAATTTTTATTGATAATTTGCCCAAGTGGGAGCATATAAAGGTTGAAAAGTAATGGTCCAAGAATCGACTGCGGGCTTGATCACTTATTGTTTGTCTCTGGGGGAAGAGGAACGCATGGCTCAGTATGTATGTAAGCAGGTGAATGATGGATGTAGTTGCAGGAAGAATGTTTACTTACAAACAGGCAGGCAAACAGTTAAAAAGCATAAAACAAAGAACGACAGGGTTATGAAATGGGCAACAATCATGCAAGGCACAAACAGAATGTTGGACGCAAAGAGTCCAAATACACAAAACAAAGTCAAAACCAGAAAGGCAATGCAGAGATAAAAAGGCTTGGTACAGTACAGTACAGTGTGTAAACTTCAAGTCTGCATGTTTAGAGAGTGCTAATAAGTGTGTGCTGTGATTGTGCTCTAATCCAGAACAGGTGCACAGTACTGTAATTCGTTGTGATGGTGCTCGGAGCACATAGCACCAATGCACATGGATGTGACACAGTGATATTTTTTTTGAAGACTCCAACTCATTGTCATTAAAGTTTGTAGTAAAAGAGTTTGTTATAGCGCAGTTGCAGTGTAACGAAAATTTTATGTTCTATTCAAACACGAATTTTTGACAGTAATGTTTATTGCTTGATGCCCAGTGTAACTATTTAAGGTAACATTCAAGAGTCTTTATGATTACAGCAGCAGCTCTGTAATATTTTTAGGAAATGCAGAATTTTAGGATATTCGTGTCAGAATATCTGCAGGATAAGAAGGCGAATCATGGATGAAGAAATCTCAGGAGCAAAAATAAAGTGCGTCAGGATCAGGAGCAAAAATGTTTTTTTTTTTTATTACTAAAACCCGTATCTTAGAATTGTAGCCCTATGATCAGGAAAAACCAAAGAATACACCGACTCAACTCGGAAAGGCTGGAAGGTCTCAATGACGTCAACTCAAAAAGGCCGCTCAGAGCTTGAACAGTGCACATGGAAATACATCTGCTATACTATATATACATGTATTTGCTTTAACACACAGATACACTGGCCTGTTAAATCTCGAACACTGACTGTACAGTTCACTACTTTGGATAAACATCCATCACACTTGACTTGTGAGATTTCTTCAAACAAGTGATGAACTTGGAGGCATCCATGTTTTTTCCCCACTTTGTAGCTCGATAATTCCAACATCCCACTTCAGAGTTACCCCCAATGCAGTGTGTGTGTGTGTGTGTGTGTGTGTGTGTGTGTGTGTGTGTGTGTAAGTAAGGAGGGGTGATGTTAACCAACAGAAAGGTCAGCTTCAGGGTCGGGATAGTGATGAGCTCAGCACAGGTGGCTCAAGTTTTCAAGATCAACACACGGAGACAATTTTCGCTCCACAACTCTGCTGACATTTTACTTTTTCAAACAAACTAATGAGAGAATGATCATATGGTACTTATCTGTTATAGCTGGAAGTGAAACATTTTTAATTCTCTTAACACACTGATTAATAAATTCATCAAGACATCTTAATGAATCTTAATTGTGTAATCAGGGGTTAAATGTGGATTTATTAAATGGGGGAGGTTCTACTTTTTTTCTCTCGTTACCATCAAGGTGGGAAAGATGATTCTTGGTCAACTTCCTTTGTATCTACAGGATCTGTATTGTCCCAAAAACAAAGAGCATGAAATACAATGCTTCAATCTTATAATCACATTAAATATCTAAATGTCATGTAAGGGCGATAGACAGATGTAATCGCAGGAATAGTTTTATTGAAAACACGCTAGCAAATCCAATAGATCCAAAAGGAGACAAAGGCAGTGATGGAGTGAGACACAGACAGGATATCAGAGGGATACAATACTCACAAACACAAACAGGGTCAAAACCAGAAAAGCGACACAAATACAAGGCTTTCACAAAGTCTGTGTGTTACTCAGAGTCCTTATATAAATGTCTGTGCTGTGATTGAGCTCTAATCAGGAACAGGTACATGGAGATTAGTTCTAATGGTGCTGTGTATGGTTGTAACAGATGAAACCAGACACCTGTGTGACGTATGGAATGTGATATTGGATGGTAACTCTACAGTAGTGATGTAAAGTGAAAGCGCTGGTTCACTGCTGTCCCTCAGGCACCCAGCAGAGTCACACCATAATAAATGTGGTGGTGTTGTTTCTGGCGCATGGCATGCGGCATCAAAGAAAGGAATAAATATGTATCATAACTGCAATGCGTCTCTCATTATTGGTCTTACTGTCACAAGACAATGCAGTGATTTTTATTGGAGGTGAAAAACACGACATGACACAATTCGATGGTTCATTCATGGTACTGTAATATTATTATTCTATTCAGGGGGATTTTGTGCTCTCTCATCAGGAGCTCCACTTTTAGGCACTGACATAAATATATATATATATATATATATATATATATATATATATATATATATATATATATATATATATATTCACAATACTGGGTTCATGATTCGATTTTATGATTCGATTTTCCCATGAAATTTTTTGCGGAAAAAATTAAATGTAGAAAATTTTATTACAAAAAAATGCAACATTTATTTTCCTATTCTTGATCAACTTAAATATTTCTTTTGTTAAATTTAAGGTAAAAATTGCTTCATTTTCTTAGTAACCAACAATAAAACTGGTCTACAGCCAAAATGCTTCCAAAATAAATTTAGTTAAACTTTACTAATTCTCGGTCGCTGAGAATGAAAATAAAACTTAAAATTGTTCATTGGCTCTAGTTTTCAAGATTGGCTCTATGAAGAAATCTATGATTGGGTTTGGATAGTACTTACTTTTTTGGCAAAACAATGAATGATGCAATCTGAAGCCGGTATTGCATCATACATTATATCATGTTATTCCTAGAAGTCACTAATGATGCAATCATAAGTCAGTTATATCACTCTGCTGAACAAATTGCCCTACCAGCTCAAAAAAAAAAATCATCCAGTGCTATGCATTCGAGATTACGTCTTTGCTTGACAAGCTTGACAAGAGATGCTCCTTTTAATGAATACAGAAAAGCACTGAGTACACACTGAATAAGGACTAAACCTATTCAGTCCTTATACATAATTTTTTTTGCCATTTGGTTCATAATACATGTTATTTATATAAACTTTTTTGCTGATTTTCTAGTGTTACATAAAGAGAACAAGTGAAATATCATGTAAACCAACCATAAACACATGAAGAGACATTGGTTTACAATTTATACTTAAAACGTTACTATCTACACAATGTGCAGAAGCATAAAATGTGAAATCTTAAATATCTTGGAAGCCGTAGCCAATCAGCTGTTTTAATTGTCATATTTGAATTCAACACACCAAATTTCATAACAACCAGCCGATTTCATCTCTGAAGCAGACAACTTCTGAAAAATTGTTGACCAGTGTAATTATTTACTCACATTTGTAAAATATCATAGACTATGAACTTAAATATTCCTTTTATTAAAAATGAAGTTAATAACAAATATTCCTTTTCTTAATAAATTTTTATGAACATTTGTTCTGCCTCCATTTGCTTCTCTTTTCTTTATCTTTCAGCAGTCTGTAATAAGAGACAGTTCTGATTTCTTGTTAAATCTATTTGTACACAATCACACAACAGCTCTTTCACATTTTACGTCTGATTTGTGTGTGTGTGTGTGTGTGTGTGTGTGTGTGTGTGTGTGTGTGTGTGTGTTTTAGCCATATTCAAGCTGTGTTACTTCCACCTACAGTTACGTCATGTGCATTCTCTCTATTATTATTATTATTATTATTATTATTATTATTGTCTGCCCTCTGCTTTCTAAATAACACAATTACAGCTTAGAAAAACGAAGAGATTACGCAGCCTGATAATAATCAAAATTCTTTTTTTATTACATTGATTCAAATTATCATTGATTTGTATTGCCATTTATCATCGTAAGATATATTGTTTTATTCTATCCACATTCGCTGGCTATGAGCAATCGCGCGCTCTGATTGGCTACTCTACGACTAGGATATCAGCACATATACCATGAGTAGAGAAAAACAAAATGGCGGCGCGTGTTGCTGAACCAACCGAGGATGAAATAAAAACTCGACTCAAAAACAAAACCCCGAAAAACAAACAAAAAAAAAGCAACAAAATATGGAATGAAACTATTTGATGGTAAGAACATCTCATCTCATTATCTCTAGCTGCTTTATCCTGTGCTACAGGGTCGCAGGCAAGCTGGAGCCTATCCCAGCTGACTACGGGCGAAAGGCGGGGTACACCCTGGACAAGTCACCAGGTCATCACAGGGCTGACACATAGACACAGACAACCATTCACACTCCAGTGGTCGAAATACTTTTTTTCCAGTGTTCTGCAATATTGCAGAATGTCAAAATTTTGTTCTGCAATTTGGAAATATTTTCTGCAAATACACAAGCCTCCATACCACATCCTTCTCAACCTAATAATGCCTATATTTACATCATATCTAGCTTTACAACTCATAGCATTACTGTAATTCTTTATTCTCTCACTCTATTTTTAATTTCAGTCTTCACAGATCCTTCTCTGCAGCAAAGTTATCATTCCATGATCCCTCCACAGGTCTTTCATCCCCCTCGCCCTGACACTACGGGCTACTACAACTTGAAGTATACCAACTAATTCATAAATGTACTAGTTATCACACCCTCACATTATCCTTCCACACAACATACTAATAAAGGTATCACCACAATAAAAAATAGAACACAACTGTTCTTCAAGAAACAAAACATTCATTTTCATGTTACACGTCATGTTACATTTTGTCAAGATTAAGTTTCTCGCTTGAACAATACAACCCCGATTCCAAAAAAGTTGGGACAAAGTACAAATTGTAAATAAAAACGGAATGCAATAATTTACAAATCTCAAAAACTGATATTGTTTTCACAATAGAACATAGACTACATATCAAATGTCGAAAGTGAGACATTTTGAAATTTCATGCCAAATATTGGCTCATTTGAAATTTCATGACAGCAACACATCTCAAAAAAGTTGGGACAGGGGCAATAAGAGGCTGGAAAAGTTAAAGGTACAAAAAAGGAACAGCTGGAGGACCAAATTGCAACTCATTAGGTCAATTGGCAATAGGTCATTAACATGACTGGGTATAAAAAGAGCATCTTGGAGTGGCAGCGGCTCTCAGAAGTAAAGATGGGAAGAGGATCACCAATCCCCCTAATTCTGCGCCGACAAATAGTGGAGCAATATCAGAAAGGAGTTCGACAGTGTAAAATTGCAAAGAGTTTGAACATATCATCATCTACAGTGCATAATATCATCAAAAGATTCAGAGAATCTGGAAGAATCTCTGTGTGTAAGGGTAAGGCCGGAAAACCATACTGGGTGCCCATGATCTTCGGGCCCTTAGACAGCACTGCATCACATACAGGCATGCTTCTGTATTGGAAATCACAAAATGGGCTCAGGAATATTTCCAGAGAACATTATCTGTGAACACAATTCACCGTGCCATCCGCCGTTGCCAGCTAAAACTCTATAGTTCAAAGAAGAAGCCGTATCTAAACATGATCCAGAAGCGCAGACGTCTTCTCTGGGCCAAGGCTCATTTAAAATGGACTGTGGCAAAGTGGAAAACTGTTCTGTGGTCAGACGAATCAAAATGTGAAGTTCTTTATGGAAATCAGGGACGCCGTGTCATTCGGACTAAAGAGGAGAAGGACGACCCAAGTTGTTATCGGCGCTCAGTTCAGAAGCCTGCATCTCTGATGGTATGGGGTTGCATTAGTGTGTGTGGCATGGGCAGCTTACACATCTGGAAAGACACCATCAATGCTGAAAGGTATATCCAGGTTCTAGAGCAACATATGCTCCCATCCAGACGACGTCTCTTTCAGGGAAGACCTTGCATTTTCCAACATGACAATGCCAAACCACATACTGCATCAATTACAGCATCATGGCTGCGTAGGAGAAGGGTCCGGGTACTGAACTGGCCAGCCTGCAGTCCAGATCTTTCACCCATAGAAAACATTTGGCGCATCATAAAACGGAAGATATGACAAAAAAGACCTAAGACAGTTGAGCAACTAGAATCCTACATTAGACAAGAATGGGTTAACATTCCTATCCCTAAACTTGAGCAACTTGTCTCCTCAGTCCCCAGACGTTTACAGACTGTTGTAAAGAGAAAAGGGGATGTCTCACAGTGGGAAACATGGCCTTGTCCCAACTTTTTTGAGGTGTGTTGTCATGAAATTTAAAATCACCTAATTTTTCTCTTTAAATGATACATTTTCTCAGTTTAAACATTTGATATGTCATCTGTGTTCTATTCTGAATAAAATATGGAATTTTGAAACTTCCACATCATTGCATTCCGTTTTTATTTACAATTTATACTTTGTCCCAACTTTTTTGGAATCGGGGTTGTAGATTGTTACCCAAAATGTACTTCATTCACAGTGTTTGCATCTGCAACCTGTAGTTTTAAATTGAAAGCAAGGTTTCAGTTCTACACTCTGTTACATCTTATGATGATGCAAAGAATTGATGCCATTATGGAATAAAACCCAACTGGCAAATGGAAAGACGTTTGGGTTCATTGTGTTTGCCTGGCTTCTAAAGTGCAAGGTCATGAACTGAACGGAGAACTACTGCAGGGGCTTCACTGCTCTAAACTAACAACAGAGAACTGGGCACAAACTAATCATGGCAGAACTGAGAGCTACAGAACTACTGAGAGCTACAGAACTGAACCTATGAGCTTTGTCTTACAGGGCAACTGTTTTACTTTGTGCTAGTCTGCACCACAGGCAACACAGCACTAGTAAAAAAAAAAATAGAACATGTACACAAAGCATGTATTAGTGTCACTTGGTATGAGAAAACAAAATATTCAAAAGTATCTATGAATAAAGGTAAAATACTGTTGCTGTCTTCAAAAGGGATATAATATCAGTATAATTTTGCATGAGTCAACAATACAATATATACAAACCTATACAATTTACCAATATAAACTAGGTCCATAAATATTGGGACAGAGACAACATTTTTCTAATTTTGGTTCTGTACATTACCACAATGAATTTTGAACAAAACAATTCAGATGCAGTTGAAGTTCAGACTTTCAGCTTTAATTCAGTGGGTTGAACAAAACGATTGCATAAAAATGTGAGGAACTAAAGCATTTTTTAAACACAATCCCTTCATTTCAGGGGCTCAAAAGTAATTGGACAAATTAAATAATTGTAAATAAAATCTTCATTTCTAATACTTGGTTGAAAACCCTTTGTTGGCAATGACTGCCTGAAGTCTTGAACTCATGGACGTCACCAGACGCTGTGTTTCCTCCTTTTTAATGCTCTGCCAGGCCTTTACTGCAGCGGTTTTCAGTTGCTGTTTGTTTGTGGGCCTTTCTGTCTGAAGTTTAGTCTTTAACAAGTGAAATGCTGCTCAATTGGGTTGAGATCAGGTGACTGACTTGGCCATTCAAGAATATTCCACTTCTTTGCTTTAATAAACTCCTGGGTTGCTTTGGCTTTATGTTTTGGGTCATTGTCCATCTGGATTACGAAACGCCGACCAATCAGTTTGGCTGCATTTGAGCACACAGTATGTCTCTGAATACCTCAGAATTCATCCAGCTGCTTCTGTCCTGTGTCACATCAATAAACACTAGTGACCCAGTGCCACTGGCAGCCATGCATGCCCAAGCCATCACACTGCCTCCGCCGTGTTTTACAGATGATGTGGTATGCTTTGGATCATGAGCTGTACCATGCCTTCGCCATACTTTTTTCTTTCCATCATTCTGGTAGAGGTTGATCTTGGTTTCATCTGTCCAAAGAATGTTCTTCCAGAACTGTGCTGGCTTTTTTAGATGTTTTTTTAGCAAAGTCCAATCTAGCCTTTTTATTCTTGAGGCTTATGAGTGGCTTGCACCGTGCAGTGAACCCTCTGTATTTACTTTCATACAGTCTTTTCTTTATGGTAGATTTGGATATTGATACGCCTACCTCCTGGAGAGTGTTGTTCACTTGGTTGGCTGTTGTGAAGGGGTTTCTCTTCACCATGGAAATTATTCTGCGATCATCCACCACTGTTGTCTTCTGTGGGCGTCCAGGTCTTTTTGCATTGATGAATTTACCAGTGCTTTCTTTCTTTCTCAGGATGTACCAAACTGTAGATTTTGCCACTCCTAATATCATAGCAATTTCTCGGATGGGTTTTTTCTGTTTTTGCAGCTTAAGGATGGCTTGTTTCACCTGCATGGAGAGCTCCTTTGACCACATGTTTTCTTCACAGCAAAATCTTCCAAATGCAAGCACCACACCTCAAATCAACTCCAGGCCTTTTATCTGCTTAATTGAGAATGACATAACGAAGGAATTGTCCACACCTGCCCATGAAATAGCCTTTGAGTCAATTGTCCAATTACTTTTGGTCCCTTTAAAAACAGGGTGGCACATGTTAAGGAGCTGAAACTCCTAAACCCTTCATCCAATTTTAATGTTGATACCCTCAAATGAAAGCTGAAAGTCTGGACTTTATGTCCATTATATAACTATAACTTGAATATGTTTCAGTAAACAGGTAAAAAAAACATTTGTGTCAGTGTCCAAATATATATGGACCTAACTGTATATGTATGCAAGATAAGAACTAGTCAGCAGCGACCGTCTTCATTTTTGTCACCCTCGCGGACGCACGATCTGTTGCTGTTGCTGTTGGAGTCACGTTGGCTGCCGGTTTTGCCGAGATACGATAAAATCATCCTTGTTTTCTTGGCGTTTTTGTCAGACTCTTGCCCCAAAGAAACAATCCTCTTCTTGGGAGCCATGTTTGTTGTGCCGCATTGAATTCTGGGAGCTGCACAGCAGAAACTGCCGAACACTGCCGAGGTAGTTGTCGGGTCCTCCCGGCAGGTATTAAAAGTGACGAAATCTCATGTCAGAAAATGACAACTGCCCTTATTTGGTTGTCGTTGCCTTTCTTCGGTATTACGTAAATATTGCTCAACTTTGACCTGGAAAACGCCGTCAGGTTCGCGTGGCGCAGGTTTCAGTTTATTTACAGTGCCACTAGTTTGCTAAATTGAGAACCATTGAATCCTGAGCCTGATTTTTTCATTCTGCAAAATTGCAGGTTGTTTAATTTTTCTTCTGCAATCTTGAAAATCATTCTGCAAAATGCAGATGGGTATTTCAAACACTGCACTCACACCTACAGTCAATTTAGAGTCACCAGTTAACCTAACCTGCATGTCTTTGGACTGTGGAGGAAACTGGAGCACCCGGAGGAAACCCAGGCGGACAACATGCAAACTCCACACAGAAAGGCCCTCGCCGGCCACGGGGCTCGAACCCAAACCTTCTTGCTGTGAGGCGACACCACTACACCACCGTGCCGCCCCGGTAAGAACATTTCTTTTTTTTAATTTTCATGAATTATTATTATAGCATTTTTCACAAATTGCTCCTGTCATTTGGCCGGTTTGTTTACAATGATTTTCTAAGCGGAAATTATTTTGTTTGACGTTTTTCTCAAAGTGTAGGCACTTACAGATGCAAGTGCAGGAGAGAGCAGGTGCAAAGCAAACTGGTAAACAAATCCAAATCTTGAGACGAGAATCAAAGTTGGATTCATGCAAAGGGTCAGTTGATGAGCAAACGGGATGTCAGAGATAAACAACAGTCTCAGAGTCGAGTGAGTAACGTACTGGAGGTCAGAATAACTTGGAATCAGGTCAAAACAACAAAGGCTCGGTATGATCAGGTACACAGACACAGAACGATGTTTCACAATGTACTGGAGTGTTTGACGTGCTGATTAGATTAGATTAGATTAGATTAGATTAGATTAGATTAGATTAGATTAGATTAGATTAGATTAGATTAGATTAGATTAGATTAGATTAGATTAGATTAGATTAGATAGAACTTTATTGATCCCTTTGGGATGGTTCCCTCAGGGAAATTAATTCCAGCAGCATCATTACAGGATAAATAGAAAATAGAGAAAACTTCTAGATAAATTAAATTAAATTAAATTAAGTATTTACATATACAAATATAAAAAAGAATAAGATATGGGAAAAGAAGAAAGAAAAAGAAAAAAAAGTCCAGCAGGAGAGGTATTGCACATTATATTGCACTTTATATTGCACATTGTCCAGTACTGCTTTTTGTCAGGCTAGGCTACTGCTCCTTCCCGTCCTCTGTCCTCCTGTTCCCCCTCCTCCCCCCCAGAGAGGAGTTGTACAGTCTGATGGCATGAGGGACAAAGGAGTTTTTGAGTCTGTTCGTCCTGCACTTGGGAAGGAGCATTCTGTCACTGAACAGACTCCTCTGGTTGCTGATGACGGTGTGCAGAGGGTGACTGGCATCGTCCATGATGTTCAATAGTTCGTCCATAGACCTCTTCTCTGCCACCGTCACCAGAGAGTCCAGCTTCATGCCGACCACAGAGCCGGCCCGTCTGGTCAGTTTGTCCAGCCTGGATGTGTCCTTCTTGGATGTGCTGCCCCCCCAGCACACCATGGTGTAAAACAGGACACTGGCGACCACGGACTGAAAGAACATCCACAGGAGTTTCCTGCAGATGTTAAAGGACCGCAGCCTCCTCAGGAAGTATGGCCTGCTCTGTACCTTCCAGTACAAGTAGTTGGTGTTGCAAGTCCAGTCCAGCTTGCTGTCCAGCCACAGCCCGAGGTACTTGTAGGAATCCATAGCCTCCACCTCGAGCCCTCAATCAGAACTGGTCGTGACCTTGGTCTGGACCTCCCAAAGTCAATGCCAGCTCCTTGGTCTTCGAGGTGTTGAGCTGCAGATGGTTCCTGTTGCACCAGACAGCAAAGTCCCTCACCAGGCTCCTATACTCCTCCTCTCTGTCATTCCTGATACACCCCATGATGGCTGTGTCATTGGTGAACTTCTGAATGTGACACAGCTCCGAGTTGTCGTAGAAGTCCGCGGTGTACAGGGTGAAGAGAAGAGGGGCCAGCACCATGCCCTGGGGTGCTCCGGTGCTACTAATCACAGTGTCAGACGTAATGTCCTTCAGCCTGACGTACTGTGGCCTGTTGGTGAGGTAGCTGGAGAGCCAGGTGACCAGGCAGGGGTCCACTCGCATCCTCTTCAGTTTGTCCTGAAGCATAAGGGGCTGGATGGTGTTGAAGGCGCTCGAGAAGTCCAAGAATGCCCCTTTTCCACCAAAGCAGTTCCAGGGCTGGTTCGGGGCCAGTGCTTAGTTTGGAACCGGGTTTTCTGTTTCCACTGACAAAGAACTGGCTCTGGGGCCAGAAAAGCCGGTTCCAGGCTAGCACCAACTCTCTGCTGGGCCAGAGGAAAGAACCGCTTACATCAGTGGGGGGCGGAGTTGTTAAGACCAACAACAATAACAAGACCGCGAAAGATCACCATTTTTAAGCGACGAGAAGCAGCAGCTGTACAAACGCGAAGTCATCCATTATTATTATTGTTGTTGTTGCTGCTGCTGCTTCTTCCATGTTGTTTTTGCTTCGATATTCATGCCAAGCTTTATGTAAATGTAGCGACGTAACTAATGTATACAGCAACGTAACTGACGTATACAACGATGTAACTGACATATACAATGACGTAATGACGTGGCTTCCCTTAGCACCGCAAGCTATGGAAAAGCAAACTGGTTCTCAGCTGGCTCGCAAGTTGAACGAGTTGTGTACTAGCACCTGCACTGGCCCCGAACCAGCCCTGGAACTGATTTGGTGGAAAAGGGGTAGAAGAGGATCCTCACTGTGCCATTTCCCTTATCCAGATGTGAGTGGGCTCGGTGTAGCAGGTAGAGGATGGCGTCTTCCACACCAACACCTGCCCGGTATGCAAACTGCATGCAGTCCTAGGCATGTTGTACCTGGGGTCTGAGGAGGCTGAGGAAGAGTCGCTCCAATGTCTTCATCAGATGTGAAGTGAGTGCCACTGGTAGGAAGTTGGCTGGCTCTTCTTGGGAACTGGAATGATGCATGATGTCTTCCAGAGGGTGGGCACTCTCCCCAGCTGTAGGCTGAGTTTGAAGATGCGTTGGAGTGGTTCACCCAGTTCAGCAGCGCAGATCTTCAGTAGTCGGGGACACACCTTGTCTGGGCCTGCTGCTTTCCTGGGGTGAAGCTTCCTCAGTTGACCTCTGACCTGGTCTGCAGTAATGTATGGAGGAGTCTGTGTTGAGGAGGGGGAGGAGGGGGCTGCTGTGATGACTGGGGGGAGGTGTGTTGAGGGAAGAAGTAGAGATGGCTGCAGTGAGGGAGAGGGTGGGGGGGACGTGGGCTGGTTGAACTGGTTGAAGAAGTCATTCAGCTCATTCTTGAGCTTAGATGTGGAACAGGTGTGCACCCAATGAATAGAGGGCGTGCACGTGACGTCACGAGGTCACGTGATATTTGTTTATCTGCCATCTTGGACGGCAAGGCCGCGCATAGAACTTAGACGAACCCGTTCTCATTATCAAGTGTGTGGGAGTAGATCTTTCAAGAATTGGTTATATCTTGTTCAGCATTTGGTTGTACCAATAGACAGGGCCAAAAGGAGGGCGTGTCATTTTATAGATTCCCTGCAGACGAGGAGAGACACGCAAAATGGGTGTCCGCTGTGCGAAGAGAAAACTGGTACCCCAGTTCTACCAGCCGAATTTGTAGTGAACACTTCATATCAGGTAGGTGTAATCTTCTAATTCGATACTCCTAGTACATCTGTTAAGTTGATTTTCAGATTGAATGATAACTGCATACTTAGAAACTAGACAGTACAGCGTTTGTGGCCGTCAGTCCGCTGGATCTCTAACGTTTAAAATGGCTATGCCTAGCCCTACTACCCTGGCCTAGTCTATGACAATGTTTTATCTTTTTGGCTCATATACAGTATGCCTTTGAAAGGCCAATCCATAGTAGGGATGGCGAAAACTAAAAAAAAATCTTGACCGACCACTGAGCCTCATTAGCCGGTTAAAGTTGGTTAACCTATGAGTTTAAACAGGGATGCAAACGGTGGATGCGCCTTTTTCATGGCTGAATCGTGCAGATCCGATTTTTTTTTTTTGGGGGGGGGGGCGTTGGAGTGTCTGAATAATTTCATCAGAGTAAATTCTGTATTAAAATTACTACATAAGCAAATGCCGTTACAGTCCATGAAACAGGAAGTATGAGAAGAAAACAGTAAATCAGAAAGCTGCGCACGTTTTCGTGGAAGCTGTGCAAATGTGCGCAGCTTTCTGATTTATTGGTTTCTTCTCATACTTTAGAGTTTAGATATCAAACATTCCTACGATAAAACGTCCTGCATAATCTCTTTATGATAAACGTCTTAATGCCACTTACCCGTGAGGTTATCAAGTAGACATTCTTCTTCGGAACCTTCCAGAGGTATAGTTGCGATACCCGTCCCGCAACAAAATGTGACCCCTCACCGAATCCAGGGACACATGTCGGCCGAAACGAATCCGAGATAATCGCAAAAGAAGCATTTTTTTTTCGAAATTTGTGATTTTTGTTTTTTTCCATCTTGTGCAAGTTGAGATCTTGAAGAATGCAATCAGTATTTCAGATAATAGATTGTTTTGTTGGAAAAGCATACATTTTTTGTTGCAAATTGTCTCGTTTTTGTCAGGACTGTAGCCTGCTGGGGGGTGTGGGTAAATTACCATATGGGCCATTCACATGATGATTTAAGTCATTTGTTTTTTTTTCCGTGAATCAGCTGTATGATACGAGCTGAGCGCATGGCTACTTAACTGCATACAGGCGTGTGATTTCACTATGGAATGAGTTACTAAACAGAGCGCAGAGGAGCTGAAACACCGCGAAGCAAACAGACACACGGTATTTACATCGGAGATCACCATTTCTAGCAAAAAAACCCGCAACCTCGTTTTCCAGATTGAATGGAATACTTGAATGATCGGATGATACACGGACCGTTCTAGGACTACATTATTCCATCGGAGGCATTGGTGTGTGCAAGGCGCTGTTTCTCTTTCTGATGGGGTGAGTTTATTAATCTAAGGCTGTGTGGTTATTTTTGCACGTAACGGAGAGTGTTGTGGTTTGGTTAAGCCTAGGTCACAATCACTGCGGTTTTTTTTTTTGTTCACGGAGAAAGACGTGCGTTGGCCGTAAGTTTGTCTTGCAACCTGAAAAAAACGTAAGCGCCTGTAGAGTTTGTTTGACATGACAAAGAACCTCTGCGGCCGGTCTGCGGCTCGAAAATCAGCACATCACACGCGTGCTCTCGTGCTTTTCACACGCGCGATCTCGTGCGTTTCATGCGCGCTCTCCATGTGTTTCTTGCGTTTTTTGCGTGTAGACCGGCTGTAGGAGCACATACAGCCGGTTGTGACCGAGGCTTTACATGAAACTAGTGTTGTGTTAGTTGTGTCATCATCGTGCTATCTTTCTTTCTTACGGTGTGAGTAATTTTTCAACCACAAAACGTTAAAGTATACTTTAGGACTTATTTTTGTACTTCATAATTGTGTTGGGCATACTTTGCATGGAAGGAAAATTGACGTGGTGATCTTTGTTTACATGAAAGGAGTATCATGCTAGCTCATAGGGGGTGGGGCTTTCCGTAATGTCATGCAAATGAGCAGCATTATGTGCCCGCCCTACACCCAGAGTAGCTGAGATGGAAAACTTTGAGGGCGATTTTCTCCCTTTTCTGTTTTAAGAAGTATACACTTTCAAAAGGCCACACATTCTTCAAATATTGTCAGATCTCCACATGGAAGGCATCATTGGAAAGCTTAGAAACTGTACTTTCTGAATCGGTCAATAACTCAAAATGCCCCCGGGCCGACATGTGTCCCTGGATTCCGTTATCTGCCACAAATATTTATAAGCTTCCAGGCTGTTGTAAGCTTTGAGGGCTTTGCCAGTGTAACACGATTCACGATTAACAAGAAAATTGTAAATGTTGTGTTAGGCCAGATCGGGCAAATCGCCGGCACCGCAGCTCCGAATTTCCCTGAACAAGGATTGCGGCAAGTTGTACGGATCTGCAATCCCCAACCTGGAACACTTTTCCATGTAACGCTGCCTCACGTCACCTTCAAGATGCTGAACAAACTTAGACAAGTTATCGCGCGATGTAGATGGGGTATTTTCCGAATTTTCTTGGGGATTACTCCCTGGATCCATTACGCTCGCGCAAGGTAAACAATCCTGATGCCGTCCAATATGGCAGAGTACACACGTGCGGGTCACGTGACTGCACATCTTCTATACTTGGGAGAGGGAGGGCGCTGTGGCACTTGGGAGTGGTCATCTGTGGCGGCCATATTTGAAGGCTGCCACAAAATCGGTGCAGTCACTGACACGTTGGTATAAAGTTTTTATTCATCAAATTTGCAAAAAAATAAAAATAAAAATGCTCTGTTTCTCAAAATCCAGTGAATGTGGATAGAATAAAACAGTTATTCCACTCAATCTCGGTGCTACGCGCCTCGTCACCTATCAGCTCATGTACGACTCGATTTTGTGGAATAACCGTTAAATATACCTAATTATAATCAACCTAAATTCAGCATTATCAAAATGGGCTTTTAGAGATAAACTATAACATTTTCCCAGATCCCTCCAGGTAAATCAGATCATTGTGCATGAGATAAGTCTCAAGTAAACTTCCTGAACACAGACACGGCCTCATTTTCGGGGTGCAGATGTTTATTTCTCCTGAATGGACAGAATTAACAATGAGGAGAAACCGATTTGTCTTCGTGATTGCCTGAGGGGGAAAGTGGCTCCTACTGGAAAAAAATGATCATAATTTAAAGTTAGATTGCCGTCCTGGCACGAAAAAGCTGAGCAAGCTGAATCTCCAAATGAGAGAGAGAGAGAGCGTGTGTGTGTGTGTGTGTGTGTGTGTATCAGAGCCATTGTTTGGCCTTATTATTTTCTAGTGCTGCAATAGTAAAAATGAGATAATAATAACTGAGTAACACGGAAGCAATTACATTCTCAAGCTGAGTTTAGTGAATTGTAATTTAAATGCATGTATTAACTGTTAAATTGTTAAATTTCCACACACTTGTTATGTTTTATCATAAACGTGCAGGCTGGATTCCTGGCACAGCTACAATTTTCCATAAAGGAAAAGATGTGGACACGAGCATTTCCCTTTCCGGTGTCGGTGTCAGGATGGAAGGTGAAGGAGAACCTGTGGGTGGAGACGAGACTCACAGCTTGGTGATGGTTCCAGCTTTTATGAGGATTCCTTCTTGTCTTCATGATCTTTCTCTTGGTTTGGTGATTTTATTGAAGAGAGAGAGAGAGAGAGAGAGAGAGAGAGAGAGAGAAAGGAAAGTAGAGTACAGCCGTGGCAAGCACCGTGAAGATCTGAGAAAGGAATAAAACACCACGTGTTGTGCTGTTATCGGAAAATAACCAACGACAGCATGGTGTAATGAAGCGGAGTTAATGTTACCATACCAAAGTTGATTATTTCCCTGTAGCAGCATGTCCTGAGGTTTTGTTTCTCTGACACCACATATACACTCACTTGCCACTTTATTAGGAACACCCATCCATCCACCTGCTGTTTTATTTTCTGCAGTTCTCTAACCAGCCGATCCCTCGACGGCAGCACGATGCATCAAATCATCCATTCATCCATCATCTGTAGCTGCTTATCCTGTCCTACAGGGTCACAGGCAAGCTGGATCCTATCCCAGCTGACTACGGGCGAAAGGCGGGGTACACCCTGGACAAGTCGCCAGGTCATCACAGGGCTGACACATAGACACAGACAACCATTCACACTCACATTCACACCTACGCTCAATTTAGAGTCACCAGTTAACCTAACCTGCATGTCTTTGGACTGTGGGGGAAACCGGAGCACCCGGAGGAAACCCACACGGACACGGGGAGAACATGCAAACTCCACACAGAAAGGCCCTTGTCAGCCACTGGGCTCGAACCCGGACCTTCTTGCTGTGAGGCGACAGCGCTAACCACTACACCACCATGCCGCCCTGCATCAAATCACACAGATACAAATCAAGAGCTTCAGTTAATGTTCACAATGTTCAAACATCAGAATGGGAAACACTGTGATCTCACAGTGAAGTGTGACTTTCTTTCACTGGGGTATGGGTGTTCGTTTGAACCAGATGAGTATTTTTCGTTTTAGTATTTCAGAAACTGCTGATCTCCTCCTGGGGTTTTCACACACAACAGTCTCTAGAGTTTACAGAAAAAATGGTGCGAAAAAAAACCATTGAGTGAGTGAGTGAGTGAGTGAGTGAGTGAGTGACAGTTCTGTGGGTGGAAAAAAACCCCGCCTTGTTTATAAGAGAAGTCAGAGGAAAATGGCCAGATTGGTTCGAGATATTTATTTTTTTTTGCCAGGAAGGATATAGTAACTCATATAATCACTCTTCACAACCGTGGTGAGCAGAAAAGCATCTCAGCATGCAACACAGATAGAAGACCGCATTGGGTTCCACTCCTGCAGCCAAGAACAGGGATCTTGGTATCAACAAAGTGGCATTTAAAGTGGCAGTGAGCGAGTGTACACACTCTCTCTTTAAGTTAATCAGAAATAATAAAGTTACAGCTTGACCTCTGATGCTTAGCAAGTGCTGACACTGGAGACTCCTTCCATAAATGTTCCATGAATAATTGTCTCCTCACAGATATTGCACAAGTTTTTAATCTGCAATCAGTTTTTTTTTTGGAATGAGCTGTTACTATGGAAACGATAACGTATTAGAATGTGTTCATTATTACACCCATGTGATTGCATTTCTGACCAATCAGAATCCAGAATTTAAACAGTGCAATGGAGGAATGGAGAATTTGGAGAACATACTCGGAGGAAAGTGCTGAGAGAGAGAGAGAGAGAGAGAGAGAGAGAGAGAGAATGAACATGCCCCTCCCACTTGGAGAGCATTGTCAATTTTGCCCTCTTGGATGTATGTGGTAATAACGGGTATTTCTGCTGTCAGAATATAAAGCAGGTCTGACGCTCAAAGTGCCCTGTGACAGCAAGGAAGGAAAGTCAAGGCATGTACCTGTAGCTGTGTCTATAAATATCACTTTCAGGTCCCGAGCAGAACGTCTAATGATCCAGGTTGGGTCACCTTGCCTCGAGGCATTATTCATGGAGCTCTCCCTGGACCCTCTTAGAGCCCAGATCAGTCAATTAAAGTAACTGCAGGCAGCATGGAGCGCTCACTGAATGTCACAGTTAATGCAGAGTCCACTAATCATGCACACACACACACACACACACACACACACACACACACTGACTGTTGTTCCAGCTCTCTATAGACATGTTATAATAATGTGATTAGTAAATATACAATCTTGGGAATTCTACTTGCACATGCTGTCCATCATTCTATGACTCTTCTCGTTCTTCTCATTGCTGTGTCTTCAGAATCTGAGATCAGAAAATATCAGGCAGACTTTGAATAAAACGTATCAGAAAATCAGAACAGCACTAGATGGTGCTTCAATCCATATGATACACATCGCTGATGGAAGGAGGTTACAGTTATATCATTTAAACAGAGACGGATCCAGACGAAGAATCCGACAGATGCACATTTGCAAAAATATTTTCACGAATTTTACCAGATCGCTATGGATTTTCACAGGGGTGTTGAGCACGCCGAGCCCTTTCCGATGAGGTCAGCCACAGCCTGCTACGACCATGGCTCGGCCCGCTATTCGCCCCGAAGCCCCGTGTGAGCATGGCTTGCTGAAAACTTTAATATGAGCCCTGACTCCAGCCGCGGGTGCACGCAGGGATTTAAAAATTCATAACTCGGCCACTGAAAGTTCCAGCCCCGCCAAACTTTACAAACAGGCACCTCCCTCTCTCCGAGATCATTCGAAACAGCACAGGCACAGCCTGCTACGACAGCGGCTTGGCCTGTTATTCATGACGAATTTCGACCTCTTTCTGGATCATTTTATTGGTTTGACCTAGATTCTTTGTCTCAGGTTATGCTATGGAGCACTTGCATGTGACGTCACAGCCGATCCAGATTGTGACAGACGCCATCTTGTCGGTCAAACGCCATATTTCCGCCTTCTACTTCTACCTTTTCTTCTGGAAAACCCTACTATATACAATTCTACTACAACGGCTGCGGCTACAAGCTCTCCCTACCTGTGCACGTTTTTTATGTTTGCGTGTTGTTTGTCTGTACCGGACTTCAATATCCACTACAACCGTATGGACTTACTGGACATTGGTTCCCAGCAGAAAATGACGGTTTGTAGCGATTTCCATCACATGCACAACATTCCGGACGAGATAGCGAGACCAGCGGGGTCTCTGTGGATTGTTATCAGAAGCAAAGCGAAGGAGGCGGCGTCGGGAGCGGAAGCAAAAGCGAGGCTGCAGAGCCGGCCTGTTGACTAAGCTCAGAAAACAGCTACTCAAATCTCCACTGCTAAGCCTCCATCTCTCCAACGCCAGATCCATGGTAAACAAGACGGACAATTTGGAATTACAGCTGGAATTACCTTATTCTATTCTATAATCGGCTGGTCAGTGCTATACTCAATACTTAAGTGACTTACCCGTCCAATGAGGATTATTTTCTTGTTTACAAGATGCCGTGGCTGACAAATCCTGAATTTCTGTAAAGATAACTGTCCAGAGATTTATAAGCACGCAGTGCTTCACCACTGAACAGCGAGGGAAAGTTGATGAGGTAATTATACACGTCTGGGTATTCCGCTGGCAGTTCAATATCCACTGACACGGTCGTGAAAACTCCGTCCGGTAAGCCATAAGGGTCACTAATCTGTAGATCGTTTATTTTAGACATATATCTAGTTATCTGTTCATTAGAAAAATGAGCCGTGTAGTCCGTCGGTTGAAATTGATCCATTCTGTACACGAATGCAGCAGTACTCAGCTGTGTTTTTTACCGACAAGATGGCGGCTGTGTGCTTTCCGGTCACGTGACTGCAAGATCTCTATATAAAGCATCATGAGAATACAAGTTATTAGGTCGGGTAAGCATCACCGCTTACCACAGGTGGTCGGATCCTGAATCATTAGTCTGTTGGTTGAGTGTAGCTATAGCCCATGTAGCCGGCTAGCGGTAAAGTAAACAAATGCCCTGTGACTGATGCCAAGTGGTGCACATATATTTCTGACCAATGCATGTGCATCCATTGCATCGGTCTGGATCCGTCCCTGTTTAACATGGATATAATTTTTCTCTCAGATCAGATCAGAGCTCTATACTTGAGATAATATCGTAAAGCTTTGACCTGATTTTGGATGGCTTTTGCGACCATCCGACATCCATACAAATGATGTCCATGTACCACTACAGGGAATCCGATCATAAGTGCAAGGCAACGTATCTCATAAACATTCGACCACCAGACAACGAAAGTTGTATCTTTATTTCCATAAGATAGATGGGTTTTTATCCAGCGCTTATTTTTAATTTGCTTTTTAAAAAATAACATGGGATTGTTTACGAACATATTTATGGAAAACATACATATTAAACGAGCTAAAATAGCTTTAGTAATCCACAAGCTTGTTGGGCAGTTTTTGATTGTGACCAAACGACTGTTTGACGGATCAAGTTTGAAATATCAAGATTGCATCTCGAACCCTCGGAGCTCATACACTGCATTTGGTCGAGGATGTTCTTTTCCAGTCGGTTTTGTGGTTTTGTTCCCCAAAGTTTTTCATTTCATCTCATCTCATTATCTCTAGCCGCTTTATCCTGTTCTACAGGGTCGCAGGCAAGCTGGATCCTATCCCAGCTGACTACGGGCGAAAGGCGGGGTACACCCTGGACAAGTCGCCAGGTCATCACAGGGCTGACACATAGACACAGACAACCATTCACACTCACACCTACGCTCAATTTAGAGTCACCAGTTAACCTAACCTGCATGTCTTTGGACTGTGGGGGAAACCGGAGCACCCGGAGGAAACCCACGCGGACATGGGGAGAACATGCAAACTCCACACAGAAAGGCCCTCGCTGGCCCCGGGGCTCGAACCCAGGACCTTCTTGCTGTGAGGCGACAGCGCTAACCACTACACCACCGTGCCGCCCCCAAAGTTTTTTTTTTTTTAATCCTACTGGTTTTTTCATAGCAGGCAATGCACAGTATCTTTGCATTATCTGCTTTTTTACCTGAACAATTTCTTACTCTGCACACTCGTGTAAACATAATTATAAACTATCATCATCATCATCATCATCATTGTACACTTCAATAGCAATTACAAGCATCTTTCCTGGGCGTTAGATAATCTAAGCCTACCGTGGATTGATATCAACATTGATTAGTTCTTATGTCCACTAATATCACTATCCAAAAGCAACAGCTCACAGCCATGGCATTTTCAAATCGCTGTGGTATAAGAGGAATAAAACCCTTCAGGATGTTCTGTTTTAGGAAAATAATCAACTTTGTGTCAGGTTACATCACACCACTTCATCGTTGATGATTTTCCTACAGCAGTATGATTATTTATAGTCTACTGATCAACCTCCTAGCATTACAATAGCTTTTTTAGTGATCTCATACTAGATATAAGCCCCACCCCATAGTATGGGGATTTAATAAGCCCCACCCTGCTGCATGGGAATTAAATAAGCCCCACCCACCTCACAGTATTGGAATTACATACATCACAGAGGTGGAATTCATAAAGCCCTGTCTCACAGCCACTTCCCAGAGAGGGTAGGAAGGGACTTACTTAAGTCCCGCCCAAAACTGGGAGTTATGGTGCTTTAAAATGGGGTCATGTTTACCATGTTTGTGAGAAGAGACCATATAAACGCTTCAGATGTGGAAATTTTTTATTCCAAGTTTACAATAAACGGTGGAGGCGTATGGAAGTACATTTTTCGGCGGATGACGTAAATATATTTATGATGGAATTTTAATTGTATAGAGTTTTCTTCGTAAGTTTATAATACGTCTGAGGAAAATGTTGATATTCCCAACTGCCTCTACGTTACCCGCTCGTTATGGTGTTAACGTCAACCTGAACACAAGTAGCCTTGTGGTGTCCATGTTGAACGCAAAGTATTTCGTGTACGCAAGTTCCCATGTCCTAATCACAAGCTCACGGTTCCATCTGAAAGCAGGATTAAATAAGCTCCTCCCTAAACTGTGAGAATTTAATTAGCCCTGCCTCCAGTCAAAAGAATACAGCACAAGACCCAGCCCCCAACCTGGCAATTAAACAAACCCCGCCCCCATGTGTCATGTATACAAATGTTTGTTTTTGAAAAATACTGAATTTCTTTGTCAGAAATTAAATTAAATGAAAGGAGTGAAAATTAAAGATAATTCACGGTGGTGCAGTGGTTAGCACAGTCACCTCACAGCAAGAAGGTTCTAGGCACGAGCCCAGCGGCCGATGAGGGCCTTTCTGTGTGGAGTTTGCATGTTCTTGCCGTGTCTGCATGGGTTTCCTCCGGGTGCTCTGGTTTCCTCCACAGTTTAAAGACATGTGGTTAGGTTAATATGGAACGGCGTTGGGCTGAGGTGCCCTTGAGCGAGGCACCGAACTCCCAACTGCTCCCCGGGCGCTGTTAGCATGGCTGCCCACTGCTCAGGGTGTGTGTGTGTGTGTTCACTGCTTCAGATGGGTTAAATGCAGAGAGGAAATTTCACAAGTGTGTGATGAATAAAGTTTTTCTTTCTTTCTTTCTTTCTTTCTTTCTTTCTTTCTTTCTTTCTTTCTTTCTTAACAGAATTCAAGTCTGAAAAATATCTAATGATGAAAGTAATTAATTTCAAGATAATAATCAGGACTTTTTGCAGTGGAAATGTTACATTAACAGGTTACATCAAGCCACGGAAAGGTTTTTTTTTTTCCTGTGGAACGTAAATCTTAAAGATTAACACTTGATGAAAATAAACACCATTTGTGGGAAAATCTCTGAATTGTTCCAGACCACTCCTCACTGAAACATGACCATTTGTGTGTATGATCGGATGCGTCCCCGCCCACTGACACACACACACACACACACGGCTGAGCTTGGAGGGTCCGTGAGATGATCAGGAGCTACAGTGTGTCCACGCAGCTGCTCCGTTTTCACGCCGTTTAGTGGCTCGGATTGCGTTCCTCCGCGTTCCTGTGTGCGTTCCCTCTGCGTTCCTCTGCGTTGTGGAACCGGGTTCTTTCCTGCAGAGCCTGGAGAGGATTAAAGCACATGGTGAGTGGAACACGGAACACTTTCTTCACTTCCAACACACACACACACACTGCAACGTGAGCAGACTGGAGAAAAACCTCAGGCTGAACTTTTCTCCTGACTCTGCGACACAAAAAACGAGGAGCTCATGTTGAACAGAATGCGTTAAAAAGAAACAACAACAATAACAGAGGTTCCGAGTTGCGCAGAATTTACGCGTCTCGTTTTTGCGCAAACGCGTGAAAGGAGCGTCGCGTCGCAGCGAATCACTTTTCTGCTTTTGTTATCAGTGCAAAAGCTCAACTAAACACTGCTGCTGAGAGCTCAGGGTTCTTCAGCTGGAGGGAGGATTATAATCCCGAGTTTAATCCCAGAATAAAAAAAAAAGAAAAATGCGTAAAATGTTCCAGATATTTGCTTTTGGACGCACATGGGCGGAAGGAAGGCGTGATTTCTGATCCTTCTCCTTCTGAGTGTGAAATGATGCATTATTAATTATTCTGTATTTTATTATTATGCGATTATATTATAGCCTCCTGAAGGAGAGAATGAATGACTTGAAGTTGTTATGCGCGCGTTATAACGCGTCTTTTACGCGCGGTTCATGTTGGAGGCCAAAATCCTCTCACCTGCAATTACAAACCTTTAATTAGCATATTTCATTTCAGCAACTGTTTATAGTGAAAATGACTCAGGAGGAGATCCAGACTTTCACTTCCTCTTCTTCTTATTATTAAAAATACCAGGATTCATGAATATACAAATGAGGAAACGCCCATTCCTAACCATCTCGTCGCCTAACTGCTCATTCTACTGGTTTTCATGTTAGACATAAATATGCAAATGAGGACACGCCCATTCCTAACCACCTCGTCTCCTAACTGCTCATTCTACTGGTTTTCATGTTAGACATGAATATGCAAATGAGGACACGCCCATTCCTAACCACCTCGTCTCCTAACTGCTCATTCTACTGGTTTTCATGTTAGACATGAATATACAAATGAGGAAACGCCCATTCCTAACCACCTGGTCTCCTAAAGGCCAATTTATGCTGACAACCCAGCGTCGCAGATAGCGTGGCAGACAGTGTCTGCGTAGCCCCCCCACCTTCGCAGACGCTCTGCGCGCACCTCCCAAAAATTGTGACCACCGCAGAAGCCTCGCAGACAGCGTCGCAGACAAGAGGGCTCTGATTGGTCCACTCTACATCCGCTGTACACGCACTTCCGCTTCCCTACTTTCCCGGTTTGGTTTGTTTTCACGACCGCCATTTTTAAAAACACGAGCGAAGATGGAGCAGCACGAAGAGCGGTTGATCGAGGAAGTGAGGAAGTACGTACATCTATACGACTCCAGTTCTAGTCATTATAAGTAACCGGAGGATAAACACTCCACTAACCACACCCACCAACTACTCCTAACGATTTCGCGACTTCGCGCCCCCTTGCATTGTGGTGGTGAATAACATCGCGCACGCCTATTACTACCCCGCTCAACGATAAATTACAACTTTCTGCGAAAAGCTGTCTGCGAAAGCCTTGTCGCAAGAGCATGCAGAGGCCTTAACTGCTCATTCTACTGGTTTTCATGTTAAAAATGAATATGCAAATGAGGACACGCCCATCAACCGCGAGTTGGCCTAGTGTCTGCCTCTCGACCCGGAGATTGCGAGTTCTACTCGCGGTCGGGTCGTACCATCATAAAAATGATACCTACTACCCTCTGGCAAGGCATGCTGCAATACAGTTGCGAGTGGGGAAGTCAAACTCTCGTGGTCACCATAGGACCCGCCCCCCACTGTAACCCTAGCTCTATCGGCGAGAGACCCGAGGGCTGTAGAAATGGAGATTGGCACTGCACCCATACACCTTAAAGAGTCGATTCGTACCAGGACAAGAGACTGCCTGGGAAGACCACATTCTGCCATGAAAGGGACTTTGACTTTGACACGCCCATCCCTAACAGATTCTTCTACTGCTCATTCTTCTGGCTTTGATGTTTTGGCTCTGTGTTTCCTGTAACATGAACACAAACAGTTCTGGTTCCATACCTGATCTGAACACACCCCCTCCTCATGTCAACCAATCAGCATTGGCCTATAGGCTTGTTAACATCCAGTTAGCTTATCAGTGGACTGCATGTTAACACGTTCTCCGTAAAACACACAAGTACAATTTGACACCGAGGTATAAATTATATGTCGTGTTGTTGTTGTATTTATTCTTTTTTTTTTTTGATGTTTGTTTTTGTATTGCTGGCTGTGCATCTAATGGCCCTCCGGGGATAATAAAGAAACCTTGAACCTTAAACCAGCGCTAATATCATGACGATTAGCTAATCTATAGCTCGCCGGCTAGTCAACTATGTTGCATTACTAGCATCACGTGAGTGAGATTTCACAGATATGAGTCTCAAGTGACATAATTTTCTTAGTAATTTATTTAACCGCAGCCAAATCTGTTAAAGTATAATATTACCATGGCAACCACCATGTGTGCTTTGCTAACTTCATGTTAGCTAGCACGCTGTGTCAGTGGATTAAAGCGTACAGGTACTACCAAGTTGTCTTCAAGTAATTAGCATGCTGTACGTGATTGGTCAAAAGCCGTAGAATTTATTTTGTGACATCACAAATTAAGCTCATACATACATAGCTCTGCCCCGAGGATTTTTTTTACACAGTGGTGTAGTGGTTAGCACTGTCACCTCATAGCAAGAAGGTCCAGGTTCAAGCCCAGCGGCCGGCGAGGGCCTTTCTGTGCGGAGTTTGCATGTTCTCCCCGTGTCCGCGTGGGTTTCCTCCGGGTGCTCCGGTTTCCCCCACAGTCCAAAGACATGCAGGTTAGGTTAACTGGTGACTCTAAATTGACCGTAGGTGTGAATGTGAGTGTGAATGGTTGTCTGTGTCTATGGCTACGTTTACATTACGTCGAATCAGCGGATCATCAGATTAACGTTCTTAAAACGATTCGCGTTTACACTAAAACCGTTAGCCGTGCACACAGCAACACCAATACGCGGATACGCTCGGCTCCGCAGGCATCCTGCGCTCCAAATCACTCCGCCCTGAACAGCGAGTGCCCTCTGGAGGGTGCGCACTCCGGCCCTGCGCAGCTCACAGAGCGCGCGAGTGAAGTGAACAAGCCACGATTCGGGACTGAGCCGCTGTGTGTGTGATCCCAGCGCATATCACTTATTACTTGCAAGTGGAAGGATGGCAAGCCTAAAGACAATCATAACTACACAATGGGCAGTATTTGCATCAGTATTTGCAGTATTTTCATACTTTTATACTCTTTAATGAAAGGTGATACAAGGCGGAAGTCTGCGCCGTTTTTCAGCAGTCGCGTCACATGACCAACGCCAGCGAATCAGGAAGGTGGATGTCACAGTGACGTTGTCCAATGAGACGCCAGCTAGAGCTCAGCACAGCGTATTCGCGTATTCTCAATGTTTACACAGCACCGGAGCTGATACGATCTAGATTGAATACGTGGACGCTGGCGGATTCCTGTTTCCCCGCTTTTTCAGGGGGGTTAATGTAAACGGACAGTGCATCCGCGAAGAAAACGAGACAGATACGGTCTAGTGTAAACGTAGCCTATGTGTCAGCCCTGTGATGACCTGGCGACTTGTCCAGGGTGTACCCCGCCTTTCGCCCGTAGTCAGCTGGGATAGGCTCCAGCTCGCCCGCGACCCTGTAGCACAGGATAAGCGGTTACAGCTAATGGATGGAAAAACATGATTTTTAGTGGTTGGTGTTCTGATATTTTTATTGAATGTAAATAAGTACTAAATGCATGCAAATGCGTGAAAACAACACACCCAAAGGAAATAACTGTTTTAAATTTGTAATTTTTGAGCTCAAGGAGGTTTTAACATTGTGAAATATTTAAATGTTTTTCTTCCCTGTCTAAAAGCACAGTTTGCCTTGAGCTGCGACCTTCACGACTGATTTTTCAGCCCGCTGCTTGCATTTTTTTTCCTTCCGAAATATGCGCGCTTGTCAACCTCAAGGCCTGAGTTAATGACCTGTATGGAACAACAGTTCCTTCATCTGTGAAGGAAACTGAGAACAACGAAAATTCCTGGGTTTATCACACGGAAACAGACTTTGTGTTGCAGATCTGAGACCCTGATAGTTCACGTCACACGACTTCCTCTCATCACCTACTAATAGGGGACATAATGAGTGTGTAACATATTTAAGCTGACCCAAGGTCTTGGGTGTGGTTTTTTTTTTGTGAAACATTTTCTGGTTGTTTCTGCTTCATTGCTGAAACCTGCCACCAACAATCTTCTCATCTGCTCATCATTTATGAGTAGGGGAAAAAAAGCCAGTCAGGAAAATCCCTTTCACAGTGGAATGACTCTCCGTCTTCATTCCTGCTGCTGTTCATCCTCAGGCTTTAGCTGTGACAGGAGAAATGGCTCAGATGGAGAAAGCCGAGAGCTGATTGGCAGGTGACGGGAGGGACTTCGAGTTAACAGGATTAGTGAAGTGTGTGTTTGTGTGTGTGTGTGACGGGAAGCCCGAGCTCATCTCTCCCCACTGTGATTAAACAGATTGACTCCGAATGGAGCAGAGGTGAAAAAGCATCGACGTGCCAGTCCACAAGCTGATTTCGTGCCACCAGACACCATCAGGCTTCGCACACAATCCACACCTGAACCAGCCAGAGCTCAGAAACAGATCATTACACACTTTAAGTTGATTACTTACGATGCAGACACCGTGTGGTCAGACTCGATGACTGCTCGCGGGTTAAATCCAGAACAATGAAGTAAACACGCCTGTTAGTCTTTTATCTGCTGCTGATGTTGCTGTAGATACTGTCGAGGCGATATGACAGAAATATCATATCACGTTTCTCGAAGATGTTTTTATGATATGTGATAAATATCATGATATATATACTGTCGGTTTGTAGCACAGTAGTGATGCATTGCAAAAAAGAAATAAGCCTGTCTGATACTTTATTCAGCTTCTACAAAAAATCTTTTGTTTTTGATTTAATTAAAGTTGACATTTTTATTAAAGTTTTTTTACATTTATTGACAATTTTTTAAACATTAAAATAAAATTTTAAATTAAATAAAACTTTTGAATATTTTTTCTTTTAATTTAATAAATTTTAATTAAATTAAATTTTAAATTAAATACAACTTTTCAATAAAATTTATTTATTTGAATTTAATTAATGTTTTAAAATTTGATTTTTAAAATTTTTAATTTAATCCAATTTAAAATAAAATATTTACATTATTTTAAAATTTTAATGGGCGTCGTGGCTCAGGTGGATAAGGTGCCATACCATAAATCCAGGGACCCAGGTTCGATTCCAACCCGAGGTCATTTTCCAATCCCTCCCCGTCTCTCTCTCCTGCTCATTTCCTGTCTCTACACTGTCCTATCCAATAAAGGTGTAAAAAGCCCCCCCAAAAAATTAATTTATTTTTGAAATTTTCAATTAAGTAAAAATTTTAAATTAAAATTAAAAAATTAAATTTAATTTATTTTAAAAATTATAGCCTATTAAAAAATTTACAGTAAATTAAATTTTAAATTAAATTAAACTTTTAAATTACATTTTAAATTCGATAATTTATTTAAATAAAATTAAATTTTAAATTATGGCCCTTTTCCACTACCCTTTTTCAGCTCACTTCAGCTCGCTTCAGCTCACTTCAGCCCGACACGGCTCGCGTTTCGACTACCTCAGAGCAGCACGACTCAGCTCGCTTCAGCCCTGCTTAGCACCCAAAACTCGCACGGTTTTGGAGTGGGGCTGAAGCGAGCCAAACCGAGCTGAGTGAGGCTGGGGGCGTGAGCAGACACTCCCCTGTGCACTGATTGGTGAGGAGGAGTGTCCTCACACGCCCACACACGCCCCGCGAGCACGCTGGGATCTGTAAACACCGTAAACCCGGAAGAAGAAGAATTACGAGAATTTCTGAAGCCTTATGCGCCTCGCCTCATCTATAGACCCTTTTCACGTGACGTCACGACAAACGCGGCCGCCATTTTGGACATGTACTACCAGTAGTTTATCACAGCCAGCATTGAGGAACGGCAGCAAAGAAAGTGTTTATTTTCAGCAAGACTTCCATCATGCCACTATATTGTTGTGCACCTGGATGTAGTAACCATCAACAAACAAGGCAAGGGTTATCATTTTATCGGATCCCGACGGAGAAGATGGATAGCGGCCATAAACAGGAAAGATTGGCAGCCCTCGGCATACCAGCGCTTGTGTAGTGACCACTTTGTTGGAGGTAAGACGAATAAAATTAGCCAGAAAAGGCATTACATTGCTGTTAACATTCTGTGGCGGCGAGTGTGTAACCAAAAAGGCTAAAATAACCCACTGTAACCTCTTTGTTCTTCTGTAGTAGCTATTAGCTAATGACATTAGCTAGCGTTGTGTTCCTTTGCTGTTGGTAGACTGTAGGACAGATCAGAGGCAGTGTCCTACAAACAGCGCTTAATTTGAGGGGGAGCAAGCCGGAGCGCGCTCCGGAACCTCGGGCGTTGGCTCCGGCAGCTATTTACACTGGATCCGGTGATCCGACACCTCTTTTGACTATGTAACAAAAAAATAACAATAATAATAATTAAATAAAAAAAATGCAAGTTTATTTAGTGTTAATGTCTGATTTTGATATCTGTCTTGTTGGTGATTTCTCTCATGAAACGACATCCACAAAATATCTGCAGATGAACTTAATTTGCAGTGTTATTACAAAACATGCCCAGAAGCGCAGCGCCGCGCCCCCCTCCCCCCCTCTTTTTTTCCGCACCGGAGCCGCTCATCCTCTGCGCTCCGGGACCTCCCACTTTACAAATTAAGCACTGCCTACAAATAAGTGTTCAAAACAAGAGGAACATGTATTTGTCTCTTAAATCCAGGCCGTTCCCTGTAATCTGTCACAACGGTTGGAGAAAGTAATGGCAAATAGTGAGCACACAAACCGTAGAAGGTAAACTGTACACAGCGCCAGGGCAGTGTGATGGTATGTCTACTTTTAGACTGTGTCAGCTTATCAGTGAACACACTCGTCACTCGATGAGTTTCACGTCTTTACGACGGATACTTAAATGTGTGTGTTAGGTATTATTGTTGCAGTCTAAGCAGTCATTGTAGCAGCTAGATGAGCGAGAACCGAAAGGGTCTGTGCCATAAACCGTTATTTCTGTACGGCGTTGCTAATGTGTCGTTACTGTTGTTATTTCTCCCTCTGCTCGCCCTGTAAATGCCCTACGTCGCTGGATAGCGAAGGTGTTTTCTGCATCTCGCTCCTTTTTCTTGTATGTTCTCCGTTTGTCGCCTTCCTCGCATTCAAACCAATTCGAGCCGAAGTCCGCTACATGTCCAAAATGGTGGTCACGTTTACGAAGGTCACGTGACTGAAAAGGGTCTATACGCTCTTGCCAGTATCTGTTGGCGTTGTCGGTGACAACAAGCCACAGAACCAAGACCAGCAACACTAACGACTCCATGTCCTCCATGTTTATTGTTTACTATCCGGGTCGTGAGACTACCGCTTAAAAGATCACTGATGTCACTGTTTGCGCTGCTTAACGACATCACGTGACGTCCACCCACTTTCGCTAACTCCACCCACTTCCAGCCAGCACGGTTCAGCGCGGTTGTAGTCGAAATGCAACTCCAACAGCCCCGCTCAGCTCGACTCAGCCCAACTCAGCACGGCACGGCTCAGCCCAACTCAGCCGCGTTGGTAGTGGAAAAGCGGCATTATTTTTTAAAAATTTAATAAGATATATTTAACAAGGAAATTAACATTTTTATCCGGAAAAAATTAAGTACACAATCTGAACATCAAATAACCAGTTACTAATCAGTTTGCAGTTATTTAAATAAACAAACAAATAAATAAATAAACATTTTAAACATCATTTTATTTCATAATATATTCCATATGATTTATTTATCTATTTATTTATTGATCTAAATTCTAGTTTATCCTGGCAGCCCTTTCCTGCCTGACTGTTGCAGAATGAAACATGGAACGTACCATTCTCCAGTGTAGGGGCGCCGAGCTCATAAATGACAAATATAAACAAATAAACACAAATAAATAAAATCCTGCAGGGAAAAACTTTAACTGTATACAACCCTGAAATGTTTTTCATCTTTTGTGGACCATTTGTGCATTTTTATAAAATTTATTTAACAAAGGAAAAATTATTTTTAAGCATTTGGAGAATGAGAATTTTAAAAAAAAACTGATCCAGAGGTTTTATTTTTGGCCTTTATTTTTAGTTTGTTATGCAAAACCTGTGACGTTTTTTTTATTTCTGTTTCTTTGCTCTTGTTAGATAGGGACACACACACACACACAGTTCTGCATCTGGTTTTCAGTGATTGCATTAAAAAACCAGCTTTATATGTTTTGATCTTGGACACAAAAGGTTCGTTGCCTCAGAACTGGCGCTTTATCAGAGTGCTCTATTGTCCCGAGCTCCACCTGCCTGCCGCCGCTAATGGTCTCTCCTCGGCTGGGATGAATAGCGGCTCGGTTGTAGCCCGTCTCCAGTGTTCTGAATGCAGAGCAGGGCCGTGAGCAAAACGGTGAGAGGCGTGTGTATGGCTTTGTGCGAGCTCAGCATGGGGGAGAGGGCGGATAAAGCCCACAGGTGTCTCTGTTCCCGCTGCTTTCAGGCGCGAGTCAGGGAGCTGGAGCACGCTGTGTTTCGGCTAATTAGGAAAGCGAAAGGGACGGCGTGAGCACTGTGTGTAACAATCGTGCGTCTCTGCTCCTGTGTGGAGCTGAGATTTGGGGCGGGGAACTTGTGAAACGTCTGGGGACAAACTTCAGTCCCATCTGCCTCGCCTTTTTATCTGGTGTGTGCAAACGACACGACCCTTTTTTTTCTCATGAGCTTGAAGTTCATTACCTTAAAAATAAAACCTTCTGTTTATGTCCAGTATCTATCTCGAAAGATAAATATTTAAATAATATGAGAATATTTTTGTTTCGCAATAAATAAAGAATGTTTAATGTTTATTGTGTGCAGCTGTAATGATGACTGCGCAGGCCGTCTCTAAGAAAGAAAAAAAAACAAGCAAAAACCTCTTTCAACAAATACAACGCTGTTTAAACATACAACACATTTGTAAAGTGATCTTCTCCGTAATGTCAACCCTGAATCATCAGGAGAAGATAAGCACGACTGTAAAAAAAAAAAAACAACCCTCCAGTGGGATGGGAATAACTACCAAATGAACACTGCTTAGTTTTTTGTGGCCTGCAGCTGGATGAGCTGATGCAATCACACGTCGTCCGTCCACAAGTTACAAAAATCGCTCCTCCTCCTACAGGATTGATTGGCTTTCGATCAAACTCATATACAATGTTCCCCAGGTTGGTGTCCATAAAAGTTGTCAAGACGGTGGTGCCACCAGCCATATTTACGATTTTGTGGGCGTCTGAAATTTTTTGGGTGACTCGTCACACCAAACCCTACTGTTCGTAAACTGCTCGAACATTTTCACTGAAACTCACCCAGAAGACTCTAAAGACATATTCCAAGAAGAATTGTTCACCAGGTGGCGCCACCTGCCATGGATGCGGCTACAGAGGGGTCATGTGCAATGCCACGAAAATCGCTACTCCTACAGGATTGATCGAATTTCAAACTCACACACAACAGTGGGCGGTATGAGCTACAGCCTCATGGAGGCTATTTTTCTTTTATATTTTACGTGATATTGGAAGGTTATGTGTTTTAAGTTGTATCACGCTTGTAGTACTCGAGTCCAGGACTGTTTTCACAAAATAGTTTTCTTTAATGCGGACATTTAAAAAAAAAAAGCATGGCCTATTCTATAATTGCAGGTACATTTCAAGTACCAAGTCAAGTACCAATTTCAAGTCAAGTACCAAGTCAAGTACCATTTCAAGTACCAAGTCAAGTGACTTGACTTGGACTTGAACACTGATGACTCAGACTCGGACTCGTGCATTAACTGCATTTCGACTCGTAAATTGGAGACAAGGACTCTGATTTTTTCTTTATTTTTTGTAACATGACATAATAATCTGGCATAAGATATTTATATCTACATCAATTTTTAGATTAATTTTGTGCAAGAGACTCTGTTAGTCATTGTCAACTCTGTTATGGCTAAACTGGGCAATCCATTAACGCAATTGATGATAACAGAGTTGACATTTACCACCATTTTGTGTCTTAACGCCACATGCTAACCTCAAACTAGCGACCACACGGCATGTATAAACAGAATTTTATGGATTTTAATCGTATTGTTGTTTTAAAAAAAAAAATGACTGAGAGATTCACTCCAATATCACAATAACAGAGTTGATGAATAATTAAATCTACTGTTGGTGTAAAATCCTCACGTTTTGTTCAAATTAATGAGAGAAGAAACATAACATACCTCACTGCAGGCTTGTAGTACTCGAGTCCGACTCGTGCCCTAATTTTAAGGACCTGTGACTTGACTTGGACTTGAACACTGATGACTCAGACTCGGACTCGTGCATTAACTGCATTTCGACTCGTAAATTGGAGACAAGGACTCTGATTTTTTCTTTATTTTTTGTAACATGACATAATAATCTGGCATAAGATATTTATATCTACATCAATTTTTAGATGAATTTTGTGCAAGAGAACGCACATTCACCTGTTCATACGTCATGTTCAGGAACAAACTAACGTCAATGGCGCTAAAACGCCTGGAGAGACGCCGCTAGGATTGTCCGCTTTGCTTATACAGACTTCTCGTGCCGTGGGAAAAAATGCACTGCTGTGTGTTCCATATGTAGAAGAACTATCGAGGAGACAACGGGGACGACCTTGAACTTCAGTCATCATTTGGTAAGACTCCACCCAGAGAAGGAAGTGACACGCTATGTTCATTGCTCTGTTGATAATGGGCGGGGCTTGCTGAGCGATGAACTAGCTAGTGTTAACCCTCTCTCATGTTCATTGCCCTGTTGATAGTGGGCGGGGCTTGCTGAGCAATGAACGAGCCTTTTATCTGTAGCCTGTTAACTAAAATGGGGCAGTCGAGCAGTAACGTTCGTCCAACACAGTAGCAGAGACGCTTTCACATGAAGGCAGTAACAGCTACAGTCAAATGGTGCGGTTGGAGTCTTAGGCCCTGTCCACACGGCAACGGATTCAGGTGACTCCGATACAATTGCTTATTGTTTAGGCCTGGCGTCCACACGGCACCGGCGTTTTGGGTGCCCAAAACGCAATCTTTTTGAGAACTGGTTCCAGAGTGGAAAGATCTGGCAACGTTGCCGTTGTGAAGTCGTCTGGATGAGTAGAACGGATTTGTTTACGATGACGTCACAACCACATGACTGTGAGTGCTTCACGCCGGGTAGAAGTGTAACGAACTCGATGCAAGTTGTCAACAAATCCTATAACTTGGTTCATGAAACGCGCTTACAAAATATTTTCACTGTGAATATTTATTGTGTAATGGTGCAAAGTGAGAGAGAGAGAGAGAGAGAGAGAGAGACTCTGCCCTTAGGGCAGAGTCAATCCCGCCAGCAAAAATAGGGAAAAAAAGGAGCGATCTCACCTCTTCAGATGTTGGTTTAAGTCCTCCAATACATTCCTCAAAAAGGGCGTAGAGAGCAAATTAATCCATCAACGTGTAGCATTCAATTTATTCCGGACCATTAAAGACGCCGCCTTCCGCGTAGAATCATACGTCATCCTCGCCGCCATATTGGATAGGTCAAAGCGGAGAATAAAGATTAGCTGCGTTTAACTGTACCAACAGGTTTGCCGTCCAAACGAGATCACATGGGATTACCTTTCACAGGTGAGACGGGAAAAATACTTTTCATTGTATTTGGTCATTATAATGTAATTTTACGAACAGATTTTCCTGACTTTGTGGCTAATATGAAGTCTCGCGCATAATAGTTTATGCGCATGCGTCCTTACTTCTTCTATTGTTCTGGTGTCTCCGAAGGGACCGTCTTACAGCTCCCCTAGAGCTGTGGCATGTGTATTGCATCGTTTTCAGCAAGCGTTGCGTTGCCATGTGGACCTGATATTTTACTGATCGTTGCCCATTTGGACGCGATATATTTTTAAATAACATCTCGTTGCCGTTGTCGTGTGGATGTAGCCTTATTCTCGGACTCGACTCAGACTCGAAATTTTCTTTAATGACTCGGTC
This sequence comes from Neoarius graeffei, assembly GCF_027579695.1. Classification (NCBI taxonomy): domain Eukaryota; kingdom Metazoa; phylum Chordata; class Actinopteri; order Siluriformes; family Ariidae; genus Neoarius; species Neoarius graeffei. The sequence continues at coordinate 5,208,169 of NC_083583.1, read as the reverse complement.
TTGAACACTGGGGACTCGAGACTGGATTCTGACTCAAGGTTTAGTGACTTGACTACAACACTGAATCGTACGAGATTTTCATTTTGTGAATTTCTTCACCAGGGTGGAGCTCAGACAGGCAGGATGTGTGATGTGTTTCTGGAGGGGACGTAGTGGGTTGAGTGAACAGCTCGCCGCTAGTTTGTTGTTGATGAGCACTGAGACATGATGTTAACTAATCTTGCTCAGATACAAATCCAAATATTATTCGCAGGTTAGTTTGTGATTACTATTTCGACTATTTTCTTGGAAAAGCAGAAACCATGACATGACATCATGTCAACACCATGAGCACGAAATAAAGCAGCACTGTTTTACTCTGAAATGTGATTATAATATAATATAGTAGTATTTGCTTTAGACAGTGATCGTGATTGCATTTCAGTGTGTCACGACTGCAACACAGTGATAAACATGAAACGCAGCAGGGAATTGCATTCTCTTCCGAGTTCCGATGCAAAGTCAGCAATCAGTGCTTTGCTTTTCAGTGGTATGTTTTCTGCATGTCAGTAATGAACATCGATAATGTCTGCTTATCGTAGTTCTTGATTTTTTTCCACTCGTCTGATTATATTTCATGCCATCAAATCTTGACAATTCAGGCGTGTCATATCAGTCATGGCTGTTCTGGCTCCTCCTTTAAACCCCTCCCTTGTAATGAAGAACCAGAACAAACCACGCCCCCTACCTGCTACACTCAGTATGTTTACATGCAGGCTAACCTTCCATGGTTATTTGATTCGGAATATGATTCCTTTTGGTTTTTATGAATTTAGCATTTTCTGATTAAGTCCTATAGGATATGCTGATATTATTATTATTCAGGTTTTAGGAGCATTCGGTGGATATGGATATGTTATAATAAGCCGTTTCTTCATGTTGAGTCTTTCAGAAAGTCCTGACCTCAGCCTCGTGCTCATTTTCCAACATTGTCAGATTAAACGGGAGCAAACTCAAACATGGTGGAAGTGAAATGAACCGTTATCAGAAAAAAGCCTCTTTTTTGCATATTGTACTCAAACGACATTTTCACCATTTTCACATTACTTCAGTCTGGGATAATGGCTTGTTTTTTGGGCAAATGACCCAAAATGGACATTATGAATTTTCTCTGAGCCCAAGCCTTGACCACACTCGATCATTTTAAAAAGATTTTCAGCCTACTGTAACATTTACACATTTTATTCTGGCTGTATGTGTAATATGAGTCTCTAAAATGCATCAGAATATTCCATGCACTCTTTTACTTCTTTACCTTACCTTAGAATATTTACTTACTTACCTACAACGGTGCTTGAAAGTTTGTGAACCCTTTAGAATGTTCTATATTTCTGCATAAATATGACCCAAAGCATCATCAGATTTTCACACAAGTCCTAAAAGTAGATAAAGAGAACCCAGTTAAACAAACGAGACAAAAATATTATACTTGGTCATTTATTTATTGAGAAAATGATCCAATATTGCGTATCTGTGAGTGGCAAAAGTATGTGAACCTTTGCTTTCAGTATCTGGTGTGACTCCCTTGTGCAGCAATAACTGCAACTAAACGTTTGCGGTAACTGTTGATCAGTCCTGCACACCGGCTTGGAGGAATTTTAGCCCGTTCCTCCGTACAGAACAGCTTCAACTCTGGGATGTTGGTGGGTTTCCTGACATGAACTGCTCGCTTCAGGTCCTTCCACAGCATTTCGATTGGATTAAGGTCAGGACTTTGACTTGGCCATTCCAAAACATTCACTTTATTCTTCTTTAACCATTTTTTGGTAGAACGACTTGGGTGCTTAGGGTCGTTGTCTTGCTGCATGACCCACCTTCTCTTGAGATTCAGTTCATGGACAGATGTCCTGACATTTTCCTTTAGAATTCGCTGGTATAATTCAGATTTCATTGTTCCATCAATGATGGCAAGCCGTCCTGGCCCAGATGCAGCAAAACAGGCCCAAACCATGATACTACCACCACCATGTTACACAGATGGGATAAGGTTCTTATGCTGGAATGCAGTGTTTTCCTTTCTCCAAACATAACGCTTCTCATTTAAACCAAAAAGTTCTATTTTGGTCTCATCCGTCCACAAAACATTTTTCCAATAGCCTTCTGGCTTGTCCACTTGATGTTTAGCAAACTGTAGATGAGCAGCAGTGTTCTTTTTTGGAGAGCAGTGGCTTTCTCCTTGCAACCCTGCCATGCACACCAATGTTGTTCAGTGTTCTCCTGATGGTGGACTCATGAACATTAGCATTAGCCAATGTGAGACAGGCCTTCAGTTGCTTAGAAGTTACCCTGGGGTCCTTTGTGACCTTGCTGACTCCTCAGAAATCTCCTTTGTTCGTGCCATGATACACTTCCACAAACATGTGTTGTGAAGCTCACACTTTTGTAGATCCCTGTTCTTTAAATAAAACAGGGTGCCCACTCACACCTGATTGTCATCCCATTGATTGAAAACACCTGACTCTAATTTCACCTTCAAACTAATTGCTAATCCTAGAGGTTCACATACTTTTGCCACTCACAGAAATGTAATATTGGATCATTTTCTTCAATAAATAAATGACCAAGTATAATATTTTTGTCTCATTTGTTTAACTGGATTCTCTTTATCTACTTTTAGGACTCGTGTGAAAATCTGATGATGTTTTAGGTCATATTTATACAGAAATATAGAAAACTCTAAAGGGTTCACAAACTTTCAAGCAGCACTGTGCATCAGAACATCCCTGTTTGTCAGGTTTCCAACGATACTTCAAACGATAAAATTCAGCAATTTAGCCGTCGTCGTGAATGTTGTCATGAGCTGTGTTACGAATCTAAAACTCTGACCTTACATTCAGAAGTGCACTCACCGGCCAGAAGAACTGTGGCTGGTTCTGCAAGATGCTCAGTAAAACCTTATAAAACTGCACTCATTGGACCTGAGACTAGTATTTTTCTTTTTTTAAAGCAAAGGGTCGTCTCACACCAAATACTGACTTTGTTATATTGATTTATTATGGCTTACTGATTACTTTTTATAGTATTTTTTATGTTGAAACATTTTGCTTCATTATTTTTTAAGCCATTTTTTGGTCGACAGCATTTCTTTACACGTGCATAAAACTTTTGCACAGAACTGTATATTTAAAAAATCGTCCAGGGGAGGACCCATGGAACTCCCCCGCCCCCCTTTTTTTTGCATTCCATCACAGTAGTGGTGTTGTGTACCCTTTGGGTCTCTGCCTGCTACTCTTTTCCAAATGCTCCCTTCTCTAAAAGTTATTGACAGGGCTGTATCTATCTGTGATTACTCTGAAGGTCCGGTCCCACAATAGAGATCTTGCATGTGACGTCACAGCCGATCCAGATTGTGACAGACGCCATCTTGTAGGTCAAACGCCATATTCCGCCTTCTACTTCTACTTCTGCTTTTACTTCTACCTTTTCTTCTGGAAAACCCTACTATATACAATTCTACTACAACGGCTGCGGCTACAAGCTCTCCCTACCTGTGCACGGTTTTTATGTTTTTTGTGTGTATTTTTGCGTGTTGTTCATCTGTACCGGACTTCAATATCTACTACAACCGTATGGACTTACTGAACATTGGTTTCCAGCAGAAAATGACGGTTTGTAGCGATTTCCATCGCATGCACAACATTCCGGACGAGAAAAAAAAACCCAAAACATTCCGGACGAGATTGCGAGACCAGCGGGGTCTCCGTGGATTGTTATCGGAAGCAAAGGGAAGGAGGCGCGCCGGGAGCGGAAGCAAAAGCGAGGCTACAGGCAGAGCCGGCCTGTTGACTAAGCTCAGAAAACAGTTACCAAAATCTCCACTGCCGCCTCTATCTCTCCAACGCCAGATCCATGTAAACAACACGGACGATTTGGAATTACAGCTGGAATTACCTTATTCTATAATCGGCTGGTCAGTGCTATACTCAATACTTACTTACCCATCCAGTGAGGATCATTTTCTTGTTTACAAGATGCTACATCTGAGTCGCTGACAAATCCTGAATTTCTGTAAAGATAACTGTCCAGAGATTTATAAGCACGCTGTGCTTCACCACTGAACAGCGAGGGAAAGTTGATGAGGTAATCATACACGTCCGGGTATTCCGCTGGCAGTTCAAAATCCGGTCGTGAAAACTCCGTCCGGTAAGCCATAAGGGTCACAAATCTGTAGATCGTTTATTTTAGACATATATCTAGTTATCTGTTCATTAGAAAAATGAGCCGTGTAGTCCGTCGGTTGAAATTGATCCATTCTGCACACGAGTGCAGCAGTATTCAGCAGTGTTTTTGACCGACATGATGGCGGTTGTGTACTTTCCGGTCACGTGACTGCAAGATCTCTATACCGATGACTATAGCTATAATGATAACGATAACTATAAATAAATCGGTCCTCTGCAGGTTATGTGGTCAGTGCTTACACCAGACCGATAACGATCCCTATATCCCAGACCCGGGTTTATCCGTATCGGTGAGATTGCTTCTGGAGCGATTTTTCCAGATCTGGACCTGATCCGATAAAACATCTGATCAATCAGGTAATTATTTCCATGTAACGTTGTCTGAGCGCGTGCTGTTTTTCCCTGGGCATCTTTGACAATCCTTGTTGCATCATGAAGTCACGGAATACGGATTCATGGAAAATAAAAATATATAATACAAAGTACGTATCTTTTATTCACAGATGTGTGATTATTTTCTGTGAAATATCAATAGTAAATTAATAAAGTAAACATATAAATGCAGGCAAGATATTTTAATTATGAACTTCGGCAGTCCAAATATTTAATCGTTTTAGACTTCTGAATTTTTTATCCATGATGCATCATCCGTATGAAATCGGTAACCAGTCTGTAATATACTGAAACATCCGTGACCAATCCGTAAATTATTAGCATCCGTATTAAAATCCGTAACCACTCCGTATTTTGTATCCTTTTTTATTATATTTCCGTAATCCGTGACCTATCTGTATTTTATCAACTACCGGAGTGTGTGCATGGGTTGTTTTGAAGTCCAAGCTGTACAGTATGACTCGGAATAATGTGCTGCTACTTGGAAAAAACTTCCAGGACTATTCCTAAGTTGCATGTATTTATTTCCCTGAGTGTCAGGGCCGAGCGATATTACAGTGGGGATTATAGTTGCGGTGTTTTTGCTCCAGACTGGAACTAAATTCAGGCAGAGGGATCGTCAGAGTTATAGTTATAGATGTAATTATAGTTCTAGTTATTGGTGTTGTGGGATCGAGGCCAGAGCGGTTGTGTTTTGAGCCTCGCTATGATTAGCTGTGATGAGTTTACGCACTGATACGATCGCACCCATGATAACGCTATCGCGCCAGTCATTAGTACAAGCCTTTAGCTAAATTATTACACAGTCCGCTTTTTTTCCTTTAAATCCAGCACCATTGGTTGCGTTTGTCACCTGCTGTGGAGCTTCTGTAACCTGATTACAGCACTGAACTTTGTATTTTCTTGAAATTAAATTGAGATAAAAGTATGTCTGTGCTCTTTCGAAAACATTTTCCTTGTGCACACTGTTGATGTGAAACGATCATAGTGCTCTCATGCAGCGGTGCGTGAAATGTAGCCTCGTTATCTCACGACTGATTAATTAGAAATCATGATGATAACGGGTGTTTGTGAAGCTTGCATTCCCGAATGATTTCCGAGACAAAGAAACGTGCACAGCGTCAACTTTTCTGAACGTAAACGCTCAGATTGGAGAGACGTTCCTTTCCTTTTTCTTGTTGTGCTTATAGATGCTTCCTGTATCGCAAATTGCGCACAGCTTTCATGTGGAGTAAAAGATCTAATCCAGTTACGTCCTCCTCATTGTTTTGGTCCACAGCTTCGGTCTCTGCTCTTCTTCACTGTGTGACAGAGTCCTTCGTGTTTAGATTTTAAAGAATTCATGGGGAGGTTCTTTCTGTTTCTTCTCCCAGTTGTTTACATGAGAAACCACGAAACGGCAGGATTTGGAAAAGGAGAAGCAACAACGCAGCGATGCAGCGGTTTAAAGAGTGAAGCTCTCCGGGTGTTTGGAATTATTTTCAGTTTTGGCTGCAGCCCAGAAGGCCTGGAGGTCTCTCTCGGGTCCGTCTCCCGTTGCAGATTTGTGGAGGATTGCGGTCGAGCCAGAAAGCTCTCCTCTGTTTTGCTGTCGAACCTTTTTAATGCGTTCATGATTGCTCTGCATTTCATCATGAGTTGTACAAAGCCTTGATCCGGATCAGCTGTGAAACGCCTTTGATACTCTTTTAGTCGTACTAAATATTTTATAGCTCGCAGATGGGTTTTTGTACTTTGGGAGGCTATAAACATTTATGTATAATAGACTTTATGCTCAGTCATAATGGATCTGTGACCTCAGAAGAATTTAGAGTGAAAATTTGCATGTGTGTTTTGTCATTTGGAAGAAATCTGAATCGATAGTGCAAGCTTTTATTTTTTTTAAACTAATATGCACATATTTCCAATATTCGATGTGGGAAAAAATACAGGTTAATGAGAGAGGCGTATTAGATGGAGCTGTAATCGTCACTCCATCAGGACTCAACATTAGCTTTCGAACAAGCAGTGAGATTTTTCACTTGTCCTGACCATCTCGTTCTCATCTCATTATCTCTAGCCGCTTTATCCTGTTCTACAGGGTCGCAGGCGAGCTGGATCCTATCCCAGCTGACTACGGGCGAAAGGCGGGGTACACCCTGGACAAGTCGCCAGGTCATCACAGGGCTGACACATAGACACAGACAACCATTCACACTCACATTCACACCTACGCTCAATTTAGAGTCACCAGTTAACCTAACCTGCATGTCTTTGGACTGTGGGGGAAACCGGAGCACCCGGAGGAAACCCACGCGGACACGGGGAGAACATGCAAACTCCGCACAGAAAGGCCCTCGCCGGCCACGGGGCTCGAACCCGGACCTTCTTGCTGTGAGGCGACAGCGCTAACCACTACACCACCGTGCCGCCTTGTCCTGACCATAACCTTTTTATTCCGATGTATTTACTCATTCAGTGAAAGGAGAGTGATTAACAAAGTTTATCAAAAAGCAGGGATAGTTATGATCGTCATTATGCTTTAATGGTTTATAATTTTTCAATAAAACTCAAACTTTAACTGTAACAATAAACAGAAATTATCCAAAGCCCCATTATGGTGTGTGTGTGTGTGTGTGTGTGTTCTAACCCATTACCTGATCTGCAGTTGTAAGAGTTAGACTCACCCAGATTCAAAGCTTTTGGAGGAAATAAAGTTAAATCCTGATTAATCCAGTAAAACCTGAAGTATAAATTAATTTAAAGAAAACAAGTCTGAAATGATAAGGGGGACAGAATCACGTTGTGAATGAAAACAAACCGTAAGTGAATTCGGCACTGTATAATAAATAATATTGGCTGGGTTTTTTTCGTGGTCTATCAGATCTATTCCATTCAGCTAGCATGATACTGAACGAGTCAAAGACGAGTAGCTGAATGGAATAAATCTGATAGACCACGAAAAAAAGCCAGCCAATATTATTTTTATTACACACATTCCTTTTGGGTGTTCAATGCCCGGATGTTTCTTTCTTTTTCAAAATTCTCTCCAAATCTTCCATATTTAACGAAGCAAACCTGGCGGCCATGTTTGTTTAAAAATTGTCAGTCGCTCACTCGCGAGCGTGGAAGTTTTACGTCTCCGACATGTGATGTCATGTTGTCTTGACAACCGTGCAATATCGTAAATCATATTCAACGCTCATTCTCCATTGGGTAGAGTGACATAATACACGTAGGATAAGCGATATGCTAACAACATTGCATGCTATCAAACCAGATGAATGAAACCTGCTAGAAGGGAATAGATTATGTTTTTATTCCATTGAAAATGTCTCCTGTATGGATAATAATTTACGACATTTGTGATGGTTAATGTGAACCATACAAAAGAAAAATACAATGAATGTCCAAATGAAATGAAATGAAGATTCACTACAGATATTTATTTTATTGAGGTATTTGGTCGCCACGTCTCCAATTTCGATGAGGTCTAATAATCTATAATTAGATATTACAATGTGGTTATTTTTACACACACACACACCTGCTGTACTCGGCTTCCCCGGAATTTCGGAAACAATAACACAGCCAGATCACTGAGGGGATTGAACTAGTTTTGTTGGAACTTTATGAATGTAACTGTTGAATAAATATTATAAAACAGGCAGATGCGGATTTGACTTGTCTGGACCAAACATTTGGTTGTCCTGGACAGTCGAACTAACCTTAATGTTGAGCCCTGTACATTTACATGAACAAAATATTCCTTTTTTTGCCCTGATCACAACAGGCAGTATTCCTACTCAGTTGTTTACCTGCCAATGAAAACAAATATTCAACTAATACATGCAGCTGTGTCAGCTCTGATTGTCTAGTTGGTAAGACGCTGTGTGACACAAACTGCCACAAAACGCCTCGCCTACGGCCCCCGCGGACGCACGCGGCTGCCGGTGACCAGAAATAAAAACCAAAAGAGCTGTACACGTTTTTATTCCATTGAAAATGGATAAGCGGCTACAGTTGATGGATGGTCTTTAAGTTTATACGATTATACTTATTTTTAACACTTTTTTTAAAAAAGTGAGATCCATAAACCTGGTTGAGATCCATATTCCGAATGCGCGATATCCATATCCACAGAATGCTCCAAAAACCTGAATAATAATATCGGCGTATCCTACAGGACTTAATCTGAAAATGCTAAATTCAAAATATCCAAATGGAATTAATTTCAGAATAATAGTGGAATGTTAGCATGCATATAAATGTGTTGAGTGTAGCAGGTAGGGGGCGTGGTTTGTTCTGGTTCTTCATTACAAGGGAGGGGTTTAAAGGAGGAGCCAGAACAGCCATGACTGATATGACACGCCTGAATTGTCAAGATTCCATGGCATGAAATATAATCAGACGAGTGGAAAAAAATTATGAAGTACAATAAGCAGACATTATCGATGTTCATTAATGACATGCAGAAAACATACCACACTGAAAAGCAAAGCACTGATTGCTGACTTTGCATCAGAACTTGGAAGTGAATGTAATTCCCTGCTGCGTTTCACGTTTATCACTGTGTTGCAGTTGTGCCTAGGCCTGTAACGATAACAAATTTTGTTGGACGATATATTGTCTCAGAAATTATTGCGATCAACGATATTATTGTTGACGTCTTTTCAAGACAATTTTATGCCACTAGTAAAATAATAATGACCATGCAAATACACCCTTTCAAAGAACAGTAAACTTTTTTAATTAAGTCAACTTATTCAATTCAACAGTGGAACGTAAAAAATATATATAAATAAATAACCTAAAGAAATAAAACAACAATCAAACAGAACCACTCACAACAAAAACAATAAATAAAATACAATCTATGGCTCTTAAAAATTGCACTTAAGTAAATCTTAACTTGGCACAGGGTAATAAAAAGACATTCTTTTCTTCACAGGCAACATTCTGCCAATCCAGTTTCTCAAAGATTCGTACCCAGATCAACAAAAAGTGCAAAGTAACAACATATTCCCAGCTGTCATTTGGATAAAAGTAACAACAATTAGAACGAGATAACATGTAGGCAAGGGCGTAGGTTTGGTATTAACATTGGTGGGGACAATGTTAATACCAAACTTCAGGTCAACATCAGAGGGTCACAATATTTTGCTCCGTTGTGTTCCACCAAAAGAGTCTCCATCATCTCTCCAAAGTCCAGAATTTTAAAATTTGAAGTTCAGAACTGTAGTAAATCATGAATAATAATAATAATAATAATAATAACATGCAATTCATTTGATTAATTACAAATCTTGCATGTGATGATTAACTCATTCTACCAGTTTGCAAATATGTTTTACAAGCGAATAACGCACTGACTGTCGGGAGGGTGTATGTTCCTTTCCCTCATAAATGGAAGTAAAACCCATCCGGAGCCTTAAACACTGCGTTCCATGAGGCTGGCAGGGGGAATCGGCTCTCTTCTGTGGGATCTTTAACTAGTTTTAGAATGGTAGTTTAAGCTGATGTGTGATTGATCTAACGGTAAATCAGGACGAGGGCTCGAGAACTTTTTTGACACGTAGAAAGGTTACAATTTTACTTGGCAACAGAATGTGTCTGAATTCTGATTGGTTGTTGTTATATTATTGCCCTTCTGTTGTCTTCTTGAGCCCAGAGCAGAGAGGGGAGGGAGAGGAGCGGAGAGGGGAGGGAGAGGAGCGGAGGGAGAGGAGAGGGGAGGGAGAGGAGCGGAGGGGGGAGGGAGAGGAGCGGAGGGAGAGGAGCGGAGAGGGGAGGGAGAGGAGCGGAGGGGGGAGGGAGAGGAGCGGAGGGAGAGGAGCGGAGAGGGGAGGGAGAGGAGCAGAGAGGGAGCAGAGAGGGGGAGCGGAGGGGGAGGGAGAGGAGCAGAGGGAGAAGAGCGAAGGGGCGGAGGGAGAGGGAGCGGAGAGGGGAGGGAGAGGAGAGGGGAGGGAGGAGCGGAGAGGGGAGGGAGAGGAGAGGGAGAGGAGCGGAGAGGGGAGGGAGAGGAGCAGAGAGGGGGGAGGGAGAGGAGCGGAAAGGGGCAGAGGGGGGAGGGAGAGGAGCAGAGAGGGGAGGGAGGGGGAGCAGAGGGAGAGGAGCAGAGAGGAGCAGAGAGGGGACGGAGCGGAGAGGGGAGGGAGAGGAGAGGGAGAGGAGCAGAGGGGGGAGGGAGAGGAGCGGAGAGGGGCAGAGGGGGGAGGGAGAGGAACAGAAAGGGGCAGAGAGGGGAGGGAGAGGAGCGGAGAGGGGAGGGAGGGAGGGAGAGGAGCGGAGAGGGGCAGAGGGGGGAGGGAGAGGAGCAGAGAGGGGAGGGAGAGGAGCGGAGGGGGAGGGAGAAGAGGGGGGAGGGGGAGGGAGAGTAGCGGAGAGGGGCAGGGGGGAAAGAGAGGAGTGGAGAGGGGCAGAGGGGGGAGGGAGAGGAGTGGAGGCAGGAGGGAGAGGAGCGGAGAGGGGCAGAGGGGGGAGGGAGAGGAGCAGAGAGGGAGGGAGAGGAGCGGAGAGGGGCAGAGTGGGGGAGGGAGAGAAGCGGAGGGGCAGAGGGGGAGGGAGAGGAGCGGAGAAGGGCAGAGGGGGGAGGGAGAGGAGCAGAGAGGGAGGGAGGGAGAGGAGCGGAGAGGGGCAGAGGGGGAGGGAGAGGAGCAGAGAGGGGCAGAGGGGGGAGGGAGAGGAGCAGAGAGGGAAGGAGGGAGAGGAGCGGAGAGGGGCAGAGGGGGAGGGAGAGGAGCGGAGAGGGGCAGAGGGGGAGGGAGAGGAACAGAGAGGGGCAGAGGGGGGAGGGAGAGGAGCAGAGAGGGGCAGAGGGGAGGGAGAGGAGCGGAGAGGAGCAGAGAGGGAAGGAGGGAGAGGAGCAGAGAGGGGCAGAGGGGGGAGGGAGAGGAGCAGAGAGGGAGGGAGGGAGAGGAGCGGAGAGGGGCAGAGGGGGAGGGAGAGGAGCAGAGAGGGGCAGAGGGGGGAGGGAGAGGAGCAGAGAGGGGCAGAGGGGAGGGAGAGGAGCGGAGAGGAGCAGAGAGGGAAGGAGGGAGAGGAGCAGAGAGGGGCAGAGGGGGGAGGGAGGGAGGGAGGGAGGGAGAGGAGCGGAGAGGGGCAGAGGGGGAGGGAGAGGAGCAGAGAGGGGCAGAGGGGGGAGGGAGAGAAGCGGAGGGGGCAGAGGGGGAGGGAGGGGGAGGTAGAGGAGCAGAGAGGGAGGGAGAGGAGGGAGTGAGAGGGTTCTACAGAGAAAAGTTTTAAGCCTACGACTTTCAAATGAACCGCCTCGAAAACCAATCAGTTCAGCGGATGTGTGGACTCGCTATGTGACGTTTTCAAAAGCGAGGCGGGAGTAACCAAACATTTCTGATCCAGAAGGCGGAGGCTGTTCTGCTTGTTACGTGAAAGTGTTTGATTTGATTAAAAGGTGTCTGGGCCTCGAACAATGGCCACATCACCATCGGGTTGTTGTTGTTTACATGTGTCATGTTATCCGAACTCGGTCAGGGCTCTGCAGGTCATAACCGAAGCGCTTCAGATTCAGAGTTAGCGGGCTGCTAATGTTTGCAGGCACTTCACAAGCAAGACTCGGTGCAATATTAGCCAACATTAGCACAATCTGATATGATTTAATAATGTCTTTGTGACCTTAATGAACACCAGTTGTTATCAGCATCAAGCCGGATTGTTATTTAGACGCCACGCAGACTTAGGCTACGTTTACATTACGTCGAATCAGCGGATCATCAGATTAACGTTCTTAAAACGATTCGCGTTGACACTAAAACCGTTAGCCGTGCACACAGCAACGCCAATACGCGGATACGCTCGGCTCCGCAGGCATCCTGCGCTCCAAATCACTCCGCCCTGAACAGCGAGTGCCCTCTGGAGGGTGCGCACTCCGGCCCTGCGCAGCTCACACAGCGCGCGAGTGAAGTGAACAAGCCACGATTCGGGACTGAGCCGCTGTGTGTGAGATCCCAGCGCAGATCACTTATTACTTGCAAGTGGAAGGATGGCAAGCCTAAAGACAATCATAACTACACAATGGGCAGTATTTGCATCAGTATTTGCAGTATTTTCATACTTTTATACTCTTTAATGAAAGGTGATACAAGGCGGAAGTCTGCGCCGTTTTTCAGCAGTCGTGTCACATGACCAACGCCAGCGAATCAGGAAGGTGGATGTCACAGTGACGTTGTCCAATGAGACGCCAGCTAGAGCTCAGCACAGCGTATTCGCGTATTCTCAATGTTTACACAGCACCGGAGCTGATACGATCTAGATTGAATACGTGGACGCTGGCGGATTCCCGTTTCCCCGCTTTTTCAGGGGGGTTAATGTAAACGGACAGTGCGTCCGCGAAGAAAACGAGACAGATACGGTCTAGTGTAAACGTAGCCTTAGAAAACAGTCATATTCGTATGTTGTCGTTGTCGTTTTTACACACTGAATACGAACTGTTGTCAACTGATTCATTTTACAAGCTAATCTAACGTTACATTCCTCAAGGACAGTTTGCCAGCTTGCTAGCTAGTAGCCGGTCACTGCACTGCAACCGCACTTGCTAATTGACATGGTATCCAAATTTGCTTGCTGTTTTCGCAACCACGCCCCCAGCGCGAATATTCATGAGCGAATTTTGCGTGGTGTTTCGCCTGAGCACGGAGCGTGATTTTTTTTTCTTCAATCAGAAATATTGGTAGGGACCCGTCCATACCCAATTCTACGCCTATGGTCTGTACAACAGAGCAATGTGTTGTCTCTTCCCCATTCAGTGGATCCCCTGGCTGGATAACTGTTGCATGCTGGGAGGCCCCGCCTCTGACAGAGAGCCGCGTGAGATGACAGAAAACAGCGCGGTGTTTTATTCAGGCAATGGGTCAAGCTAATACTCTGGCGACTTCCCTATGTAGATGTATAGCGCGTAAATGCCAAAATCACTAAAAAAATTACCGAGTTCATTTTCATTTACCGTACGATAAGTCGGTATATCGAATATCGCGACAGGCCTAGTTGTGCCACACTGAAATGCAATCACTATTACTGTCTAAAGCAAATACTACTATATTATATTATAATCACATTTCAGAGTAAAACAGTGCTGCTTTATTTTGTGCTCATGGTGTTGGCATGATGTCATGTCACGGTTTCTGCTTTTCCGAGGAAATAGTTGAAATGGCTTTATTTGAATGCAGCAGGAGTCCAACGGCGGCCATTTTATGCTCTCAGTTAACTTCAGATTAGCATTCTCATTTGTTCTAAATACTTCGTAGTAAATACACACAGTGTACTGGCTTTACAGGCGAGGTGGCCAAGTGGTTAGAGCGCTTAACCACCAAGCAAACGGTCCCCGGTTCGAGCCTCGCCTCGGACAGTGATCTGGGGCTCGCCTACTGTCCACCCAGCAGTGAATGGGGACCTGCTGGAAACAATGGGGAAGTTAAAGGCGGCGAGGAAAGGAACTGGCCACCCTCCCTCACCATGCCGACGGCCGAGACAGAGTGTGCTCTCTAACAGGCACTCCCCAACGTACGTACGAAAACGTATATGGGACTCTTTGGCTTTACAAAATTTTGTGCTGCTTAAAAATGTTTTATTCTTTCCTTTCCTGTCTAGCGGAAGTTTTAGTTTGTGCAGGACTTTCATTTCATTACTTACCTGCTTTAACATCCTAGCTAGGCTAAATATCTGCCCTGTGGTGCCATAAGTTGAATTAGCATGAGCAGAGATGGTTAGATAACTTAGCTAGCTAGTGTAATCAAAGTGCTAGTTGGCAAAAATTACAGTGTTATACTGAAACAGCTAGCTAACAACGGTAGCAGTTAGCATTTAGCTAATGCATGTAATACAGGGGTTTTCAAAGTGTGGGAGAGTCAGCCCCCCCTCGGAGAGCAAATAAACAACAGCGCCCCCCCTTACAATTTTTGTTGTTGCTATACTTAATGTTCCATTCGTATTTAAAAAAAAAAATGGTTGTTGTACACATTATTTTTTTCTTTTTCACATTTTAAACATCTGTGCTTTTTAAAACATCTTGTTTTACACATTTTAAACATCCCATAGCATCGTTAGCTAGCATCTCTTGGCAGACAACACACTGTGGCAGTGGAGCATCTTCAGATCCAGTCCATGAAAATCCAAACTTTAAATAATCGTGGTCATACTTCCTTCTTTTTCCAGTCCCCCAGGATTCCACGGGCCTTTTTTGTGATTGTTGCGGGCTAAAATGTCTGATGTTGCGGGGGGTTCCAAAAAATTGCGATGAAAGTTGAGGTGTTTTTTAGGTTTTTGTTGCGATTACATTGCGGGAGGAAGTGAAAGTTGCGAGAAATTGTTGCGATTTTCTCTTTTTGTGATTAAAATTGAGTGATATGTTAAATATTAAGTTATTACTGAAAAACTATTGATTAAAAAAACAAAGAGAAATGGTCCTATAAACAGCTTTACCAATATAAAAGATTACCAGGACTACAAAAATGCAGAAAAATAGGCTTTACTTATCCAAATGCACCTGTTGGTTCAAAAGTTAAAGTGCAGAGAACCTCACAGCACAACATGAAGTTACCTTAAAATATAATATAAATGCCTCAGCTTTCATGTAAGAAAAAAAAACCTATTAATACTAGTACTGTGTGCAGGCAGTCTCTCCTGAAGACTAAATTAAACAATAATTATAAACTAATAAAATAAATGGCTCAGGCTTCATAGAAGAAAAAAACAATTTGAACAGAATCTCACAGTATGATGCTGAAGCTGCCTCAACAATGGAAAATAAAATACCATTTTGGCAAAAATGTTGGCATCCATTAACTTCTTGTATTAAGTAAAAAAAAAAATAAAGTGCACACAGTCCTTCACTGTAAACATAACACACTTTCAGTGTTGCCAGATACTGCTGACGTTTTCCAGTCCAAAATATGTTCAAAACCCGCCAAAATGCACTTGAAATCATCCAATCTGGCAACACGACGCGCATGCTGCTTCTCTTGAACACACGGAAGTAAGGCGGAAGGTAGTTTGTCGACGTCACCTCAAGACGACGCCAACGATTGGTCAAATTTGCGGGAAAGTTGCGGTGATTGGATATAATTGCAACACCGCCCTGAATTCGCGGGGATTGGTTGAATTTGCACTGAAGTTGCAAATCGCAACATCCTGGAGGCTCTGTTTTTTTGCTTGGCCCAGACTTTGTCTCCTCACTCACTGTAGCTTTAGGTACTAAAAACCATAGTCAGCTAAAAACCGATCCATTTTGTCTCTCACGTTGCGCCCCCCCTGAAGAACTCTGGTGCCCCCCAGGGGGGGCGCGCCCCACACTTTGAAAAGCCCTGATGTAATAGATTTGCACACAGCTTTATTTTTAAGTCTTCGGGAATTTCCCTCAGGTTTACTGTCTGCAACGTGACATACGTTCCTTCGAGAGGTTTCGTTAATCACAAACACACAGAGGTTGTTTACAGCGAGATCGTAAAAGGTGCCTCACATCCTCGTGGTGCACTTTTTATGATCAAATAAACTTTTCTTTTGTTACTGTGGAAACCGCAGAACCACTCAAATAAAGGAACCAAATAACACAAGCCAGTATAATTCAGCTAAACTGAGGTGAATGCAGCTGCCCGGGAGTGAAAATACATCAAACACGCCGACTCTCGTGCTGGAAAACAAGGTGGAAACAAAGATGCTGTCTTTGTTTGTTCTGTTGTAAATTTCAGCCTGGCCTTTAAAAGCAGCCCGAATGCATCACGCATGTTGGAATGTGGGTCATTTGTAGTTGGGTTTATTGATCTATGACCAATGAGCCATTATCATTAAGTGGAACATGCAGAGAAATCGAATTCTGGTCTGTCTGTGATGGAAGAACATCACGGATGAGGTAAAGATGTGTTTTGGACTCGGCATCAGACCCACACTGAGAAACAGATGAACTCTCCACAAGGCTCCTACAAGTTCTTCTCTGCTGCTATGGATCCAGCTGTGAAAATGGCACAGCGTAAGGCTTCTGCTTCATCTCAGAGCGCCTGGACTTATGCAACTCGGAAACGACTTTCAGAGCTTTACTAAACGGCTTATGTTTGTCATGTGTTTGGTTCTGCTGATGTTTGAGTTATTCGCAATCTGGCAACCTTGAACACTGTATACAGGAGGTTAATATCAGTGAGAGAGAAATCATTCACCTTGTCCGAGTGTGCACTATCAAATGTACTTCACTGGTCAAAAAATGGACATACTATTTCAAAATTAAACTTTAAATATAAAAAATTCTCATCTCATCTCATTATCTCTAGCCGCTTTATCCTTCTACAGGGTCGCAGGCGAGCTGGAGCCTATCCCAGCTGACTACGGGCGAAAGGCGGGGTACACCCTGGACAAGTCGCCAGGTCATCACAGGGCTGCACATAGACACAGACAACCATTCACACTCACATTCACACCTACGCTCAATTTAGAGTCACCAGTTAACCTAACCTGCATGTCTTTGGACTGTGGGGGAAACCGGAGCACCCGGAGGAAACCCACGCGGACACGGGGAGAACATGCAAACTCCGCACAGAAAGGCCCTCACCGGCCACGGGGCTCGAACCCAGGACCTTCTTGCTGTGAGGCGACAGCGCTAACCACTACACCACTGTGCCGCCTATTATCTCATCTCATTATCTGTAGCCGCTTTATCCTGTTCTACAGGGTCGCAGGCGAGCTGGAGCCTATCCCAGCTGACTACGGGCGAAAGGCGGGGTACACCCTGGACAAGTCGCCAGGTCATCACAGGGCTGACACATAGACACAGACAACCATTCACACTCGCATTCACACCTACGGTCAATTTAGAGTCACCAGTTAACCTAACCTGCATGTCTTTGGACTGTGGGGGAAACCGGAGCACCCGGAGGAAACCCACGCGGACACGGGGAGAACATGCAAACTCCGCACAGAAAGGCCCTCGCCAGCCACGGGGCTCGAACCCAGACCTTCTTGCTGTGAGGCGACAGCGCTAACCACTACACCACCGTGCCGCCCCAATCTAATAATTTACTTGAAATAAAATTTTTTAAATAATAATCTACTTTCAGTCTATAATTTGGCTTGATTATATCGTTTGGGTTGTGTTTTTAGCATAGAATTAACAAATACACTCGCTGGCCACTTTATTAGGAACACCCCTACATCCACCTGCTCTTTTGTTTGATGCAGTTCTGTAATCAGCCGATCCCTCAAAAGCAGCACGACGCATCAAATCACGCAGTTACAAATCAGGAGCTTCAGTTAATTTTCACAATGTTCAAACATCAGAATGGGAAACACTGTGATCTCACAGTGAAGTGTGACTTTCTTTCACTGTGGTATGGGTGTTGGTTTGAGCCACATGAGTATTTTTGGTTTGAGTATTTCAGAAGCTGCTGATCTCCTCCTGGGGTTTTCACACACAACAGTCTCTAGAGTTTACACAGAATGGTGCGAAAAACAAAAAACACTGAGTGAGTGAGTGAGTGAGTGAGTGAGTGAGTGACAGTTCTGTGGGTGGAAAAAAGTGCCTTGTTGATAAGAGAGGTCAGAGGAACATGGGCAGATTGGTTTGAGCTTTTTTGCCAGGAAGGATATAGTAACTCAAATAATCACTCTTTACAACCGTGGTGAGTAGAAAAGCATCTCAGCATGCAACAGCAGAAGAACACCACTCCTGCAGCCAAGAACAGGGATCTTAAGGGGTGTTCACACGGCACATTTTTGCATCGATGCTGCACCGATGTATTTTGTTGTGATATATCTTACACCGGTGTAAATTTTGTGGAGCGTTCACACGTCACAAACCTGCTTACTAGAGAGAAGCGTGTTAGCACCGGTGCAGCCCCACTTGCGTTCACACGGCAGTTTTTGCGATCGTGCTATATGATAGTAATAATGCGGAAATGAAATATACGCATGCGTGAAACTGTACTTCCTTTTCCCGGTTGTCATGGCATCACCAAGCGCCGGGAAAACAACGTGGATGAAGACACCAGTGTTGCCAGATACTGCTGATGTTTTCCAGCCCAAAATATGTTCAAATCCGCCAAAATGCACTTAAAACCGCCCAATCTGGCAACACTGGAAGACACGCAGTTCTGTTGTTGTTGATATTCGCCATTTTGGAAGCGCAAAATACCAGGATGCAAATTATGCAATGCCCGTATGTAATCAACTCTCCTCACGCGTAGCGAGTCTACCCCTGTAGCGTTCAGACGTCCGATTTTATATCGGTGCTGCCCCGCAAACTAGCATTTACTCCGGAGTAAATTTCTTAAACCACCTCCCGAGCAGGGTTAGATTTGCACCGGTTTAAGCAGCTTTCAGGGGCTACACCGGTATAACTTTTTCCCGTGTGAACGCTCTACTGGGGCAGCCCCGGTGCTACACCGGAGTAAAGGTTGCCGTGTGAACACCCCTTTAGAGTCAACAACAAGTTCCTGTTAAAGTGGCCAGGTAGTGTGTACAGAATGTGGTTAACTTGGATCCATGCTAATGACATGAAGACATTAAGGCTGTTCTAATGCTTCCTTACTTAAAAATTATTTTTATGATTATTTAAAATTAATAATTTGTTTTAAATCTATTGTTTCGGTAACAGGGTTGTATTTTCGAAAGTGACATTGTCAGTCAATATTCCAATCTATCTATACTAAAGGAAGGCTGTCTGTCTGTCTGTCTGTCTGTCTGTTCACCTGTGCAAATCAACACGGCTGGATATACATATGCCATACTTTGCACATGGATTGGTGACACCCCAGACAGGCCGAAAACAACATTTTCGATTTTCCAAACATGGGATTAGTGCTATTCCAACACACAATTCATTTCCAAAAGGCTACATGCTTGCACTAACACACTGCGCACAGCCTTGGCGGGGAATCCCCTCCCCCACTCGTCTGGGAGTTTCGATTTTACAGGACCTCACAATCAGCGCTCCGCACTAGAAGCTTCTGCTATGGCCGAGCCTACCCGTGTCCGAAATCACTCCCTACTCACTATATAGGGCACTATACAGTGAGGACGCCATTTTGTAGTGCTGTCCAAAACAATAGTGAGCATAATTACACCCTATTGTCATGATCCTCCCCGGACTTCCACTCCGGAGATTTACTATCTCCCAGTTCAGCGCAATCCGGATCTGGGACGGGACTTCCATCTTGCCGGCATTCACTTCCTGGTCTGCGCTGCTGTGTATAAATAGGCCGTTCTCAGAAGGGGACTTTGCCAGAACGTCTTGTCTGTTTCTCATGTTGTCGGGTCTGTGCTATTTTCTGCTTCCTGGATTTTTGCTCTCTGTTTTGCCTAGTCTTAGCCACAGTTTTTTGCACTCACGTTTTGTCAGTTTTTCATGTTTTTTTGCACTACGTTTTTTTGTCTCCAGTTTTTGTCAGAACTATTTTTCATGTTTTTTCATATTAGCACTTTGTCTTTGTCTACCTCATTGTTGTCTGGATTATTTTTGCTATTTTTGTTCGTTGACTCTTTTTGGACTTTAATTAAATAATTTTTTATTCATTGGATTTTCTGGTTTGTGTCCTGCTATTGGATCCTAACTCACCACATCTCGCCACCCTTAAAGTGCTGATGACACGAACATGACTCTATGCAATTTCTTAAATAAACTATACAACATGGCAAACATGTTAGATTTCTGTTATAATTACGTGAAAAGAAGCTGTTGTTACGCGAATATCCAACTTTTAATTGCACAGCGCAAGAAAACTGGGTCCGTGGCTCGCGGCCATGTTGTGACGTCAGCGGGAGAACACGCTGCGGTTCACTGGCTGTTCTACTCTGGTTCTACTCAATGGAAATGGCGCATGAAAACGCCAGTGAACTCTCTAGTGCTAGCTCTTCCTCTTCTGGGAGTCTAGAATTGTGTTGATCTCTTCCGAATAGAATCTATGATAGCCTACCCTCTTTACCCTTTGCCTCTCGTTGCTAGGCGGCAGTTACATGAAAGCCGCAAGCTTTCACAAGCAAATACATGACTGATATCACGCCGACTTTATGATTACATTTATGATTATCATGTAGAATCTATAGCTCTACGTACCTTTATCTTATGTCGTTTCACAACACATGTTCTGACAGGAGGACTGTCTTTGGATCCGGCATAGCTACTAGTAGACCCCCTCCGGAATACTGGCAGTGTTGCCAGATTGGGATTTTTCCCGCCCAGTTGAGCGGTTTCAAGTGCATTTTGGTGGGTTTTGAACATATTTTGGGCTGGAAAACTTCAGCAGTATCTGGCAACAAAACCCACCAAAATGCACTTGAAACCGCTCAACTGGGCGGGAAAAATCCCAATCTGGCAACACTGTGTAGGCACTGCTGATGGTAGTAACACACGTTTGTGCTGAACTGAACACCCAAGAGATTCCTTTAAGCTGGGAAGGGTGTCAAAACAATCCAAATCGAAGTGTTCAGAGCACAGGACGGATGTTGGTGAGGGCTCCCACTTGTCACGAGTGCGCCTGACTTGCTTCACCCACTTCACATGCAGCTCGGGATCTCTGGGGAACTTGAATAAACTTACCCCACCCTTGTGGGTTTTGGAGCAAAAGCCGGCAACACAACGTGAAGGCATAATAACTAATATATATATATATATATATATATATATATATATATATATATATATAAAATAATGTCTAATAAAAATACTAATAATGATCAACTGAACACCTGTCGCATCAACAACAAACTGGTAAGTTAGGAGGAAGGTTCTTTCGCTGACGTCATATAGCCCCTCCTCCTCCTTCGTCTCCTGGGTGCTGCAGCCCCGTCAGATTTGCCCAAATAGCCGCGTTTTTTATCATAACTTGTAAAATAGGCGCCTTTGTGAATTAATATATGGATCATCGGGAATTACTTTTTATGTTATAAAACATCACCAAAGATGTCAAAAACGTGTCATCAGCACTTTAACACCTATATAGTGCACTCAACGTATCCCACAATGCATTATGAAAAGTAGTGTACAACCGATGGTCACTGACCAAGCAATATATCCCATCATGCGTTATGGTCGCGCTGAAAGAAATCAAATTAAAAGTTTTAAATTTGATTTAATAAAAGGCAGTGGCGGGGCGGCACGGTGGTGTAGTGGTTAGCGCTGTCGCCTCACAGCAAGAAGGTCCGGGTTCGAGCCCCGTGGCCGGCGAGGGCCTTTCTGTGCGGAGTTTGCATGTTCTCCCCGTGTCCGCGTGGGTTTCCTCCGGGTGCTCCGGTTTCCCCCACAGTCCAAAGACATGCAGGTTAGGTTAACTGGTGACTCTAAATTGAGCGTAGGTGTGAATGTGAGTGTGAATGGTTGTCTGTGTCTATGTGTCAGCCCTGTGATGACCTGGCGACTTGTCCAGGGTGTACCCCGCCTTTCGCCCGTAGTCAGCTGGGATAGGCTCCAGCTTGCCTGCGACCCTGTAGAACAGGATAAAGCGGCTAGAGATAATGAGATGAGATGAAAAGGCAGTGGCAAAGAAGAAAGTATTCAGCCTTGATTTAAAAAAACTGAAAGCTGCAGTTACTTTGTATTGACTAATGTGGGAAATACGCTCAGTGTAATATGGATTTATCACAAAAATACAGGCATGTATTTATTATTTTGAAACCCACCAGCCGACTGATCTGGCACGTTTTAATTGTGCGACAGTAATGACATAAATAACAGCGTGACGGACTAGTGTCCGAAAGTGTTTTTTCATTTTACCAATGAGCTCACTGTATAGCCCTCTAGATAATAATTCCTGATACACTGCTGCTTGAAAGTTTGTGAACCCTTTAGAATTTTCTATATTTCTGTATAAATATGACCCAAAACATCATCAGATTTTCACACAAGTCCTAAAAGTAGATAAAGAGAACCCAGTTAAACAAATGAGACAAAAATATTATACTTGGTCATTTATTTATTGAGGAAAATGATCCAATATTACATATCTGTGAGTGGCAAGAGTATGTGAACCTCTAGGATTAGCAGTTAATTTGAAGGTGAAATTAGAGTCAGGTGTTTTCAATCAATGGGATGGCAATCAGGTGTGAGTGGGCACCCTGTTTTATTTAAAGAACAGGGATCTATCAAAGTCTGATCTTCACAACACTTGTTTTTGGAAGTGTATCATGGCATGAACAAAGGAGATTTCTGAGGACCTCAGAAAAAGCGTTGTTGATGCTCAACAGGCTGGAAAAGGTTACAAAGCCATCTCTAAAGAGTTTGGACTCCACCAATCCACAGTCAGACAGATTGTGTACAAGTGGAGGAAATTCAAGACCATTGTTACCCTCCCCAGGAGTGGTCGACCCAACAAAGATCACTCCAAGAGTAAGGCGTGTAATAGTCAGCGAGGTCACAAAGGACCCCAGGGTAACTTCTAAGCAACTGAAGGCCTCTTTCACATTGGCTAATGTTAATATTCATGAGTCCACCATCAGGAGAACACTGAACAACAATGGTGTGCATGGCAGGGTTGCAAGGAGAAAGCCACTGCTCTCTAAAAAGAACATTGCTACTCATCTGCAGTTTGCTAAAGATCACATGGACGAGCCAGAAGGCTATTGGAAAAATGTTTTGTGGACAGATGACACCAAAATAGAACTTTTTGGTTTAAATGAGAAGCGTTATGTTTGGAGAAAGGAAAACACTGCATTCCAGCATAAGAACCTTATCCCATCTGTGAAACATGGTGGTGGTAGTATCATGGTTTGGGCCTGTTTTGCTGCATCTGGGCCAGGACAGCTTGCCATCATTGATGGAACAATGAATTCTGAATTATACCAGTGAATTCTAAAGGAAAATGTCAGGACATCTGTCCATGAACTGAACCTCAAGAGAAGGTGAGTTATGCAGCAAGACAACGACCCTAAGCACACAAGTCGTTCTACCAAAGAATGGTTAAAGAAGAATAAAGTTAATGTTTTGGAATGGCCAAGTCAAAGTCCTGACCTTAATCCAATCGAAATGTTGTGGAAGGACCTGAAGCGAGCAGTTCATGTGAGGAAACCCACCAACATCCCAGAGTTGAAGCTGTTCTGTACGGAGGAACGGGCTAAAATTCCTCCAAGCCGGTGTGCAGGACTGATCAACAGTTACCGCAAATGTTTAGTTGCAGTTATTGCTGCACAAGCGGGTCACACCAGGTACTGAAAGCAAAGGTTCACATACTTTTGCCACTCACAGATATGTAATATTGGATCATTTTCCTCAATAAATAAATGACCAAGTATAATATTTTTGTCTCGTTTGTTTAACTGGGTTCTCTTTATCTACTTTTAGGACTTGTGTGAAAATCTGATGATGTCTTAGGTCATATTTATGCAGAAATATAGAAAATTCTAAAGGGTTCACAAACTTTCAAGCACCATTATATAGTGAGTAGGAGTAGTGAACGAGTGTGTGGTTTCGGACACAGGGTACGTCTCCTCAGTGACGGGCAATTACTACTACATCTCTCTCCCACGGGCAATAACTGCTAGTATCATAGAAAATAAATATATAATGAAGAGAGCTTGATCGAAAGTAAGTGAACTTGGATGCAGGTCTGTATTTGATGGAGTGACTTCTTTTAGTTTAGTCAGTAGCTTGTTGGCTAGCTTGCATATCTAGCGTGTTAGCTTCGAGGTTAGTAAGTGTGTTCCATTCATCCTATTCCAGTAGCCAGGCTTCACTATCCCCGCCCCTTTCTCCATTTATGGACTAGCCAGGAATTAGGCGGAGTCAGATGCTGCCAAGATGGCGACACCCATAGTCTCCTTATTTGAGCTTCAAACCCGCTCTTCAGAAATCCTATGATGGACATCGCAGAGGCTTTGTCCATTATTTTTACAGTCTGTGGTTTCCATACAGATCTGTAAGTTGAGTATTAGTAGCACTGTGATCGTAGACGCTCCAGGTGAGCCAGTCTGGTGAGCTCCTGGGATCCTTGCCAGTTTGTTGGAGCTCCTGCTTCAGTGCAGTGAAGAGAAAATGAATTATATCCAGGCATAAATATAGATTGTGGGTCAGCATAAATGTAATAGCTATTGATTGTTGTGGTTCTGTTTGTCCCAGTGTGCAAAGCTAATGAAGTGATTTATACGAGCATTAATGGAAGACAGCATATGGACGTTATAGAACGAGGTGAGTTAGTTACGTCCCGACGCCGTGGGAAATGCAACTGAGCGGCGAAATAATAAATCACACACACACCATACGCTTTATTCCCTGAGTGTGTAGAACAATTTTCCAATTTCTTTGTGTCTGATTGTTTATTGCTGTCTTCTGTGTTCTGTTGCTCTTCGTTCATCATTTTTACTGGATCAAACCACCTTATGGTGGAGGGGTGGTTGTAATTTTCTGTGTGTGTGTGTGTTCATTCACATATATAACCCTTTGTGAGGACCAGAAATGTCCCCACAATCCCTTGGCCTTCACAAACATCCAATGTTTTGGATCCTGATTTTATTTGATAGGTTCATAGAACCAAAATATCTCCTTTTGGTTCCTGAAGTTAGGCTCATGCTTTGGTTTACTTGTAGCTATACACTCTTAGAACTTCTTGAAGGAGCTCCTAAAGGTTCTATATAGAACCATACACCAGAGTTTCTCTATTAGAAGGTTGCAAGAAGAAACATTTTTGATCCTCAGAACCTTTAATTATCCAATGAAACCTTCAAGAACCTTTTTTTCTAATAGTGTACTGAGTACTAAGACTAAATGTGAAATGATCGACAGGTTCTAAAGCTGAGAAAAATTAGTTCTTCAAAGGTTCTCTACGGGTCCATTGGATAATTAAGGTTGCTTTGCTTCTTGAATTGTTCCTCTGGAGGAACCCTTCAGTGATTGTTGAGGGTTTCCAAATAGAACCTTTTTTTAGAAGCCAAGAACTCAGTTATTCATTCTTCAACTAACTCTTCAAGAAGTGTGCCAAGATAGCTAAAGGTTAACCTCCTGATGGGTTCTAGGTATTCATTGAAAAGGGTTCTCCAAGAGTTCACTGGATAATTAAGTGTCCTTTGCTTCCAGAAAATGGTTCTACATGGATTTCATTCTTATAGGAAACATTGTTCTTCGAAAAACCCAAAGAACCAAAATATTTCCTTTTGGTTACTGAAGGTGAGCTTATGCTTTAGTTTTCTTGTAGGCATACACTCTTAGAACTTCTCAGGGAACGCTTAAAGGTTCTATGTAGAACCTTACAACAGAGAGTTTCTATCATAGTAGAAAGTAGAATGCAGAAACATTTTCCCAACTTCATCCTTAAAGTACCCTTCAAGTTCTAGTCATGTACCTAATACCAAGACTAAATGTTAAATGAATGACGGGTTGTAGGTGTTACAAAATGAGTTCTTCAAAAGTTCTTTAAGGGCGCAGTGGATAATTAAAATTTCTTAGCCTCTTAAAGTTGAAAATGTTAAGCGTTCTTCTTAAGGGTTGTTCCTCTGGGGAACTCTTCAGTGGTCTTTGAGGAAGCCAAGCAACTCTTACTCTTAACAAGAAACGAAGAACCCTTAATAATCCAATTAACCCTTAAATAAGTTTTTTTTTCCTAAGAATATACCAAGATAGCTAAATATTAAACCCCTGACAGGTTCAAGGTATGAAGAAGAAAACAATGAGTAATAATTACAGTGTGGGAAATAAGGAATTTTAAGCAGACTGTCACAGGATGGACGAATCTGAAACATCTGTACGTCCAAATTTCAGCCTGTCCGAATGACTGGCCAAAGGCCCAGAGCAACACGGCCAGGAGTCCGGGGCCAACCTTATGGCCTCAGAAGCTAAAGGGTTTTAGATGCCTGGAGATGGCTTCTCAGCTATTTCCAGGCACATTTTTGTGATCTTCTAGGGCCAAATTACACTCGACATTAGTTGCTAATGACACTACAAATTGAATATAATTTTCAACAAAATGAAGATTCAAGAAAAACATGCTGAAAGTAGCACACTAATGCCCCTTTTCCACCAAAGCAGTTCCAGGGCTGGTTCGGGGCCAGTGCTTAGTTTGGAACCGGGTTTTCTGTTTTCACTGACAAAGAACTGGCTCTGGGGCCAGAAAAACCGGTTCCAGGCTAGCACCAACTCTCTGCTGGGCCAGAGGAAAGAACCGCTTACGTCAGCGGGGGGGCGGAGTTGTTAAGACCAACAACAATAACAAGAACATGAAAGATCGCCATTTTTAAGCGCCGAGAAGCAGCAGCTGTACAAACACGAAGTCATCCATTATTATTGTTGTTGTTGTTGCTGCTGCTTCTTCCATGTTGTTTTTGCTTCGATATTCGCGCCAAGGTTTATGCAAACGTAGCGACGTAACTGACGTATACAGCGACGTAATGACGTGTCTTCCTTTAGCACCGCGAGCTATGGAAAAGCAAACTGGTTCTCAGCTGGCTCGCAAGTTGAATGAGTTGTGAACCAGCACCAGCACTGGCCCCGAACCAGCCCTGGAACTGATTTGGTGGAAAAGGGGTAACAGATCAGTTCCATGTCTAGAAAAAAGTGTGTGTGTGTGGGTGTGGGTGGGTGGGTGGGTGGATGGGGGGGCAAGGATGTTCCAGTTGGTTACAACTTACTGGTACTCATATATAGGTACTGTAATAACACTCATGAAACATTATTTCAACAATGACTATTTTTATACTGGTTTACCGCCGTCCGTCCATCTGTCCGTAGCTCTGTCCGTCCGAAGCACCCTTTTTCTCAGCAACCACAAATCATAGCCACTTGGTACTGAGCTTCAGCTTGGGGTTCTATACCGTGTATACCGTTTTCAGGTCTGTCGCACATCGACTTCCTGTTTACCGACTGAATGTATTTACGAAACGTATAGGGTGGATTTTGACGCTATTTCAAGAAGCAAAATGCTATTTCAAAATGACAGTTCACCAGGATACTATTTGAAATCCCTGGGGAGAGACACTGCTCTTCACTTATTTGTTTCAGTGTTAATTATTTGCTAAAGTCAATATTCATAATAAGTGTCCTATTCCTTCAATTGCTTAGCCTGGGCCCGCCCATCCTAAGCGTGACGCAACATGAGGGCCTGTTGCGAGCTTAGTCTGGCCAGGCAAGCTATCTACAGCTCTTTCAAGCTCCTGAAAAATCGGGAACCAATCAACTTTGAGCATCTCCAACGGCCCTGGGTAGAGGCGTGTTCAAGGCAGTGATGTAGTAGAACTGCGACCGGAAGCCATAGATTGTTTACAGAATCTATGCCGGAAGAAACATTACGAACATGGAGCAAGTTCTCATTGAAAACGGAGCAAAGAGCAGCCCTGGAGGTATTTATTGAAAGGAAGGACGTTTTCGCCTTGCTTCCGACCGGCTTCGGTAAGAGTTTAATAATAGGATGTCTATGGTTTAATCTACCAGTTAGCCCCGTCGCGTCACATACGTCAGAGAAAAGAGTGATGTGATTGGTTTAAGCTTCGTCACAGCCTTTTCTGGCTTCGACCAGTAGCAAACTGAGGCATTTCAGGGAGGCAGGTCAACCACACGCTCTGGGAAACGGTTGGGCTTAATATCTTGGCCAGACCAATAGCTCGTAGAGCTTTGCAGTCGCGTTAGCCAGACTATCAATTGCTTGCATTCTGATATAAGCGAGAGCGGGGGGATACGTAAGTGAGCAGTAGCTCATAGCTGATCTTGTTTATACTATATTTATAATAAGTCCATCAGAAATTTACTAATTAACAATAGTTATTCTTACATCATAGAGTTAAAATTTTGAGGATGAGATTCCAAGTAACTTTGTAACAAAATGACTTTTAAAATGACTCAAAACTAGACATGGTCATATCATTTGGCATTCAGACTAAAATCTGCTGAACTAGAACTTAGAAAATAGAAGAAAATAAAAAACTCTAATAAAATATCAATCTACATCCTACAAAGCATATGACTGTGACTGTCATTCTTATTATGAATGAAAAAAAATGCACATAATAATAACAACAAAACCACTGATCGACAGTTTGGCACTTAAGATAATACTGTACTGCAAAGTTTCATGCAACTTTAAACAAATTCATACAACTTGATCAAATATAACACATCGTTGTTAAAATACGATGGGAAAAAAATGCTTTGTCGGGGTCCAAAACCTGTAGCAATCTATTTTCTTTTACGTTAGTGGTAAACCTACCCAGCTGATAACAGCGTGGCGTGGTGTCAGGCCAGAATGCACTCTTACTCGCCGATGAGAGGCGACTTGTCATTCATCGAGAGCTTTGGCAATCAGCCAATCACAGGCCGTGCTACGACAAAATGTATTCACTCGATGTAACATTTGGAAGAAAATTAGAAGTAGATTCGACCCATATCTTTACACTTTTTCATGGGCCATTCGGCCCAATTCTTTTGAAATACAGATAGACAAATGCGAAAATTACCGGTCAATGTCTGCCCGTCCGGCCTTATTTCCCACACTGTAATTCTGAGTTTGTACCACACACTGACCCAGTTAATATACACACTCTTTAACAACGGTTCTTCAGGGGTTCTTTAATGGTTCACTGGATAATTAAGGATTCTTAGGCTACGTTCACACTGCAGGCTGAAGTGACTCAAATCCGATCTTTTCGCCCATATGTGACCTGTATCCGATCTTTTATTGACAATATGAACGACACAGATCCGATTTTTTCAAATCTGACTCAGGCCGTTTGGATATGTGGTGCTAATTCCGATTCCTATCCGCTCTTTTCATATGCGACTTCAGTCTGAACCGCCAGGTCGCATTCATCCGACTTACACGCCATCAACAAGCTACAAACGTCACTATTCTGCGCTGAAGTAGGCGGCGGGTCTCTCAAAAAAAGTTACAACAACATGGCGCATAATCACGGGCGCAGATAGAGGGTGGGACTCGTCCCACACAGATTTAAATCACCTCGTTCGGTCCCCCCCACTTATAGGGAGGAAAAAACGTCTATGCTGTCTTTCTTTGCATAAGGCAAACCTCACGGAAAAATCAAAAGACTAATTACCATTCGGTTTATTGAGGTGCACAGCAGTGTATACATAGTTGCAACAACTCACATAAAACAAAGACTGATATTCGGTTGGTTGAGCTGCGCAGACTGCACAGGTTGCGAGCTCGAGCTTGGTTGCTATGGTAACCCACAACAAGTTTGACAGGCATATCGGGGTTGGGGTTGGTTTGCTGGCAGCTTTGTCCCCCCCAGTTTTTTGTCCCCCCAGTTTTTTGTCCCCCCCAGTTCAAAAAAACGTATCTGCGCCCCTGCGCATGACATCAATGCGAGGGATGCTTCGGGCTGTGAAGGTTCTGAATCTTCTCAATGGAAGGACGCAGAGGTTAGGGAGCTGATTTCCATTTGGGGGGATGCAGCTATTCAAGCTAGATTGGATGAGTCATACCGCAACCGGGCGGTTTTACTTCCGTAAACACTGGCCATGCTCACTGCGTGTGACGTCGTCGTATCCTGCAATGCGCATGCGGAACACTTTTAGGTCGCTTTTCGTTCATACTGAGGATCACATACAAGTCGCATATATTTGTTAATGTGAACGACCTCACAAAAAAATCGGATTTCACAAAAAAATCGGAATTGAGCATTAAGCCTTGCAGTGTGAACGTAGCGTAAAAGATTCCAAAAGGGGCTCTATGTGGAACTTGTTTTGATAGGAATTACTGGCCGGGTTTCCATTGCAGTTTTGTGCAAAATATAATCGATTTTTAAAAAAAATAATTTTAACAAAACAAAATTGCAAATGGTTTGTGTTTCCGTTAAGTGTTCTGCAAGTGAAGTTGGGTTTCTCCTGTCGTGATCTCTCTTACACAGCACTCTCTCTTTCAGAAAGGTAGTGTTTCTATTTCCTCTTCATGTCATGTGAATTAAATGTGAGAAACATATTTCCATTTCAATTTTGCGAAATATTGCTCTATTGTCTGAAAAATCACCTCACACGAGTGTAAAAACTATTTTGCGATATTTTATTTTATTTTTTTAAATTGTGGTTCCGTAATTCGTTTTTTAGTTCACAGTTTTAATTTGTGCATGAAGCAGGTTAATGTAAACACAGCTGTATGTTATAAGATTCTATACAAAATCCTCTTATGGGTTTCCTCAGAGGGACAAACGAAGAACATTTAAAGGTTCTAAATTCGGAGTAGGTACAGTAATCATTCTGTCAGTTGAAAGTCTTCATAAAGACAGAAAAAAAGACATTAATAAAAAGCATTGTATACAATCAGAAGAGAAGAAATGACAGGACCTTGCCACGATGCTTCTTAATATTATTTGAAAGGGGTTTAAACACCAAAAGTTCGTTAGTTAGTCTGTCTATCTATCTGCCTAGCTAGCTAGCTAGCTATCATTTGTAATAACATTTATTTTGTCAATGTATTTATCAAATATAATCTGATTATTTAAAATTCAGGTTCAGCTTCTGACCAACTGTTTAACAGTTATTCCACAAAATCGAATCGTACATGAGCTGATAGGCGATGAGGCGCGTAGCACCGAGTTGTTTATAATCCATGTACGACTTGACTATGTGGAATAACTGTTTTAGTCTATCCACATTCACTGAATTTTGAGAAACAGAGCTTTTTTTTTTGCATATTCGATAAATAAAAACTTTATACAAAACGTCCGACAAAATCATTTCTGTTTAGAATGTAAGCAAACTGGTGAAATGACAGGAGCAATTTGTGAAAAATGCTATAATGATAATTCTTGAAAAACAAACAAGACATGTTCTTACCATCAAATACTTTCATTCCATATTTTGTTGCTTTTTTGTATTTTTTGTATTTTTGTTTTCGAGTAGAGTTTTTATTTTGTCCTTGGTTGGTTCAGCAACATGCGCCGCCATTTTGTTTTATTTTGTTTTTCTCTACTCATGGTATATGAGCTGATAGCCTGGTAGTAGAGTAGCCAATCATAGCGAATGATTGCGCATATCCAGTGAATGTGGATAGAATAAAATATAATGTTTCCAATTAAAACAATAAATTGATTCAGATTTACAAATTTTAAATCTTTATGGCGCAAATATTGGTCCATTTCGACAAATCCAACACGTTAGAAACGATGTAAAATGAAAAATTGACTTGATCAATGAACTTTAAAAGGAACATGTTATTAAAAACACTTTCTCAGTGCTTGTGCACATCACGTTTGGGTGTCTGGAGCCATCCAACCCACAAACTCTGAACTCAGACATATAGTCAGTTCCTTTTGTGCTCCGTGGTTCAGAAAATGTCCAACAAACCATTCAGATTCAGCTCGTTTTTCTATACCAATAGAATTATACTGCCTCCTCATTGGAATATCTCCACTAACGGCTTGAGAACTGCATTTGCAATGAAATATTCATGAGGAAAGTGCTACATGATTGGAAGGGGTGGGGTGAGCAGTGGCTCATTATCATTTAAAGGACCAGGCACTCAAATACCCCTTTTCTACCAACAGGGAACGGGTTCAGTTCTTGTTCGTGCACCAAATTTTGAACCTTTCAGAGCATTTCGACCAAAAATAAATCGGTTCGGAACCTGAAAAGTCGGTTCTCAGCTGGAACCAAAATAAAGCTTGTTTTTCCAGAGCAAACCGTGACATCAGTGGGCGTGGCATTAGTTTGGAGAGGAAGCAGAGCACAGTGATGGAGAACGCAAAGGAAAAGGAAACATCATCAGAAAAAATGGACCACAAACAAATATTAACAATAACAGAATGTAACAGGGCGGCACGGTGGTGTAGTGGTTAGCGCTGTCGCCTCACAGCAAGAAGGTCCGGGTTCGAGCCCCGTGGCTGGCGAGGGCCTTTCTGTGTGGAGTTTGCATGTTCTCCCCGTGTCCGCGTGGGTTTCCTCCGGGTGCTCCGGTTTCCCCCACAGTCCAAAGACATGCAGGTTAGGTTAACTGGTGACTCTAAATTGAGTGTAGGTGTGAATGTGAGTGTGAATGGTTGTCTGTGTCTATGTGTCAGCCCTGTGATGACCTGGCGACTTGTCCAGGGTGTACCCCGCCTTTCGCCCGTAGTCAGCTGGGATAGGATCCAGCTCGCCTGCGACCCTGTAGAAGGATAAAGCGGCTAGAGATAATGAGATGAGATGAGAATGTAACAACTTTTTAATTGCGGGAAACAGAGGAATGAGAAGCAGGCTTCAGAACAAGCAAGTTCTTTTTATTTTAGTGCACTTTTCACACAGGTTTTTAGACAGGTTAATAGACAGCCAGTAATTTGACACAATTTCACCTCATCACATGTTACCTGCTGGTTCAACCTGCCTCCTCGCCATTCACAGCCGACGCTCGACCACGCCCCTGCTGCCACACAGAATAAAAGCTCAGAGGTCATCAATGCACACTGCCATCTTGCTTCTATTGCTGGGTTTCAGTCACATGACTTTTCTTAGCGGTTTTACCGGAAGTGAAATAGCTGGTGGTCTAAACGGCTGCCGTAGTGCAAACAACTAGCGATAACTTATCAGAGTACGCTCATAATCTAGAAGCCACTACTCGCTGTAGATATATTCAGAAGATTGTTATGTGTAATGGAATCGACCCCTACAGTCTGTGAAAGAAGGATTTGTCATACGATCTCGGAAACTACCCTTCAGTTGAGTTCCCCGACATCTCAAACTATCTGGTGTTGCAGACGTCCTTCTACACCGCAAAACAGATGAAAGCGTGGAAGAGTATGGAGGCTTACAACTTTTTTGTACGCGGCTGGGTAAAGGACCTCGGGATCAAGTCACTGCTGAATGAATCCTGTCTTGTTTTTGCCTGTGTAAATATGTTTTTTTTAAGCTTTTCGTTTGCGTCTTTACAACGAAGCGCTGCAAGTTGAAGTGTAAACAAACAGTTGGCTTGATTCTCACTTGTGTTGGCTCTTATCTCTCAGCTAAATCATTCACAAAGATCATCAGAAACCCCTTTAAAGACCTGGATCTTAGGTGGGGTTTACATTAGACCGTATCAGCGGATCATCAGATTAACGTTTTGAAAACGATTAGTGTGCACACAGCAACGCCAATACACGATTCGCGTGCACACAGCAACACCAATACACGGATACGCTTGGCTCCGCAGGCATCCTGCGCTCCAAATCACTCCGCCCTGAACAGCGAGTGCCCTCTGGAGGGTGCGCACTCCGGCCCTGCGCAGCTCACAGAGCGTGCGAGTGGAGCGCACGAGCAGTGATTTGGGACTGAGCCGCTGTGTGTGTGATCTCAGTGCATGTCGGGCATGCGCGTCAGTTACCACTTGCAAGTGGAAGGATGGCAAGCCTAAAGACAATCATAACGACACAATGGGTAGTATTTGCATCAGTATTTGCAGTATTTTCATACTTTTATACTCTTTAATGAAAGGTGATACAAGGCGGAAGTCCGCGCCGTTTTTCAGCAGTCGCGTCACATGACCAACGCCAGCGAATCAGGAAGGTGGATGTCACAGTGACGTTGTCCAATGACGACGCCAGCTAGAGCTCAGCACAGCGTATCCGCGTATTCTCAATGTTTACACAGCACTGGACCAGACACGATCTGGATTGAATACGTGGACCCTGGCGGATTCCCGTTTCCCGGCGTTTCCAGGCGTTTTAATGTAAACGGACAGTGCATCCACGAAGAAAACGAGACAGATACGGTCTAATGTAAACTTGGCCTTAGTTAAACAAGACGGAGAAGTGATCACGGCACATTGTAACTGTATGGCTGGGGAAGAATTTTGTCGCAACCTTCATGCATATGGACTTTGTGAGGAGTAAACAAAGAAACAGCTGGGGACTTTAGCGCTTTATGACTAAAAAAAGTACCATAAAATAACGACACTTAGCAAGAAAAGTACTTGGAAAACGCTAAGGACAGAGCTGAGAGGGAAATACAAACCTTTCACCCAGTGATCACTGCAAACTCGAGCATGCTTCGACTCGGCTCCCTTCGAGTTCACTGAGAGGTTCAAAAGCCACCTTTCTCCACGTCTTTTTGTGAAATCCTGTTTTTTTATTAGTTCACGGGGAACCCTGAAGAAACTTTTATCAGTTTCACGGTTTGATCGATTCGAACAACCTAAAACAATGCAAGCGTAAGGCATTTTTCATGCGAGCAATGCACCTTCTCCGTACAAACGCTTTGTCAACTGAGCTTTGGTAGACCACCAGATAAAGTTCTCAATAACTAATGAGGTGGCTGTGACGTCACGTGAAACCCAGCGATTGTTTACTCCCATTGTGAATTGTGCCACGCCCTCCATTCATGACGCATCCTTGATTACAACAATTCCTTTTGAAACTGGTGAAACTGTGGCTGGTTCACTAGCAGAACGGAAGCAGTTCAAGAATCCATCCCCTGTTGGGTATAAAGGGGTAAAATTGGCCGTTTTGAACAGAGCTGTTTAAACAGGGTGAGAAGGAAGACGTGGTGCTTTATCCTTGTGGTATATTAACCAAAACAGATCACAGACATTTCATTAAGACCTCAGGGAACTGTCAGCTTGTGGAAAAGGGGAATAATACTTGACCTTTAATACTGATCTTCACGTTGTTTAACATTGTGTAAAACCCGCTGGGGGAACGTACAGCAGGTCCACGAGCTGCCTTTTCTCTAATTTTAATAAATCTGAGTTGTTGTATGGGCATTTTGTGGTAAGAAATGCGAGCAGAGCTCAAGTGTATGAAGTGTGCAGGTGTGTGTGTGTAACAGGAGAGTGGTGTTAGTAAAGCATGCTGGTAGGTGCTGAAGTTCAAACCCATATATTTTGCCCGTATGTTATGATGGTGGTTTCACTGGAGGATTGTAACCAAAAGAAAACTCCAGTCCAGACAGGAACTCAGTATTTAAACACCGGAGAGAAAATACACCAAACAGAAAAGATCTTCTTTTATCACTTGGTCATTAGTAGAGTGATGTCCTGCTGAGGAAAAAAAAAAAATCAGGCATTAACTGACGTTAATATGTAGGAAGTTGTTTATTGCTGATTACAACTCAGTAATATACTGTAGTGATATTTAAATAATATTGGCTGGCTATTTTTTTCGTGGTCTATCAAATATATTCCATTCACCTAGCATGATACTGAATGAGTCGAAGATGAGTCGCTGAATGGAATATATCTGATAGACCACAAAAAAAAGCCAGCCAATATTATTATTATTATTATTATTATTATTATTATTATTATTATACATATTTCTTTCAGGTGTTCAATGCATCTTTCTCTTTCAAAATTCTCTCAAAATCTTCCGTATTTAACAAAGCAAACCTGGCGGCCATGTTTGTTTACAAATTGTCACAGTCACTCACTCGCTAGCGCGGAAGTTTTTTGTCTCCGATGTGTGACGTCATGTTGTCTTGACAACCATGCAATATCGTAAACCTTATTCAACGCTCATTCTCCATTGGGTAGAGTGACATAATACACAGGATAAGCGATATGCTAACGATATTGCATGCTATCAAACCAAATGAATGAAACCTGCTAGAAGGGAATAGAACACGTTTTTATTCCATCGAAAAAGTGTCCTGTATGGATAATAAATATTTATATTATATTTATTAACATAGTGGTTAGCGCTGTCGCCTCACAGCAAGAAGGTCCGGGTTCGAGCCCCGTGGCCGGCGAGGGCCTTTCTGTGTGGAGTTTGCATGTTCTCCCCGTGTCCGCGTGGGTTTCCTCCGGGTGCTCCGGTTTCCCCCACAGTCCAAAGACATGCAGGTTAGGTTAACTGGTGACTCTAAATTGAGCGTAGGTGTGAATGTGAGTGTGAATGGTTGTCTGGGTCTATGTGTCAGCCCTGCGATGACCTGGCGACTTGTCCAGGGTGTACCCCGCCTTTCGCCCGTAGTCAGCTGGGATAGGCTCCAGCTCGCCTGTGACCCTGTAGAACAGGATAAAGCGGCTACAGATGATGAGATTTATTAACATCATGGTATACTTTTGTATCATCAGGTATCTTTTACATTTTAACCTTATCACTTCTCACTAGAACTGGGAATAAAACTCTCCAAACTCCATGAAGCGGTGTTACTGTTACTACACAGAAGTTGATTTTTATCCCCTGCTGACCAAAGGGGGATTATGTCATGGTGATGTCCGTCTGTCCGTCCCAGGAAGGGTACTCACCATCTGAAATCAACTGCTCTCACAATTTTTGGAGGAATTTCACAAAACTTGGCAGGATTCTTTGTTATACAGTGGTGCTTGAAAGTTTGTGAACCCTTTCGAATTTTCTATATTTCTGCATAAATATGCCCTAAAACATCATCAGATTTTCACACAAGTCCTAAAAGTAGATAAAGAGAACCCAGTTAAACAAATGAGACAAAAATATTATACTTGGTCATTTATTTATTGAGGAAAATGATCCAATATTACATATCTGTGAGTGGCAAAAGTATGTGAACCTTTGCTTTCAGTATCTGGTGTGACCCCCTTGTGCAGCAATAACTGCAACTAAACATTTGCGGTAACTGTTGATCAGTCCTGCACACCGGCTTGGAGGAATTTTAGCCCGTTCCTCCGTACAGAACAGCTTCAACTCTGGGATGTTGGTGGGTTTCCTGACATGAACTGCTCACTTCAGGTCCTTCCACAACATTTCGATTGGATTAAAGTCAGGACTTTGACTTGGCCATTCCAAAACATTAACTTTATTCTTCTTTAACCATTCTTTAGTAAAATGACTTGTGTGCTTAGGGTCGTTGTCTTGCTGCATGACCCACCTTCTCTTGAGATTCAGTTCATGGACAGATGTCCTGACATTTTCCTTTAGAATTCGCTGGTTTAATTCAGAATTAATTGTTCCATCAATGATGGCAAGCCGTCCTGACCCAGATGCAGCAAAACAGGCCCAAACCATGATACTACCACCACCATGTTTCACATATGGGATAAGGTTCTTATGCTGGAATGCAGTGTTTTCCTTTCTCCAAACATAGCGCTCCTCATTTAAACCAAAAAGTTCTATTTTGGTCTCATCCATCCACAAAACATTTTTCCAATAGCCTTCTGGCTTGTCCATGGGATCTTTAGTAAACTGCAGATGAGTAGCAATGTTCTTTTTGGAGAGCGGTGGCTTTCTCCTTGCAACCCTGCCATGCTTACCATTGTTGTTCAGTGTTCTCCTGATGGTGGACTCATGAACATTAACATTAGCCAATGTGAGAGAGGCCTTCAGTTGCTTAGAAGTTACCCTGGGGTCCTTTGTGACCTCGCCAACTATTACACGCCTTGCTCTTGGAGTGATCTTTGTTGGTCGACCACTCCTGGGGAGGGTAACAATGGTCTTGAATTTCCTCCATTTGTACACAATCTGTCTGACTGTGGATTGGTGGAGTCCAAACTCTTTAGAGATGGTTTTGTAACATTTTCCAGCCTGATGAGCATCAACAACACTTTTTCTGAGGTCCTCAGAAATCTCCTTTGTTCGTGCCATGATACACTTCCAAAAACATGTGTTGTGAAGATCAGACTTTGATAGATCCCTGTTCTTTAAATAAAACAGGGCGCCCACTCACACCTGATTGTCATCCCATTGATTGAAATCACCTGACTCTAATTTCACCTTCAAATTAACTGCTAATCCTAGAGGTTCACATACTTTTGCCACTCACAGATATGTAATATTGGATCATTTTCCTCAATAAATAAATGACCAAGTATAATATTTTTGTCTCATTTGTTTAACTGGGTTCTCTTTATCTACTTTTAGGACTTGTGTGAAAATCTGATGATGTTTTAGGTCATATTTGTGTCAGATAACGGAATCCAGGGACACATGTCGGCCCGGGGGCATTTTGAGTTATTGACAGATTCAGAAAGTACAGTTTCTAAGCTTTCCAATGATGCCTTCCATGTGGAGATCTGACAATATTTGAAGAATGTGTGGCCTTTTGAAAGTGTATACCTCTTAAAACAGGAGAGGGAGAAAATTGCCCTCAAAGTTTTCCATCTCAGCTACTCTGGGTGTAGGGCGGGCACATAATGGTGCTCATTTGCATGACATTAAGGAAAGCTCTACCCCCTACGAGCTAGCACAATGCTACTTTCATGTAAACAAAGATCACCACGTCAATTTTCCTTCCATGCAAAGTATGCCCAAAACAATTATGAAGTACAAAAATAAGTCCTAAAGTATACTTTAACGTTTTGTGGTTGAAAAATTACTCACACCGTAAGAAAGAAAGATAGCACGATGATAACACAATTAACACAACGCTAGTTTCATGTAACCAAACCACAACACTCTCCGTTACATGCAAAAATAACAAAATACTCACACCGTAAGAAAGAAAGATAGCACGATGATAACACAACTAACACAATGCTAGTTTCATGTAACCAAACCACAACACTCTCCGTTACATGCAAAAATAACAAAATACACCGTAAGAAAGAAAGATAGCACAATGATAACACAACTAACACAACGCTAGTTTCATGTAACCAAACCACAACACTCTCCGTTACATGCAAAAATAACCACGCAGCCTTAGATTAATAAACTTACCCCATCAGAAAGAGAAATTAATGCAATGTATGTAGATGGAATAATGTAGTCCTAGAACACTTCCTTTTGGTTGCGTTTTTTTTTGCTAGAAATGGTTATCTCCGATGTAAATACCATCTGTCTGTTTGCTTCGCGGTGTTTCAGCTCCTCTGCGCTCTGTTTAGCTTGCTCATTCCATAGTGAAATTACACGCCTGTATGCAGCTAAGTAGCCACGAGCTCAGCTCGTATCATACAGCTGATTGGCGAAAAAAAACAAACAAAAGACTTAAATCATCATGTGAATGGCCCATATGGTAATTTACCCACACCCCCCAGCAGGCTACAGTCCTGACAAAAATGAGACAATTTGCAACAAAAAATGTATGCTTTTCCAACAAAACAATCTATTATCTGAAATACTGATTGCATTCTTCAAGATCTCAACTTGCACATTATGGAAAAAAATGAAAATCACAAATTTCGAAAAAAAAATGCTTCTTTTGCGATTATCTCGGATTCGTTTCGGCCAACATGCGTCCCTGGATTCGGAGAGGTGTCACATTTATGCAGAAATATAGAAAATTCTAAAGGGTTCACAAACTTTCAAGCACCACTGCATGTCGGTAATACACAAATTGAAATTTCATTAAATTCAGTCACATTTTACCAGAGTTACAGCCCTTATTTGACAATTTCATGAAGTGTTTTCCTTCTGAAATAAACTCTTCTCACAATTTGTGGAGGAATTTCACCAAACTTGGCAAAAGGCCTTGTTATATGTCGGTAATACGCATATTGTTATTTTGTTCAATTCGGTCGCATTTTCCCAGAGTTCCAGCCCTTGATTAACAACCTTGTACTTTCAAAATTTCATGAAGGTGTGTTCGCCTTCTGACATCAACTCCTCTCACAATTTTTGGACAAATTTCTCGAAGCTTGGTAAAAGGCCTTGTTATATGACGGTAATACGCAGATTGCGATTTAATTTAGTTTGTGAAAATTTTCCCAGAGTTTTGACCCTTGATTAAATAACTTGCACTCTGACAATTTCATGAGGGTGTACGTTCTTCTGAAATCAACTCCTCTCACAATTTGTGGAGGAATTTCACCAAACTTGGCAAAAGGCTTTGTTATATGACCGTTATACGCAGATTGAAATTTCATTTAATTTGAGCAAATTTTCCCAGAGTTATGCCCTTGATTATTAACAAACTTGTACTTTGGCAATTTCATCAAGGTGTGCCTGCTTTCTGAAATCAACTTCCCTCACGATTTTTATCCCCTGCTGGCCGAAAGGCCCAAAGGGGGATTATGTCGTGGTGATGTCCATCCGTCCGTCCCGGGAAGGGTACTCGCCTTCTGAAATCAACTCCTCTCACAGTTTTTGGAGGAATTTCATGAAACTTAACAGGATTCTGTTATATGTCGGTAATACGCATATTGCAGTTTCATTAAATTCAGTCGCATTTTACCAGAGTTATGGCCGAGTTGCCAGCGGGGGATATTGTGCTCTCAGAGCACTCTTGTTTTCCTGTAACTGGAAATATTTTATTCCTTTATACCACAGTCATTTGACTTTGTTCAATTAATTAAACAAAGACACCTCATAATTTTTTTTATCCATTTATAGATACATTTCATATTGTAGAAAGTCCATGAAAAAAAAGATTCCTGTTATTCCTGTTACATTTCATATTGTAGAAAGTCCATGAAAAAAAAGATTCCTGTTATACTGGCTGTATTGGTTTATGGAGGAGTGTGTGTGTGTGTGTGTGTGTGTAAGAAATCACACACTTATTTTGCATTTCGACCTTAAAGTATAAAACGTAGGGTGGAGTCAATGTAAATTAATTACTTTAGCAATTTCATCGTGATCTACGCAGCCGGAAAGTCACTTCAGTGATGGTGGAAATGTTAATCATGAGAACGTTGTGCTAAAATTGTGCCTTCATGAAATAATTGGAACTTTCTTTATGTTGAAGATGTATTATTATTATTATTATTAACTCCATGGGCGGCACGGTGGTGTAGTGGTTAGTGCTGTTGCCTCACAGCAAGAAGGTCCGGGTTCGAGCCCCGTGGCCGGCGAGGGCCTTTCTGTGCGGAGTTTGCATGTTCTCCCCGTGTCTGCGTGGGTTTCCTCCGGGTGCTCCGGTTTCCCCCACAGTCCAAAGACATGCAGGTTAGGTTAACTGGTGACTCTAAATTGACCGTAGGTGTGAATGGTTGTCTGTGTCTATGGCCAAGTTTACATTAGACCGTATCTGTCTCGTTTTCTTCGCGGATGCACTGTCCGTTTACATTAAAACGCCTGGAAACGCCGGGAAAAGGGAATCCGCCAGGGTCCACGTATTCAATCCAGATCGTGTCTGATCCGGTGCTGTGTAAACATTGAGGATACGCTGTGCTGAGATCTAGCTGACGTCGTCATTGGACAACATCACTGTGACATCCACCTTCCTGATTCGCTGGCATTGGGATCTCACACACAGCGGCTCAGTCCCGAATCACTGCTCGTGCGCTTCACTCGCGTGCTCTGTGAGCTGCGCAGGGCCGGAGTGCGCACCCTCCAGAGGGTACTCGCTGTTCAGGGCGGAGTGATTTGGAGCGCAGGAGGAAGCGCTGAGCTGCACTGAGGTTTATTTACACATTTCAACCTCCTTCAGGCGCTCAAACTCAGTGAGAACATGAACATCACAGCCAGGTGTGTTTATCTGCTGGAGAAGGTGTTCGCTTGCCATCCTTCCACTTGCAAGTGGTGAGTGACTTGCGCATGCCCGATATGCACTGGGATCATGTGACGTGCCGTCTAATTAGTCATGTGATTAGCGTATCCGTGTATTGGCGTTGCTGTGTGCACGCGAATCGTTTTAAAAACGTTAATCTGATGATCCGCTGATTCGAAATAATGTAAACAGGGCCTATGTGTCAGGCCTGTGATGACCTGGCGACTTGTCCAGGGTGTACCCCGCCTTTCGCCCGTAGTCAGCTGGGATAGGCTCCAGCTTGCCTGCGACCCTGTAGAACAGGATAAAGCGGCTACAGATAATGAGATG
The DNA here is from genome assembly GCF_027579695.1 of Neoarius graeffei. NCBI lineage: Eukaryota > Metazoa > Chordata > Actinopteri > Siluriformes > Ariidae > Neoarius > Neoarius graeffei. The sequence goes on along the minus strand of NC_083583.1, from coordinate 5,166,094 downwards.
AGATGAGATTAACTCCATTAACAACAGCATTTAAATAGAGCCTTTGAAAATGTTATTACCAATAACACACACTCATTTTTACACTCGTTTATTTTACGTGTTGTGTTTTTGGATCATCGAAATGTCTGCAAGGATTGTTGTAGGATATTTTTGTCTGCATTTGTCCACACCAATATTATACTGTAGATGTAATAACGCGATCCTGAATGGTTTGAACACACCTTTCCTTGAACCAAATGTGAAACATTAGAAGATTCAGATCCATAGTTATGACCCAAATCTGCCTATATCCTTTGTTTGTTTGCAGGTGATTTTTTTTTTTTTATTCTATAATTAGGCGTATCAGACGCTCGCTGGCCGTGGTGTGAAAATTGTGCATGCAGACAGTCATTTAAGTTTCCAAATCTGTCATTGCTTAACTCTTGAATATTTTTGATCGTGAATACACTACCGTTCAAAAGTTTGGTGTCACTTTGAAATGTCCTTATTTTTGAAAGAAAAGCACTGTTCTTTTCAATGAAGATCACTTTAAACTAATCAGAAATCCACTCTATACATTGCTAATGTGGTAAATGACTATTCTAGCTGCAAATGTCTGGTTTTTGGTGCAATATCTACATAGGTGTATTGAGGTATTTCACCTGACGTCACAGGGTCATGTGACACCCCGGTGTCCGCCATTTTGAACGTCAAGCTACATACTAACGCTGCAGACAGAGAGGGAGAACCGGCTTGAAAAAAAACGTGTTACAGACACCTAGAATAGATTAATTTGTCAGTAAGCACTCTATAAATAACCATGGTGTTTGCTTGTTGTGCTGTGGGCTGCCACAACAGACAGGGACAGCGTGCAGGACGCTCCTTTTACCGGTTTCTAGGGATGGGAATTTCGGCTCTTTTTCGGGAGCCGGCTCTTTCGGCTCCCAAACGGCTCCTAAGATTTTATTTTTGATTTAATTTCTGCAATTAACTAGTTCATTAATTACATTATTTATATTTTATCAATAGGATGTTTTCCATTTTATTTTTTAGTTTTTGTAGCCGGCGGCACGGTGGTGTAGTGGTTAGCGCTGTCGCCTCACAGCAAGAAGGTCCTGGGTTCGAGCCCCGGGGCCGGCGAGGGCCTTTCTGTGTGGAGTTTGCATGTTCTCCCCGTGTCCGCGTGGGTTTCCTCCGGGTGCTCCGGTTTCCCCCACAGTCCAAAGACATGCAGGTTAGGTTAACTGGTGACTCTAAATTGAGCGTAGGTGTGAATGTGAGTGTGAATGGTTGTCTGTGTCTATGTGTCAGCCCTGTGATGACCTGGCGACTTGTCCAGGGTGAACCCCGCCTTTCGCCCGTAGTCAGCTGGGATAGGCTCCAGCTTGCCTGCGACCCTGTAGAAGGATAAAGCGGCTAGAGATAATGAGATGAGATGAGTTTTTGTAGCCATTGTAAAGCTTTGTAAAGTATAGCAGTGTAACAATGTTCTAGCTATAGAAATAAAACTTACTTACCAATTAATAAATTATTTTCTCACAAACATAATGCAAAACTGTTATTTTACCAATATAAAATACACAGCTGATTTTCCCCTCCTCAGGTGCCTCACAGACTCCTCTCCCCTGTGCTCCACAGCTTTAAGCATTACACCAATTTTCCTATTTTCGCAGCTGTGAATGACATCAGACAAAAAAAGTAGGCGTACACCATGCTACTTTTTTTCCTTTGAATGGTAATAGACAACACAAAGACGCAATCGGACAGCAACTTTTTTTGTGAAAGTCTCTCTCTCTGAGGCACCTAAGGACAAAAAACTAATTCGGCTCCCCAACTCGGCTCCCACCAAAGAGCCGGCTCCCGTCGTTCACTTCAAAGAGCCGGCTCTTTGAACCGGATCGTTCGCGACCGACACATCACTACCGGTTTACTACTGACCCAGATGAGGGATTACAGCTGTGAAGAGACAGGATTGGGAGCCAACAGAGTACTCCAGACTTTGCAGTGATCATTTCATTTCAGGTTAGTTTATCAGTTAACGCAATTTTGATAAAATATATAGCAAAAAGTAAATGGGTCAGTGTTTGTTAACCCATCTGAGCAGTGAAACAAGGCAGTGTTAATTTGTCTAGGGTTGCGTGTAGCAGACATCAGACATAAAACGCAATAACAGAGGCTAGAAAGAAACGGGACACAGAAATAAACAGGGAAATTAAGTAAAAAGAAAGAAAGAAAGAGAAAAAAAAGAGCGCGGATCTCCAAACACACGAGAAGCCTATCTTACGCACATATCACGCGGACTCCACACCTCCACACACGCATCGCGTCTGAAGTCATAACTCATCAGGGGAAATCGTGTCCGCATTGGCATGTTCAAAAAACAACCTCGCGTCAACAATGATACCACACGCAAGGAAAAAAAAACAGTCAGGCTACTCAACAACCAACCTGGCAGCAGCAGTCGTTGTCATGTAAACACAACACTTCGGATATGCAAATGCTTCCCGTTACACACGATTGCTATGTCAATAAACATCATTTTGCCAATATTTTAGAGACCCCCCAACATTTCCCAAATCATGTTTTCAAAGGATCTCATGTCTGTTTCAGGGGATCTCGGATCCCCCGAAGAACAAGACAGTGTTGTGAACATAGCCTACCTTGTACGGTTTCAAACTGCCGGGGTCATCCTTCATCAAACTGTTGACTTCTGTTGACAACCTTGGCTCCATACCAAGGCTGGGTACAGTGTTTGTGATAAAAGACAGATCCAATTTAACACGAATCACAGCTTACTTTCTTGTTAAAATGTGCAAAGGTCTCCACCATCTCATACCGCCTTGCACTGAAGGACTTAAGCGTGCCGTCCAAAATGGCTGCATCACGTGACTTGGTCACGTGGGTGAAATACCTCAATAGAGGCCCATTTCCAGCAACTCTCACTCCAGTGTTCTAATGGTACAATGTGTTTGCTCATTGCCTCAGAAGGCTAATGGATGATTAGAAAACCCTTGTACAATCATGTTAGCACAGCTGAAAACAGTTGAGCTCTTTAGAGAAGCTATAAAACTGACCTTCCTTTGAGCAGATTGAGTTTCTGGAGCATCACATTTGTGGGGTCGATTAAATGCTCAAAATGGCCAGAAAAATGTCTTGACTATATTTTCTATTCATTTTACGACTTATGGTGGGAAATAAAAGTGTGACTTTTCATGGAAAACACAAAATTGTCTGGGTGACCCCAAACTTTTGAACGGTAGTGTATATCATTAAAAATCTTAATCTCTGCTTTCCAAAGAAATGTATCTGGTTAAGATCTGTTCAGTACTTTAGGAGTAACGGCAGGTTGAAATCGGTACACTCGTCAATATCAGTCAGATACTGTAACTTTTATAGGGATGTTCTCTCGCTCTCACTGTTTCTGATGAAGGATTCAGCAAAATTTTCCATCTGCTAGTTTTGATGTTCTGATTCACGGGAGACTTTGAAGTGAGTTTTCGTAGCTTTACCCACTTATTTTTTCAAATCAAACTGATTCATGCAAATAAATAACTATTTTAGAATATAACTGGAGTTGTTTTGATGAAAAATATTGAGATCTTAGTGGTCGGAATGAGATTTTAAAGCACCGGAAGTCAGAAACAGGAGTGTTAATTTCAGTTCAGTTAATGTGAATTGTTTATTGGATGTGGCTCACACGGTTTTTCGAGGTTCGCCTTGAAAGCCGTGAATATTAATCGAAATAATCATTTATATTCTTTCATATAAACACTAGTAGTGCCTTACTTTTGAGAAATACAAAGACCTACAGAACACAACGAGGGGATTAGAAATAATCTTTTATTACTTTTTTATTTTGATAGAGAATGGTAGATGTGAGACATTCAGTGCTTATTTATGCAGATTTTATCATTAGCATTGATTTCTCCTTCTTTGTGATGTATAAATGAGAGTTAAGATCATGTCAGGGTGCAGGCACTTATGGATGTATGTGCAGGGGAGAGCGGGGTAGCAAACAGAAAACATAGCCAAATCACAAAACTAGAATCGTAGTCAAAAAGCAAGCAAGGGTTGGTCGATCAACAAACAGGGCAATAAAGAGGAGACAGTAGGTGTAGAAGTAAAGAGATAGCGAGGGTCAGGAAAACTGGAGGCAGACAGAGATAGAAAGGCTTGGTATGACTGGGTAAACTCAGAACAATACTTCGCAATGACAGTGAGAGTGAAAGAGGCTTAAGTAGCATGGTTGATTGTGCATGAATGAGAGTCAACTGTAATCAATAAGCTGGTGACGGGGGCTCTGTGGTTCTTGGGCATTGTGGTTCTGAGAAGCCATGTTTGAAGTTCGGCTAGAGCTGTCGCTCTCAACGCCCTTACTGACAGAACCCCCCTAGGAGCTCCCTCTGGGAGCTACATTCTTCCTGGGGTGCCCTCTACCCCTAGGTGCAGGCTTATCAGGGTGTTGTGTGTGGAACTCTTGCTTTAGAAGAGGGTCCAGAATGTCCTTGGCTCCCACTCAGCTTCGTTCCTCTGGTCCATAGTCCTCCCAGTCTACCAGATAATCAATCTGACCTCTTCTGCATCTGGAATTGAGCATTCTGTTTACCTGGTAGATGGGCTGTCCTGCTAGGCTTAGAGATGGGTGATCTTGGACATCTGATCTGGCATTCTCTGCCAGAGGACCCTGAATAGCAGGTTTCAGGCAGGAAACGTGAAAAGTCGGGGCTATCTGGCTGTGCGGTGGGAGCTCTAGTCTGTAAGACACTTTGTTGATATGCCAAAGTACCTTGTATGGACTGATGTAGTGAGCCTGTAGCTTTCTGGATGTGCTGGGTTCCTTGAGGTTTCTTGTGGAGACCCATACTCTGTCGCCTGGAGAAAATTCTGGGTTGCTACTTCTGTTTGTCAGCGTACTCCTTATACTTGGCGTTTACAGACTCACTGTATTGGTGAACCTCCTCCCATATTGCTTGGCTTTGCGAGAACCATTCTTCAACTGCTTGTACCTGTGCGGGTCCGTCGTCCCATGGGAGCAGGGGCGGTTGGTAGCTGAGCATGCACTGAAATGGTGTTAGTTGGGGAACAGAGTACTTGAGTGAGTTCTGTGCATACTTGGCCCATGGAATGAATCGGGACCAATCCCCCGGTTCCTCATGCAGAAAATCCTTAGAAAACACCCAATCTCCTGGTTAGCTTGTTCCACCTGGCCATTGGACTTGGGGTGATATCCAGATGTGAGGCTCACTGAGACTCCTAATCGTTCCATGAAACAGGCCCATAATCGTGAGATGAACTGGGGACCACAGTCACTGACTATGTCCTCTGGAATGCCAAAGTACCTGAATACATACTGAAATAGTAATTCAGCTGTTTGAAATGCAGTGGGGATACCAGGTAGCGGAATGAGTCTCCGAGCCTGAGAAAATCTGTCTACAGTTACCATGATGGTGGTGCTACCTAGAGATGGTGGTAGAGCCATAATGAAATCATTGGCCAGGTGGGACCAGGGTCTTTGAGGTACAGGGAGGGGACAGAGCTTACCCGCGAGAGGGGTTCATGGAACTTTAGCCTGGGCACACTCAGAACAGGAAGCGATGAACTGGTTAACCTCTGTTCGCATGTTCTCCCACCAGTACTTGTGCTTCAGCATTTGCGAAATTCTTTGGCTGCTTGGATGACCTGTGGCGGGGGACGCATGTGCCCATGTGATGAGTCTCTCTTGGAGGTACTTCAGGACATAAAGAATGTCCAGCGGACAGTTTACTGGGCTCTCCCGAGGTTGAGATTTCTTTATTTCTTGATCTAAGTCCCAAGTAATGGTCTGGACGAAACAGTCGGGTGAGAGAATGGGGTGAGATTTGGGACTATGACTTGATGAGTTGAAGGTTTGGGATAGGGCGTCAGCCTTGGTATTCTTGGAACCAGGATGAAAGGAGATCGTGAAATTGAAACATGTGAAGAAGAGTGCCCATCTGGCTTGACGTGGGTTAAGTCTCTTGGCTTTCTTGAGATAGTCTAGGTTCTTATGGTTGGTAAATATCACGAAGGGATGTATGGCTCCCTCCAGCCAATGTCTCCACTCCTCAAGGGCGAGCTTGATGGCTAGTAATTCTCTATTCCCAACGTTATAGTTTCTCTCTGCCGACGTGAGTTTTCTTGAGAAAAATGCCACTGGGTGAAGTTTGGGTCTCTCGCCAAAACCCTGAGACAAAATCCCTCCTATTCCAGTGTCGGAGGCATCTACCTTGACCTTGAATGGCTTGGTCGGGTCAGGGTGTTGCAGAATCGGGGCTGAAGTGAAGGCATTCTAGAGTCGATTGAATGCTTCCTCTGCCGAGGGGTTCCAGTGGAAGCGTTTGGGTCCTTTTTTGAGCAAGGCCGTTAGGGGAGAAGCAATGGTACTGAAACATCTAATAAAGTGACGATAGAAGTTGGCAAAACCTAAGAAACGTTGGAGCTCCTTCACAGACGTGGGCACTGGCCAGGACATGACTGCAGAGGCCTTGGAGGAGTCCATACTGACTCCCTCTGCACCAATGACGTAACCCAAAAAGGATATCTGACACAAGTGGAACTCGCATTTCTTGTCTTTCACATAGCGGTGATTTGCTCACAGGCATTGGAGAACTGATCTGACATGTCCCAGATGGCTCTTCTCATCGGGAGAGTAGATCAAGATCTCATCAATATATGCTATCACAAACTTGCTGAGCATATCCCGTAGCACGTCATTGATAAAACATTGGAATACACTTGGTGCTAAAGAAAGGCCATAAGGCATTACCCTGTACTCAAAATGGCCAGTGGTAGTGCTGAAGGCCATCTTCCATTCGTAGCCCTCCTTGATTCTGACCAGGTTGAAGGCACTGTGTAGGTCAAGTTTGGAGAAGAGCTTGGCAGTACGAAGTTGTTCTAAAACTGAGGGGACCAGTGGAAAAGGATAGGGGTATTTGACAGAGATCTGATTGAGTCCCCTAAAGTCTATGCAGAGTCGGAGACCTCCACCTTTTTTCTCCACGAAGAACAACCCCGCTGATGCTGGTGACTTTGATGGATGTATGTACCCCTGCTTGAGGGCTTCTTGAATGTACTCCTCCATGGCAGTCTGTTCCTTCTGAGAAAGGAGATCAATCCGATTGCGTGGAGGTGACGTACCTTGCAGAAGATTGATGGCGCAGTCATATGGACGATATGGTGGTAAGCCACAAGCTTTACCCTTGCTAAAGACTTCCCTCAGGTCAGAATAACACTCGGGAACATTCTCCATAGAATTGGGCTGTGAACTGTCTACTGAAGTAGAGGAGAGACAGAGTTGGGGATGTAGAAGACAGTTCTGAAAACATGTGGATGACCACTGGAGGATCTCCTTATTCTGCCACGAGATTAGTGGGTTGTGAAGCTGTAACCAAGGATATCCCAGGATGATATGATTAATGATAGTGGTTACATAGAGAGAAATGAGTTCAGAATGGAGTGCACCCACTTGAATATGAACGAGAGCGGTGCGAGTAGTAACAAAACCATCCCCTGTTGGTCCTCTGTCGATGGTCCTGATGCTGAGTGGATTCTGCAGAAGGGTTGTGGGCAGACCAAACTTCTGGACGATCAAGCAGTTAATGAAATTCCCCTCCGCCCCTGAATCAACAAAGGCAGATAGCACATGTGTCAAAGATGCCAGTTTCAGCAGTACAGGTATATTAAAAGACTGTGAGTTGAATTTTCTTACAGGACTCACCGAATCGGGAGTGCTGTAAGAAAGCGAAAGCTTGGCTGGTGCGAGGTGGTCGCACAGGACAATGGGTGCTAAGATGTTCTGAACTCCCACAATAGAAACAGAGCCCCTCTCTTGTTCGGAGCATTTCAAACAGGTATGTGAAACCTCCATAGGTGTGGAGGCATCAGAATGCTGAACAGGTCTGGTGTCCTCCTTGAGAGAGGGTTGGTTGGAGAGTAGATGATCCAGTCGAATAGCTAGATCAATAAGGGAGTCCAAGGTAAGGTGTTCATCTCTACACACCAGTTCGCTTTTTTGGAGCGAAGACCTTGGCCAAACACCACCTTCAACACCGGCTCATTCCATCCACTGGCTGCTGCTAGAGTTCTGAAGTCCAGGGCATATTCTGTGACTCCCCTAGTGTCTTGTGTGATGGTGAGTAAACTCTCGCCGACTTCAATCCCCTCAGGTTCGTGATCAAACACTCGTTTGAATAATTCAAGGAAATGTTCGTAGGATGTTGTGTGTTCCTCTCCATTCCTCCATCCTGCACGAGCCCACTGTAGCGCTTTGCCAGTGAGAAAGGAAAGAAAGTTAGCAATCTTACTTTCTTCAAAGATATTAGGCATGGCTAAGAAGTACAAGGAGCACTGAAGTAGAAATCCCTTACAATTGGGGGCATCCCCGGCATATTTTTCCGGAATGGGGAGCCAATAAGCAGGACTCGGAGAAGCTTCAGAGCACGTTAGCAGGGCCTGTGACACCGCAGCTGCTATCTGTGCCATCCTGGTGTAGAGGTCTGCAAGCATCTGTTGGTGTTCTCCTAAGAGGCGTCCCTGAGCACTCAGAGCAGTTTGCTTCGCTTCCTCTACTGCATCCATCGAGGAGAAGTATCCTGTCTTGGTGCAGGCACTTATGGATGTATGTGCATGGGAGAGTGGGGTAGCAAACAGAAAACATAGCCAAATCACAAAACTAGAATCGTAGTCAAAAAGCAAGCAAGGGTCAGTCGATCAGCAAACAGAGCAATAAAGAGGAGATAGTAGGTGTAGAAGTAAAGAGATACTGAGGGTCAGGAAAACTGGAGGCAGACAGAGATAGAAAGGCTTGGTATGACTGGGTAAACTCAGAACAATACTTTGCAATGACAGTGAGAATGAAAGAGGCTTACCGGTAATTAGCATGGCTGATTGTGCATGAATGAGAGTCAGCTGTAATCAATAAGCTGGTGACAGGGGGCTCTGTGGTTCTTGGGCATTGTAGTTGTTAGGACTGGGACTGTTTTGGCCTCTAGAGGCCGCTGTTATTTCCTTTGTTTGGTCATGTTTGTTTTGGCCTCTAGAGGTCGCCACTGTGTTCTGTGTTTTGTGTTTGTCTTATTGCCTGTTTCCTGCCCCGCCCTGTCCTTAATTAGTTTGTGTATTTATACCCCTGAGTTCAGTCCTCTTGTCACGGAGTCTTTGTGCTGTTATGTTTAGCTCCAGTTACCTCTGTACCGTGTTCCTTGCCTTTGTCCTTTTGGTTTTGCACTTTGCTTTTCTTTTTGGACTTAATATTTACTGTCTTTTGGATCTTCTGAGCGTTGGTATTTTTGCCTTTTCTTTTCTGGTTTTTTGGCTTTTGTTTTGACTTTGAACTTTTGGATATTTTTTATTTTTTCCCTTCATCTTCTGAGCGTTTTGGATTATTTCTTTTTGGACTGTATATGTTGTAAATAGGGCGGCACGGTGGTGTAGTGGTTAGCGCTGTCGCCTCACAGCAAGAAGGTCCTGGGTTCGAGCCCCGGGGCCGGCGAGGGCCTTTCTGTGCGGAGTTTGCATGTTCTCCCCGTGTCTGCGTGGGTTTCCTCCGGGTGCTCCGGTTTCCCCCACAGTCCAAAGACATGCAGGTTAGGTTAACTGGTGACTCTAAATTGAGCGTAGGTGTGAGTGTGAATGGTTGTCTGTGTCTATGTGTCAGCCCTGTGATGACCTGGCGACTTGTCCAGGGTGTACCCCGCCTTTCGCCCGTAGTCAGCTGGGATAGGCACCAGCTTGCCTGCGACCCTGTAGAAGGATAAAGCAGCTAGAGATAATGAGATGAGATGTTGTAAATAAACTTTTTGATACTTTTCTACTTCCGCCTCACGCCTCTGCAGTTGAGTCATCCCCCTGGTGGCCTAGTGGGGGTTTGCTGGATTATCACACCAGCAAACCAGGTTCGAATCTCAGCAAAACCCTAACAGTCGTTCTGAGAAACCATGTTTGTAGTTCGGCTAGAGCTTTTGCTCTCAACCCCCTTACTGACAGATCAGCTTTATATTGCACAAATAAAGCCATTTGGTGAAACTCTGAAGAAGAGAGTGTACCAATTTCACTTTTAAAAAAAAACAAATTAGCATAATTAATACTAATTAAATACTAATTTGCATAATAGTTTTTTTTTTACTATTTTTCAAACTCTGTATTCAGTATCCAACTGTCTGTGTGCCTGCCAATTTCCATGCAAATATCCTGAAAAATAGAAAAGTTATTAAGAAAAAACATTTGATCTCATTGGTTAATGAGATCAAATTTGGACCATTTTGGACCATGTGATCCTCATACAGAATATTACGGCAGTTTTCTAAAAATTAAGGCATTTCTTCAAGCTTTGATTTGTAATATCTCAAGAACGGATAAACATATTTTAATTCCGTAAAAAGTCTGTTCTTCTGCATTCAATTCTGAATTCAGTGAGAGCAGTTTCAAGCAATTTGGATTGAATTTGAATTTTTCACCTTATATGCCTCCTATAAATAAACCCTTGTTCTGGTTGTCAGTAAATCTGTATAGAGATTGAGGAGATACGTATAATATATTATTCTCCTCCTAGAAGATGTCTTCTGTCAACCACACAAGGCAGATCTCGCTTGTTTTGGGTTCTTGTGTGGATTTCTGCCCTGAATGAGTCCCAAAGCCTCGGATTTCTGCTGCTTTTTTCTCATCTTTAAACCACAGCTTGGCTCTGATCCTGTTGCACATTCTCTCTGAAAAACAGCTGAATCAGGCTGGTTATAAAACCTGACCTGAAACGTCTCGTGACTGAGACAAGAGGCCTCTTTTGGAGACGAGACTCATATCAGCAGAACAGGTTGACCTGATTTAGGAAGAAAACCACGAACAGAATCTATGTTAGACATGTTTTTGAGAAAGCAGATGTGTCTGTAGTTTAATCTGTTTGTGTTGAAGCTCAGACAGTGAGGCAGCACTGGAACGTGTCTGGACTTGACGAATGATTCGGTCTGTTTGAACAAATGAATCAGTGAATCATTATCACTAACTCTCATGCACTGAATCGATTTTTTTTGTTCACTTCTCACTGATAGGCTTCGTAAAATTAATACATGGAAACCAAAGCACTACATTTTCATATAGATCCATAAACAACCTCCTGATTATCAAACACAGATTTATTTTTATGTTACATGTTTTTTGTATGAGTCGTTTTTGTAAACTTGTGTGTACTGAATTTGATCCGTGCTTCTTGACTCCTTGATTCACTTCTCTCTCTTTCAAGTGAATCAGCTTAATGACTCATTGAGTTTAACAGACATACAAATATCTAATAAAATGATGCAAAATATCAACAATTATTATCTGTATTACACTGAAGGTGGTTATGTGATCAGTCTGACTCAATTCGTGCAACTGTGTGAATCTGAATGAATCATTTAACTGAATCAATTCATGAGTTAAGGATTTGCTCTGTGTATGATGTCATAATATTATAGAAATATCAATACACATGCTTTGAAAGACTTTATGCTTTATATGAAAGAAAAAAAAAGTCTCTTGGTGGTATTTGACAAAGACGGAGATGAAGATGATTTGTCCAGTTTACGGCCATGAGCCAGTGTATGAATGTTGGTGTAAGATTCCAGAGATAATATTGGTGTAAACATGGCAATCCATGTTGTTGTCTATTCCTGTGCCAAGAACTTTGCGGTCTATAAATTTAAAGGTAGTAACGTACCATTAGAGTAAATCCAGTGGCTCCAGTTTGTCCATAATTGTTCGTGTTTATTTTTATTTAAGTATAAGTTGTGATGGAGCGATGGAGGCTGGGATACTGGAAATCTCTTCACAAACTGAAGGAACCGTAGAAGTCTAGTGTTCAGATGTTGATGATTAAGTGAGGATTCTTTGTGCTTCATTCAAGCCTCAAGTACTTTGTGCTTCTTCGCCAAGACGTGTGATTTGTGGAAGGAGATAACAGGAAGAGAAAACTAGGGACTTGAAATAAGGCTTAGCATTTACACAGAATCAACAACAAACATTGTACATGGATATAAAGAGAAACAGGAAGTGAATAGTGATAATAAGATCAGTACCATGTTTGTGGAGCTGTGTCATGGTGCGAGCCTGAGTCCAGAACTATCCATACTTTGGTTGAGTCCCTGTACATGTTTCCCATGACATAATGGTGCTTATAAAAGTAGGAGGAGTTTGTATGGCGGTTGTGGCTTGGAGATGAGTGATGGTGATACCCTCTGTTATCAGGAAATAGTTTTCTTTAATGTAGACATTTATTTAAAAAAAAAAAAATGGCCCATTCTATAATTGCAGGTACATTTCAAGTATTGACTCTGTTAGTCATCGTCAACTCCGTTATGGCTAAACCAGGCAATCCATTAACGGAATTGATGATAACAGAGTTGACATTTTTCCACCATTTCGTGTCTTTAACTCCACATGCTAACCTCAAACTAGCGACCACACGGCATGTATAAAAACAGAATTTTCTGGATTTTAATTGTATTATTGCTTGTAAAAAAATGAGCAAGAGATTCACTCCAATATTACGATAACAGAGTTGACGAATAATTAATCTACTGTTGGTGTAAAATACTCAACCTTTTGTTCAAATTAATGAGAGAAGAACAGAAAGTACCTCGCTGCCTTTCTGAAGTTTCCCGCCAGATGAAGTGACATCACTCGGTGCAGTTGTCATGCGTGTTATTAAAAGTCTTTGTGGATTTTATGCGTTTTTATAACAGAGTCGAGAGAGTTGACAAGAACATTAGGACGGATAAAAAAGATGTATTTTTTTATGACTGAAATTTCACATCTTACAGAAAATAGACTTTCTGTGCAATTGATTTTATAACAGTGAATAGAATAAGCCCCAAAAAACAGATTGTTAGACTGAACAGTAGGTTGAATAGTAGGTTGAACAGCATTGTTAAAATGTGTGCTAAGATTGTCTCTTCCATTGCTGCACAAATGGAAGTTATTTTCATTCATGTTGGCAGCAATAAAAAATAGGTACCCTATGGGTCCATGTGGCTACTGCTTATAAATAAAAGTGTTTTCTGATCCCATGTCCATACAGTAAATATCACATATATATATACACATTATCAGTGATACTCGCCTCATCTCTTACAAACATCACCAAGCTGTGAGCAGCATCAGGGCTTGTATTTACTGTGTTTTGTTCAAAATTCAGTGCTGTGAACTACATCTGTTTTCAAAATAGTAAGAAAGCACTTGTTCATAAATTGTCTTAGAAGCATTATTTCGTACTCATGGGCACATTTTGTTTCACAAGTGTAGTGTAAAGACTCTAAAAAATCAAATTGAAAAATTAAAGCGAATAGCAGAAGTTTGACATCGTCTTCTCAATAAATCTGCCAAAAAGCTCAAAAAAACTTACAAAACCTTTCATTTGACCTTTCAGAAGGGCCAAACAAAAGCTGTGATAATCAAAAGGTAATTTTTCTTTAAACAAACACCACTTACTTGATATCGAATCAGTAGTCTTGGCGAATCACGAGGTGAATTTTGTTTATCTTTATATTTGCCGATTATCTTCCAATACTACGAAGTTATAACGAGGTTTCTCTTATTTTGTTTCTGGTTCTGATTGGTTCCGAAGTTTATCAAGAAGTAGAACGGGTAATTGAAGTGCTGATTGGTTACGAAGTTTCACGATTGTTACACTCATTCTTTCATTCTTACAACACGATGACATGGTGGCTCCGCCTCTATGAGGCAGCAGCCACAAAAATTAATCTGGAGATAAATTACAGAAAACATTATTTTGGTGCGAATTAATCACTTGCACAATCACTTCACATTTCCACAAATGAAAGGATGCGAAAGTTGTTTTTTCCCCAAACTACCTGGATTTCCATGAACATTTCCACCTCTCTTGTGTAAATTCTTCTATAGTCGATTTACCAATAAACAAGGCCCATTTTCATGAGGAATCTATGATCATTGGGTTTGACCAATCAGTAGTCTCTGATATTTCTAGCCCCACCCACATTTCCCTTTTTCAGGTCCTGGATTTAGCATTAGTGTTAGTTACAGTACGACTCACTCAGCAGTGGAAATAATGGCTTGTAATCGTGGGTGTAACTTCTGCCCATCGCTAAACGTTAACCCAATTAATATTTGTAAATATTTTTGGTGTAACTGATTATCAGCACAGACCTGATCACAACCTCTGCAATTGCGTCTTTGATCGTTTTGATCTGTAATTATCCGTGTGTGATTAACACTGTGCTCCAGATTGGCGTCTGGATGAGCCGGGTGGCTGTGTGGGAGTTTGTATTTGTATTTGGGACACACGCTGACCCACGGCGATGACTGAGACCCCTTCTGTCTAATGAATCATCAGCGTGAAAGAAATTACAAAATTACAGTAACATAAAGCTGAGCCATCCAGGGGCATTGACACTGAACACGCCGGTGCTGTCGTTGTTGTTGTTGTTATTGTTGTTGTTTTTTTCAAAATATACTTAGTGGGCCTTTTTTGTATTGATGCACAATATGGACATGCTAATCTCGCAATAACGATAAATTAAGTTCCTTTTGTGAGATGTGAAATGTGATAACGTTTACATTTATTCAAAACAAATACTCACACCGTATATCTCATTTTAACATAATTACTGTTGTGCAAAGTGCAAAATCATCCTCTTCATAGTTTTGTAAACGTAAACATATTGTTAAAAAATGTTTGTTTAACATTTATGGAAGGAGTCTTCAGTGTCAGTAGCATTTTTTTTTTGCTTATTCCCTTTGAGAGAGAGAGAAGGAGAGAAAATAAATAAAGAGGTGTGATGGAATGATTGTTTACAGCTGCTATAACGTAAGTGACAGAATGTTACATGTAGCTATAAAAGGATAAAAAAGTGCGATATGTTGCAGATTGCTGTGGTGTAAGCATGGGTGTCGCCACCATTGAATGTGGCGGGGGCGTGTCCCCTTCACATTTCATAATTCTTCGTTTGGACCCCCCCACATTTAATATAAAATATTAGTTCACCCAGCACCGTTTCTATTGCTTCATGAAAGAATCTATTCCTCTCGATTGATAAGAGAATACACAGACCACTGAAAATCCACTCCGGGTGTTCCCGACAACAACTCACCGCACGCGAGTGAATCTCAGTGCAAGCAGAGACATTCTGGTGCAGCTGCTCGAAAGTGGAGGAGGTGACGTCATCCCCATCGCCACCTCACAATGACTAGCTTTTGCTAAAACCTTATTCTTTTGTTATCTGCCCTCAAAATTAACCCTAGGCCATGTTAAATTAATGTTCAACTAAACAATGAAATAAGCTTAGCCTAATGGGGTATTCTTGGTTGATGATGAATTGTTTGCAGTATTTGCTCCTCCCCAGACACAATGGACATAAGGACATTCTTTACAAAGAAGCGGAAAGTCAGTCAAAATTTCCCCACAGGACAGGGTTTTTTTTTTGTCCCAATGGAAATGTTCGTGCAGTTAGCTGGCTAGTCAATCAGTACGTTTACATGCACATCCAAATCGAGCTGCTGTCGGTAATCGAGCAAAGGGTCCCAGCAGGGGTAGTCTGGCTAACGCAACTTCAAAGCTCTGCGAGCATTTGGTCTGGCAAAGATATTAAACCCAACCGTTTCCCAAAGCGCGTGGTTGACCCGCCTGATCTGAAATGCCTCAGTTTGCTACTGGTCGAAGCCAGAAAAGGCTGTGACGAAGCTTAAACCAATCACATCACTCTTTCCTCTGACGTATGTGACGCGACGGAAACTGCTTGAGTAACAGGAAGAAGATAAATACCTCCAGGGCTGCTCTTTGCTCCATTTTCAATGAGAACTTCCTGTTGAATGCTTTCAATACAGCATCTACCGCTGTGTCAAAGGCTTGCCGCTGCTCCATGTTCGTGATGTGAATGAAGCGCTTCCGGCATAGATTCTGTAAACAATCTATGGCTTCCGGTCGCAGTTCTACTACGTCACTGCCTTGAACACGCCTCTACCCAGGGCCGTTGGAGATGCTCAAAGTTGATTGGTTCCCGATTTTTCGGGAGCTTGGAAGAGCTGTAGATAGCTTGCCTGGCCAGACTAAGCTCGCAACAGGCCCTCGTGTTGCGTCACGCTTAGGATGGACGGGCCCAGGCTACAGCAGGGGTGCCAGAGAAATCCAATCCTACATGCACACAAGGAAATCGAGCTATTGTGTGAGGTACATTGTGCACCCGAGCCACAGGTGGCGCTACATGCCCCATCGTGTTGGTACACTTCCGGTTGTCGTTATGAAGAAGAGCTATTCAAGAGTGTAAACAAAGTTATCAGTTCCGTGTTCTCCATTGCGCGTTTTTCTCCCGTCCATGAATTTTAATATATTCAACTCCTTATGCTGAATGAGCATGAACTCTCTCCTCATTGCTCCAGAAGTGCACGTTTCTGCTCGCCATTTTCTCTTCTTCGTTTGTTCCTCCTGACCTCTTCTGCTGCTCGCTACTACTGTTGTCATGCCGACCGAGGCTGTCGTGTTTCCCGCTTGTGGTCTCGTCACTCGTCACTTCCGGAAGGGGCAGTGCTGAAGTAAGTAGCTCAGCTAGGTAGCTCGATAGGGTTTACATGCACTAAGTAGCTCGGCAAAAATCGCATAATCTAGGTCGTGTAGCTCGATTACGAGAAATCAAGTTCGGTTCAATTTCAGCCGAGCTAAGGTGTTTCCATGGCATTTAGAACTTCGATTTCAGTCGAGCAATGGCAGAAATTCGATTTTCTCTATGTGCATGTAAACGCACTCAATGTTAGGAGATGTATCAGCTAGCTTAATGTTAGAGGTGGGTAGAGTAGCCAAAAATTGTACTCAAGTAAGAGTATTGTTACTCATCTCATCTCATCTCATTATCTCTAGCCGCTTTATCCTTCTACAGGGTCGCAGGCAAGCTGGAGCCTATCCCAGCTGACTACGGGCGAAAGGCGGGGTACACCCTGGACAAGTCGCCAGGTCATCACAGGGCGAGTATTGTTACTTTAGAATAATATTACTCAAGTAAAAGTAAAAAGTAGTCGTCCAATTAATTACTTGAGTGAGAGTAAAAAGTACTAAGTGAAAAAACTACTCAAGTACTGAGTAACTGCTGAGTAACTTTTGTTTATTGATCAGGATGTCAGAACAGGCAGAGATTTCATATATATTTCACACACAAACTGTATGTGTGTAGTTCTGTGTATTAAAAATAACAACAAGAAGCTCAGGGCAGTCTGCACATAAACCATAACACTGTGTGTGTGTGTGTGTGTGTGTGTGTGTGTGTGTGTGTGTGTGTGTGTGTGTGCATGTTCACTCCGTGAAGTGACTGTTCAGCTTTAAAGTGCTGATGACACAAACATGACTCTATGCAATTTCTTAAATAAACTATACAACATGGCAAACATGTTAGATTTCTGTTATAATTACGTGAAAAGAAGCTGTTGTTACGCGAATATCCAACTTTTAATTGCACAGCGCAAGAAAACTGGGTCCGTGGCTCGCGGCCATGCTGTGACGTCAGCGGAAGAACACGCTGCGGTTCACTGGCTGTTCTACTCAATGGAAATGGCGCATGAAAACGCCGGTGAACTCTCTAGCTCTTCCTCTTTTGGGAGTCTAGAATTGTGCTGTGAGTGGGATAGATCGGAAGAATCAAGTGATGACGAACATGGGTGCATCCAACCGTACAGGTTTGAACCTGTTACTGTGCAATCTGAGAGCGACTCCGACCCCGAGATGGACAGCGGACAGGCAGACAGCCCAGCATTGAACACCACAAGGTTGGATAACAAGGATTGGTAGGTCAACCCGTATTTGTTCAAAATGTTACGGAATCAATATTTTAATATTGTGTATTGTTGTCTTGCATGTGTAAACACTGCTTATATCATGTAAGCCGTATGCTACACTGAATACATAGTTCCTAATGGAGCATGCAAACGGCTAACATAATAAGCTTACGACTATGCCTGATCCGTGATACATTTAGGATAATATTGGCAGGCACGTCTTCTAGTTTATGGCTTCTTAGTTTTATCCTTGAATGAAGCAAAATATTTGATAACCTACATCAGCGTAAGCAAATGACAATCTGTAGCCTACTTGTCTGGCTAAGTTAGCTTTCCCTCAGTGTTTGCTTTGAGAAACAAGCTTTCACAAGCAAATACATGACTGATATCACGCCGACTTTATGATTACATTTATGATTATCATGAATGTGTACTCTATGATGTGTACTCTCTGAGCGCTCTGGAGCGAGTCACTTCCAAGATGGCCGCGCAGACCGCAGTGTTACTATTTTTAGCATCATGTCGGAGCACTCTATAGCTCTACGTACCTTTATCTTATGTCGTTTCTCAACACATGTTCTGACAGTTGGACTGTGTTTGGAGGAGTCGCCTTGTCCCAGGCGACTGCTGGATCTGGCATAGCTACTAGTAGACCCCCTCCGGAATACTGTAGGCACTGCTGATGGTAGCAGCACACGTTTGTGGTGAACTGCACACCCAAGAGATTCTTTTAAGCTGGGAAGGGTGTCAAAACAATCCAAATCGAAGTGTTCAGAGCACAGGACGGATGTTGGTGAGGGCTCCCACTTGTCATGAGTGCGCCTGACTTGCTTCACCCACTTCGCATGCAGCTCGGGATCTCTGGGAAACTTGAATAAACTTACCCCATCCTTGTGGGTTTTGGAGCAAAAGCCGGCAACACAACGCGAAGGCATAATAACTATATATATATATATATATATATATATATATATATATATATATATATATATATATATATATAAAATGCATAATAATGTATAATAAAAATACTAATAATGATAAACTGAACACCTGCCGCATCAACAACAAACTGGTAAGTTAGGAGGAAGGTTCTTTCGCTGACGTCATACAGCTCCTCCTCCTCCTCCGTCTCCTGGGTGCTGCAGCTCCGTCAAATTTGCCCAAATAGCTGCGTTTTTTATCATAACTTGTAAAATAGGCGCCTTCGTGAATTAATATATGGATCATCGGGAATTACTTTTTATGTTATAAAACATCACCAAAGATGTCAAAAATGTGTCATCAGCACTTTAACAGCAGCTGAACATCACACGTAATATCTCCTCGTACGAAAAAGACTGGAAATAATCCTGTAAGATGCGATCAACGATGTTAATCCTTTCATCTCCCAAAAAGTTGTTTACTGGCTCCATCTCGCAGAGGAGTTAGCAAGTGGAAGTAACAAGCAGAAAGGTTGCTAACTAGCTGCCAGTGCCCAGCTTGGCTGGGTGGTGGTGGGGATTGCTAGCAAGCGGTCAAGCTAACAAGCTAATGCCCTTCCTTTTGTGAACAAGCACTTGTAGAGAAATAAAACAAATCTCACAGAAAAAAAACCACCTAAAGTCTTCACAAATCCCTCTAATCCACAACAAATACAGTAGCTCGAAAAATGGAGATTTCACAAACGATGTGTTAGGCGTTTTGTTATTTAGTAAGTTTTCACCAGTCTTCCATTCCCAGATTTTGACCAGAGCCGTGTACAACTGTAACGCTATTGAGGAGCTGACATTAGGCGAGCAACCTTATTTTCATGAGCATTTTTTGGTTTCACATCAATAAAAAGTGATTGTTAGGAAGATTTTTTGTAGTTTTATTTCTTGGTTCTCTGGTGTGTGTGTGTGTGTGTGTGTGTGTGTGTTATCTTGCCGTCTGAGGCCGCAGTGCATCAATGCATTTCCACAAAACAATGTATTTTACAGTTATTTATGATGTTACAACAGGGCTAACGTCTGCCTACGAAGACAGCCAAAAGCACACAGCCTACTGACCGCAATGTGTTTCCTCAAATTGGACGTTGAGTTTTTATAAGCTGAAACGTCCACTGGTTTGGGGAGACACATGTGACACCGCATAACATAACTATTATTTTTTGTTGTTTGGAGAGTGAACATGGTTTGTATGTGTGGCCAGGGGTGTGCCTCTTCGGCTTGATGAGAAACGCTGGCCGCTGTCTCTGCCATTTTCTTTCTGCTTCAGTGCTCTTTTCCACCTGGACTGGTCTTGCTGCGGGAATTTTGTGTGCGGGCGGGCGGGCGCGGCGGCTTGGCTCTGTTTGATTGGCAAAACGGAGTTAAAGGCAAGGCAAGGCAAGTTTATTTATATAGCACATTTCAAACACAATGGCAGTTCAATGTGCTTTACAGAAGCAAAAACAAAAACAGTAAACAATAGAGAAATAAAATTACATAAAATAATTTTATTTTTATTCTAAAACAATTAATTAAAAGAATTAAAAGAATTAAAAGAAAATAATAAGAATTAAACAATAGTAGAAATAAAATAATAAAATGCCAAAACGAAAAAAGGAGAAAAAGAAACCAGCGGAATAAAATAGAATAAAATTAAAGTAAATTTAAAACATGCAGAGAAAGTAAAGATTATAAAAAATGTAAAAATATTAATTATTTAACAGAAAGCATCTGAAAACAGCTTGGTCTTTAACCTAGATTTGAAGCTGCCAACAGCAGGAGCATTTTTAATGTCCTCTGGCAGTTGGTTCCATAGCTGCACTGCATAGTAGCTAAAAGCTGCTTCACCATATTTTGTTTTAACAACAGGTTTTAACAGTAAATTTTTCTGCTGCGATCTGGTAGATCTGATTGGGTTAGGCCGCTGCAACATATCAGAGAGGTAATTGGGCCCTGCACCATTTAGAGATTTGTACACCAGCAGCAATGCTTTAAAGTCAATTCTGTAGCTTACTGGAAGCCAGTGAAGGGACCTTAGAATTGGAGTAATGTGCTCTGTTCTTTTTGTTCGTGTGAGAACCCTAGCCGCTGCATTTTGAACCAGCTGAAGTCGTTTGATGGTCTTTTTTGGCAGGCCTGTGAAAAGGCCATTGCAGTAATCAACCCTACTAGAGATGAAGGCATGTATTAGTTTTTCCAGATCATTTTTTGACATAAGTCCTCTTAGTTTGGAAATGTTTTTTAGGTGATAAAATGCCGTTTTAGTGATTGCTTTCATGTGACTGTCAAAGTTTAGCTCGCTGTCAATGAAAACACCAAGATTTTTAACCATTTCTTTAGTTTTAATCCCTTTTGTATCAAGAATAGTGGTAATCTTGAGTCTTTCGTCTTTTTTTCCAAATAGAATTACTTCTGTTTTATCTGTGTTCAGCTGAAGAAAATTTTGTGACATCCAGCTATTGATTTGATCGATACACTGGTAGAGACATTCAAGGGGGGCATAGTCATTAGGTGATAGAGCAAAATAAATTTGGGTATCATCTGCATAGTAGTGATACAAAATTGAATTTTTATTGATAATTTGCCCAGGTGGGAGCATATAACGGTTGAAAAGTAATGGTCCAAGGGACACCACAGGTCAAGGGCATTGACGTTGAGGAACAATTTCCCAGGGTAACAAAGAAGCTTCTATCTTTTAAGTAAGATTTTAACCAATTGATAACTTTACCAGTCAATCCAACCCAGTGTTCAAGTCAATATTGAGGTATTTCACTCACGTGACCAAGTCATGTGATGCTGCCATTTTGGACGGCATGGCTCGAATCAGTTTGAATGCGAGGAAGGCGACAAACGAAAAACATAAAAGAAAAAGGAGCGAGATGCAGAAAACACCTTCACTATCCAGCGACGTAGGGCATTTACAGGGCGAGCAGAGGGAGAGGTATTTGCAAAAATTGAGGTTAGCAGGCTCAGAGAACGACGTTTACCTGCTTCCACCAGGATTGTTCACTGACGTACGGAAGTACACGAAGCCCTCGTCTTTACCTGACTTCAGCCCACATGATCTGTATACCTACGTCGTGAAAAACCCATCGCCATACACAGGTATTGATCTGAAAGCATATACGAGTTTGGATGCCTACAAATATTTTGTGTCAGGCTGGGTAACATGCCTACATCAGCGGGTCGTCCCTGGAGCCGGTGGTCGCCATCTTATTACAGCTAAGGTTTGTTCACATTTTCATTTACTTTCAGTCCTCAGGATAAACAAAATGTTATTAAATGTCATTGAAATAACTTCTTAGTCTGTTGAGACATGGCCCGTTATAAATTTGCTGTTACCAGGCAATGACTAAGAACTGTATTATTAGGGTCGGTGTAGTTGTAGCAGTGTATTAGCAACTAGCTGTTAGCACTAGCTAATGTCAACAACAGTAGCTAGTATGTTACTGTAGCAATATTTACGTTCAGTCATTTGGATGACTGTTAAAACCTTTCAGTCTCAAGTTTTTCCTTTACTGGATTTACTAGTTTACTGAGCTAGCGCGCTCGGCCAAGCCGGGAGCCATCGCGCGCTCACCGGCCAAGCCGGGAGCCATCGCGCGCTAGCCGGCCAAGCCGGGAGCCATCGCGCGCTCGCCGGCCAAGCCGGGAGCCATCGCGCGCTCGCCGGCCAAGCCGGGAGCCATCGCGCGCTCGCCGGCCAAGCCGGGAGCCATCGCGCGCTCGCCGGCCAAGCCGGGAGCCATCGCGCGCTCGCCGGCCAAGCCGGGAGCCAGCGCGCGCTCGCCGGCCAAGCCGGGAGCCAGCGCGCGCTCGCCGGCCAAGCCGGGAGCCATCGCGCGCTCGCCGGCCAAGCCGGGAGCCAGCGCACTCGCCGGCCAAGCCGGGAGCCAGCGCGCGCTAGCCGGCCAAGCCGGGAGCCAGCGCGCGCTAGCTCAGTAAACTAGTAAATCCAGTAAAGGAAAAACTTGAGACTGAAAGGTTTTAACAGTCATCCAAATGACTGAACGTAAATATTGCTACAGTAACATATTAGCTACTGTTGTTGACATTAGCTAGCTTGCCGTCCAAAATAGTGGACACCGGGGCGTGACGTGACCCTGTGACGTCAGGTGAAATACCTCAATAGCAGTATGTTGTGATCAACAGTATCAAAAGCTGCACTGAGGTCCAGTAATACCAGGACCGATGTTTTGTCTGCATCAGTATTAAGACGTATGTCATTTATAACTTTAATCAGCGCTGTTTCAGTGCTATGATTGGCACGAAATCCTGACTGAAAATTATCAAAACGGCTGTTTGATATCAAGAAGGCAGTTAATTGATTGAAGACAATTTTTTCCAGGATTTTCCCGATGAATGGTAGATTTGATATTGGCCTGTAGTTATTTAACACTGAAGGATCCAGATTATTTTTTTTAAGAAGGGGCTTTACAACAGCTTTTTTTAGGGACACAGGAACAACGCCAGTCTCCAAGGATGTATTTATAATTTGAAGCACATCTGTAATTATAAGATGAAGAACAGACTTAAAAAAGTTGGTGGGCAGAATGTCCAGTTCAGATGTTGAAGAACTGAGATTTTGTACAGTTTTTTCAAGAGTCTCATAATCAATTAAACAAAATTCTGACATTGTGTTGAAGTTATCTATCTGTGTCATTGGTGATTGCAGTTTTTCAATTTTTTGCAACTGAGATATATTATGAGAAATATTCTGCCTTATTTTATCAATTTTACCTTTGAAAAAAGATGCAAACTCATTGCATTTATTAACTGATAGAAGTTCAGGTGCTAATTGTGGTGGGGGATTAGTTAGCTTCTCTACTGTTGAAAATAGCACACGGGCATTGTTCATATTCCTGTTGATGATGTTGGAGAAGAAAGACTGTCTTGCTTTACGAATTTCATAATTATATTTACAAAGCATCTCTTTATGGATTTGATAATGGATGTGAAATTTAGATTTGCGCCATTTTCTTTCAGTCTTTCTACATTCTCTCTTTAGCAGTTTAACAGTCGGGTACTGCTTCCATGGTGCTTTCTGCTTATCATTGACTCTTTTTATTTTGAATGGAGCAATATCATCCATAATTTGGGTCATATTTAAATTAAAAAATTCCAGTAAATCATCTACAGAGTCTGACATTTTGGTTGAGTTCTGAGAGAGAGCTTGCTCAAAAAGAACACGTGTTGTCGTTTATGACTCTCCTACCTATAGTCGTTGAGCTATTCTGAATGTGAGGAGACATAGAAACTTCAAAGAAAACACAGAAATGATCAGATAAGGCCAGGTCAACAACAGTATAAGAAACAGTAAGACCCTTTGTGATGACGAGGTCAAGAGTATGACCACGAGAGTGGGTCGGTCCCTGTACATGTTGTACCAGGTTAAAGTTATCAATAATTGCAAATAGTTCTTTGGCATAAATGTTATCAGTATTATCTACATGCAAGTTAAAATCCCCAGATATAATAAGACAATCAAACTCTAAGCAAATGACTGATAACAGTTCACCAAACTCTTCAAGAAAGACTTTGGCTGAATGTCTCGGAGGCCTATAAATAGTTAATAATAGTTAATAATAATATGTTAGGAACCATAAACCATAGCTCCTCCCACTATGGCTCTGGCTGCTACATTTGATCAGTGAGATGCGGTCATGTGGCAGAGCATCTGCTGGAAGTCTCGACAAAACATAAACAAACAGGCCACGCATCGCACGGATCAATAAAAATAAAGTAGCGAGTAATGAGCAGAATATAGCCCAATGTAACGGAGTAAAAGTACCGCTTCTTCTTTACAAATATACTCAAGTAAAAAATATGCTGCATTAAAACTACTCTTACAAGTACAATTCATCTAAAAAGTTACTCAAGTAAATGTAACGGAGTAAATGTAGCGCGTTACTACCCACCTCTGGCTATCGTTTAATTCAAACCCAGTGGGCCGACCTTATTGTAATGCCAAGAATGAGGTCAAGTCTGCTCTGATGATATTTATTGATTCCTTGTTTTGTCTGGTCTTTGCCAGTTTTCTGGAAATCAGTGTCTGGGGAAGGAATAGTAGAAAGGAAAGCGATGGAGAGAGATAGATGTTATTCCAGGTGGATTGTGAAGGAAAGGGGGATAAAAGTTATGAAGTGGTAGAAATTGTGGTGGCATCAACTAAGGAGTTCTATCTATCAATCTATTTGTTATACTAATCTGTAAATGTTACTGTAGTACCACCATTGCATGTAGGTTGACAAAACTGCACCTGTTCATTGTGTGAAGTTGTTTTTTTGTGTGTCACCGTTGCTTGGCACAGCGTGATTGTGTGTTATGAAGTTTGCATGATGCCATGTCATGCCTGTTCATTGTGTGAAATTATGAATATTCTTATTTTTAAACAGACAGTTGAGTGTCACTATTGCTTGGCCCAGTGGCATGTTGTCTCATCTCATCTCATTATCTCTAGCCACTTTATCCTGTTCTACAGGGTCGCAGGCAAGCTGGAGCCTATCCCAGCTGACTACGGGCGAAAGGCGGGGTTCACCCTGGACAAGTCGCCAGGTCATCACAGGGCTGACACATAGACACAGACAACCATTCACACTCACATTCACACCTACGCTCAATTTAGAGTCACCAGTTAACCTAACCTGCATGTCTTTGGACTGTGGGGGAAACCGGAGCACCCGGAGGAAACCCACGCGGACACGGGGAGAACATGCAAACTCCACACAGAAAGGCCCTCGCCGGCCACGGGGCTCGAACCCGGACCTTCTTGCTGTGAGGCGACAGCGCTAACCACTACACCACCGTGCCGCCCGTGGCATGTTGTGTTACATCTAAAACTAAATAAAAAAGGAAACACAAAATGAAAAGTAAAATGCACCCATAAAGTCATTGTTGGTGATAAATTGTGTCACATTCATCTCATTATCTTAGGCAGAGCGGTGGGTTTAAAAACAGGCTGATGAATATATGGACTAGTTGAATGAGGACTTATTGTTGAGTCTCTAAAATAGTCATTGAATTAAGTGACTTTTGTAGGTAAAATTAGGTGTTTAACAACCTGTTAAAAAATGCACCAGAATGCAGGAAATGGCATCTAATTAACCTCCTAGGGCTTAGCGGTCACATACGTGGACAGCACTTTTTAGAAATTCAGAACAAGAATCCACATATGTGGACATACTTTTTTTCAAAAAGTACATCTTATCAAAGATGATGCTTAGTTTTTATTCTAATCAGGTTCTAATAAGCCCAAATAGCAAAAAGAAATAAAAAATGCATGTAAAAAAAACAGCTTGGGCCTTAGGAGGTTAATTAAAAATTTTCTGGGGGAGGACCCCCAGACCCCCCCACCAGTGTGTGTCCCCCCCCCACATTAAAAATGCTTCTGACGCCCCTGGGTGTAAGGAATTAAACATTCCCGGATGCGCTGTTAAACTATAAAATGGTGGTAACTGTCGCGCCTCATGATCGCACCATGATGTCATTACTTAATTTTCTAAGACAGCACGACACACAGTGTTTTATTCTTTCTTACTCTCACAACTACTCGCTATTCACCTAATAATACAGCTGAAGTAAAAGGATATAAGCTCGGACTTTAAGGAGATGAGGTCACATGACTTGGTGCTGTTTGGAGCTTTGGTAGCAGTGACAAGTTGCGAAATGTCGAAACACAGTGCACTAATTTATGAGCAGAGGTTTCATGTGGCTGCTGTAACTGAGTGCTCTGTAGAGGGTATTTTGGGAGTCGGTGCTGAGTGTGTGTGATGCCGTGTCGACCCCCGGTGTGGGTTTTTCCTCCTGCAGGATGTCATTCTGGAACTCAACAGCTGGAGCTGCAGCTGGAGCCAGGCAAAGTTCAGTCAGGCTTCACAGAAAAAAAAAAGGGTATTTTCCATGACTTTTATTTCTCAGCTTCAGGATGTCCAAAGCTTGTTATTTCATGAGTGAGTTTTAACATCATTCTATAACTGGTTTTTAAAATAAATAACAAATTAGGGATGTGATGATTCACCCAGTTCATGATTCGATTCAATCTGAGTCACGATATTGGGTTCATGATTCGATTTTCCCACAATATTTTTGAAAAATTAATTAAATGAAGAAAACTTTATTACCAAAAGAATGCATGAGTTATCATATTCTTTAAATCAATTTAAATATTCCTTCTGCCAAATTAAAAAATTAAAAAAAAAACTTTTGGTTCATTTTCTGAACAATCAGCAGCAACCATTTAACCACATTTGTAAAGAATGGAATAAAATGTAATAGCCGATTAACTAACGTATTCTTTTTATTAAAATGGAAACATTATTTAACAGTTATTCCATGAAATTGAGTCGTACACGAGCTGATAGCCGACGAGGCGCATAGCACCGAGATTGAGTGGAATAACTGTTTTATTCTATCCACATTCATTGGAGTTTGAGAAACAGAACATTTTTATCTTTATTTTTTGCAAATTCGAGAAATAAAAACTTTATACAAAATGTCCGACAAAATCATTTCCACTCAGGTGGACTTCTTAAAAACCTATCGATGGATGCATGAATTGACTTGAGTGTTGCTTTTTTGTAGAAAGTGTCGTCTCACTATCGTGCCGAGGTATAGAACAGTTTAGACCAGGGGTCACTAAACTTTTTTCTCTGGGGGCCACATTGTCATTCCTGATTGTGATGGGGGGCCGGGGTCGGGTCAGCTATATAACATAGAATTGTATGACCCAGACAAATATGATCACCAGCAGGCCTCATTGTGTAGTAATGATTACTAGCCTGGCACAGCCATCCCCACTACTATATCCCCACTACTATATCCCCACTACTATATCAACACTACTATATCCACACTACTATATCCACACTACTATATCCCCACTACTATATCCACACTACTATATCCCCCACTACTATATCCCCACTACTATATCCCCACTACTATATCAACACTACTATATCCACACTACTATATCCACACTACTATATCCACACTACTATATCCCCCACTACTATATCCCCACTACTATATCCCCACTACTATATCCCCACTACTATATCCACACTACTATATCCACACTACTATATCCACACTACTATATCCCCACTACTATATCCACACTACTATATCCCCCACTACTATATCCCCACTACTATATCCACACTACTATATCCACACTACTATATCCACACTACTATATCCACACTACTATATCCCCACTACTATATCCACACTACTGTATCCCCACTACTATATCCCCACTACTATATCCCCACAACTATATCCACACTACTATATCCACACTACTATATCCACACTACTATATCCCCACTACTATATCCCCACTACTATATCCACACTACTATATCCCCACTACTATATCCCCACTACTATATCCACACTACTATATCCACACTACTATATCCCCACTACTATATCCACACTACTATATCCCCACTACTATATCAACACTACTATATCCACACTACTATATCCCCACTACTATATCCCCACTACTGTATCCCCACTACTGTATCCACACTACTATATCCACACTACTATATCCACACTACTATATCCACACTACTATATCCACACTACTATATCCCCACTACTCTATCCCCACTACTATAGCCCCACTACTATAGCCCCACTACTATATCCCCACTACTGTATCCCCACTACTGTATCCACACTACTATATCCACACTACTATATCCCCACTACTATATCAACACTACTATATCAACACTACTATATCCCCACTACTATATCCCCACTACTATAGCCCCACTACTATATCAACACTACTATATCAACACTACTATATCCCCACTACTCTATCCCCACTACTATAGCCCCACTACTATATCCACACTACTATATCAACACTACTATATCCACACTACTCTATCCCCACTACTATAGCCCCACTACTATATCCACACTACTATATCAACACTACTATATCCACACTACTATATCCCCACTACTATATCCCCACTACTCTATCCCCACTACTATAGCCCCACTACTATATCCCCACTACTATATCAACACTACTATATCCACACTACTATATCCCCACTACTGTATCCCCACTACTCTATCCCCACTACTATAGCCCCACTACTATATCCCCACTACTATATCAACACTACTATATCAACACTACTATATCCCCACTACTATATCCCCACTACTCTATCCCCACTACTCTATCCCCACTACTCTATCCCCACTACTCTATCAACACTACCCTATCAACACTACTCTATCCCCACTACTATATCCACACTACTATATCCCCACTACTATATCCACACTACTATATCAACACTACTATATCAACACTACTATATCCACACTACTATATCCACACTACTATATCAACACTACTATATCCCCACTACTATATCCACACTACTATATCCCCACTACTATATCAACACTACTATATCCCCACTACTATATCAACACTACTATATCAACACTACTATATCAACACTACTATATCCACACTACTATATCCACACTACTATATCAACACTACTATATCCCCACTACTATATCCCCACTACTCTATCCCCACTACTATATCCCCACTACTCTATCCCCACTACTATATCCCCACTACTATATCAACACTACTATATCCACACTACTATATCCCCACTACTATATCAACACTACTATATCAACACTACTATATCCACACTACTATATCAACACTACTATATCAACACTACTATATCCACACTACTATATCCCCACTACTATATCAACACTACTCTATCCCCACTACTATAGCCCCACTACTATATCCCCACTACTATATCCCCACTACTCTATCCCCACTACTATATCCCCACTACTATATCCCCACTACTATATCAACACTACTATATCAACACTACTATATCCACACTACTATATCAACACTACTATATCAACACTACTATATCCCCACTACTATATCCCCACTACTCTATCCCCACTACTCTATCCCCACTACTATAGCCCCACTACTATATCCCCACTACTATATCAACACTACTATATCCCCACTACTCTATCCCCACTACTCTATCCCCACTACTATATCAACACTACTATATCAACACTACTCTATCCCCACTACTCTATCCCCACTACTCTATCCCCACTACTATATCCCCACTACTATATCCCCACTACTATATCAACACTACTATATCCCCACTACTATATCAACACTACTATATCAACACTACTATATCCACACTACTATATCCACACTACTATATCCACACTACTATATCCACACTACTATATCCCCACTACTATATCCCCCACTACTATATCCCCACTACAACTGTATATCAACACTACTATATCCCCACTACTATATCCACACTACTATATCCACACTACTATATCAACATTACTATATCAACACTACTATATCAACACTACTATAGCCACACTATTATATCCCCACTACTATAGCCACACTACTATATCCACACTACTATATCCCCACTACTATAGCCACACTACTATATCCACACTACTGTATCCCCACTACTATATCCCCACTACTATAGCCACACTACTATATCCACACTACTATATCCCCACTACTGTATCCCCACTACTGTATCCCCACTACTGTATCCACACTACTATATCCACACTACTATATCCCCACTACTCTATCCCCACTACTATAGCCCCACTACTATATCCCCACTACTATATCCCCACTACTGTATCCCCACTACTGTATCCACACTACTATATCCACACTACTATATCCCCACTACTATATCAACACTACTATATCAACACTACTATATCCCCACTACTATATCCCCACTACTCTATCCCCACTACTATAGCCCCACTACTATATCCACACTACTATATCAACACTACTATATCCACACTACTATATCCCCACTACTATATCCCCACTACTCTATCCCCACTACTATAGCCCCACTACTATATCAACACTACTATATCCCCACTACTATATCCCCACTACTCTATCCCCACTACTATAGCCCCACTACTATATCCCCACTACTATATCAACACTACTATATCAACACTACTATATCCCCACTACTATATCCCCACTACTCTATCCCCACTACTCTATCCCCACTACTCTATCCCCACTACTATATCCCCACTACTCTATCCCCACTACTATATCCCCACTACTATATCCCCACTACTATATCCACACTACTATATCCCCACTACTATATCCACACTACTATATCCACACTACTATATCAACACTACTATATCAACACTACTATATCCACACTACTATATCAACACTACTATATCCCCACTACTATATCCACACTACTATATCCCCACTACTATATCAACACTACTATATCCCCACTACTATATCAACACTACTATATCAACACTACTATATCCACACTACTATATCCACACTACTATATCCACACTACTATATCCACACTACTATATCAACACTACTATATCCCCCACTACTATATCCACACTACTATATGCCCCACTACTATATCCACACTACAACTGTATATCAACACTACTATATCCACACTACTATATCAACATTACTATATCAACACTACTATAGCCACACTATTATATCCCCACTACTATAGCCACACTACTATATCCACACTACTATATCCCCACTACTATAGTCACACTACTATATCCACACTACTGTATCCCCACTACTATATCCCCACTACTATATCCACACTACTGTATCCCCACTACTATATCCCCACTACTGTATCCACACTACTGTATCCACACTACTATATCCACACTACTATATCCACACTACTATATCCCCACTACTATATCCCCACTACTGTATCCACACTACTATATCCACACTACTCTATCCCCACTACTATAGCCCCACTACTATATCCCCACTACTATATCCCCACTACTCTATCCCCACTACTATAGCCCCACTACTATATCCCCACTACTATATCCCCACTACTATATCAACACTACTATATCAACACTACTATATCAACACTACTATATCCACACTACTATATCCACACTACTATATCAACGCTACTATATCAACACTACTATATCAACACTACTATATCCCCACTACTATATCAACACTACTATATCCACACTACTATATCCCCACTACTATATCCCCACTACTCTATCCCCACTACTATAGCCCCACTACTATATCCCCACTACTATATCAACACTACTATATCAACACTACTATATCCCCACTACTATATCCCCACTACTCTATCCCCACTACTATATCAACACTACTATATCAACACTACTATATCCCCACTACTCTATCCCCACTACTCTATCCCCACTACTATATCCACACTACTATATCCCCACTACTATATCAACACTACTATATCAACACTACTATATCCCCACTACTATATCAACACTACTATATCAACACTACTATATCCACACTACTATATCCACACTACTATATCCCCCACTACTATATCCACACTACTATATCCCCACTACTATATCCCCCACTACTATATCCCCACTACAACTGTATATCAACACTACTATATCCCCACTACTATATCCACACTACTATATCCACACTACTATATCAACATTACTATATCAACACTACTATATCAACACTACTATAGCCACACTATTATATCCCCACTACTATAGCCACACTACTATATCCACACTACTATATCCCCACTACTATAGCCACACTACTATATCCACACTACTGTATCCCCACTACTATATCCCCACTACTATATCCACACTACTATATCCCCACTACTATATCCACACTACTATATCCACACTACTATATCCACACTACTATAGCCACACTACTATATCCCCACTACTATATCCCCACTACTATATCCCCACTACTATATCCCCACTACTATATCCCCACTACTGTATCCACACTACTATATCCACACTACTATATCCACACTACTGTATCCACACTACTATATCCACACTACTATATCCACACTACTGTATCCACACTACTATATCCCCACTACTATATCCCCACTACTGTATCCACACTACTATATCCACACTACTATATCCACACTACTATATCCCCACTACTGTATCCCCACTACTGTATCCCCACTACTATATCAACACTACTATATCCCCACTACTATATCCCCACTACTATATCCCCACTACTATATCCACACTACTGTATCCACACTACTATATCCACACTACTATATCCACACTACTATATCCACACTACTATATCCACACTACTGTATCCCCACTACTATAGCCACACTACTATATCCACACTACTGTATCCCCACTACTATATCCCCACTACTATATCCACACTACTATATCCCCACTACTATATCCCCACTACTGTATCCACACTACTATATCCACACTACTATATCCACACTACTATATCCACACTACTATAGCCACACTACTATATCCCCACTACTGTATCCACACTACTGTATCCACACTACTATATCCACACTACTATATCCCCACTACTATAGCCACACTACTATATCCACACTACTGTATCCCCACTACTATATCCCCACTACTATATCCACACTACTATATCCCCACTACTATATCCCCACTACTGTATCCCCACTACTGTATCCCCACTACTGTATCCCCACTACTATATCCCCACTACTGTATCCACACTACTATATCCCCACTACTATATCCCCACTACTGTATCCACACTACTATATCCACACTACTATATCCACACTACTATATCCACACTACTGTATCCCCACTACTATAGCCACACTACTATATCCACACTACTGTATCCCCACTACTGTATCCCCACTACTATATCCACACTACTATATCCACACTACTATATCCCCACTACTATATCCCCACTACTGTATCCACACTACTATATCCACACTACTATATCCACACTACTATATCCACACTACTATAGCCACACTACTATAGCCACACTACTATATCCCCACTACTATATCCCCACTACTATATCCCCACTACTATATCCCCACTACTGTATCCCCACTACTGTATCCACACTACTGTATCCACACTACTGTATCCCCACTACTATATCCCCACTACTGTATCCACACTACTATATCCACACTACTATATCCACACTACTATATCCACACTACTATATCCCCACTACTATAGCCACACTACTATATCCACACTACTGTATCCCCACTACTATATCCCCACTACTGTATCCCCACTACTGTATCCACACTACTGTATCCACACTACTATATCCACACTACTATATCCACACTACTATATCCCCACTACTATAGCCACACTACTATATCCACACTACTATATCCACACTACTATATCCCCACTACTATAGCCACACTACTATATCCACACTACTATATCCCCACTACTATATCCCCACTACTGTATCCACACTACTATATCCACACTACTATATCCACACTACTATATCCCCACTACTATAGCCACACTACTATATCCACACTACTGTATCCCCACTACTGTATCCCCACTACTGTATCCACACTACTATATCCCCACTACTATATCCCCACTACTGTATCCCCACTACTGTATCCACACTACTATATCCACACTACTATATCCCCACTACTGTATCCACACTACTATATCCACACTACTATATCCACACTACTATATCCACACTACTGTATCCACACTACTATAGCCCCACTACTATATCCCCACTACTATATCCCCACTACTGTATCCACACTACTATATCCACACTACTATATCAACACTACTATATCCACACTACTATATCCACACTACTATATCCACACTACTATATCCACACTACTGTATCCCCACTACTATATCCCCACTACTGTATCCACACTACTATATCCACACTACTATATCCACACTACTATATCCACACTACTGTATCCCCACTACTATATCCCCACTACTATAGCCCCACTACTATATCCCCACTACTATATCCCCACTACTGTATCCACACTACTATATCCACACTACTATATCCCCACTACTATATCCCCACTACTGTATCCACACTACTATATCCACACTACTATATCCACACTACTATATCCACACTACTGTATCCCCACTACTGTATCCCCACTACTGTATCCACACTACTATATCCACACTACTATATCCACACTACTATATCCACACTACTATAGCCACACTACTATATCCCCACTACTATATCCCCACTACTATATCCCCACTACTGTATCCACACTACTATATCCACACTACTATATCCACACTACTATATCCACACTACTATATCCCCACTACTATAGCCACACTACTATATCCACACTACTGTATCCCCACTACTATATCCCCACTACTATATCCCCACTACTATATCCACACTACTGTATCCCCACTACTATATCCCCACTACTGTATCCACACTACTATATCCACACTACTATATCCACACTACTATATCCACACTACTGTATCCCCACTACTATATCCCCACTACTATAGCCACACTACTATAGCCACACTACTATATCCCCACTACTATATCCCCACTACTATATCCACACTACTATATCCACACTACTGTATCCCCACTACTATATCCCCACTACTATATCCCCACTACTATATCCACACTACTATATCCACACTACTATATCCACACTACTGTATCCCCACTACTATAGCCACACTACTATATCCACACTACTGTATCCCCACTACTATATCCCCACTACTATATCCACACTACTATATCCCCACTACTATATCCCCACTACTGTATCCACACTACTATATCCACACTACTATATCCACACTACTATATCCACACTACTATAGCCACACTACTATATCCCCACTACTATATCCCCACTACTGTATCCACACTACTATATCCACACTACTATATCCACACTACTATATCCCCACTACTATAGCCACACTACTATATCCACACTACTGTATCCCCACTACTATATCCCCACTACTATATCCACACTACTATATCCCCACTACTATATCCCCACTACTGTATCCCCACTACTGTATCCACACTACTATATCCACACTACTATATCCCCACTACTATATCCCCACTACTGTATCCACACTACTATATCCACACTACTATATCCACACTACTATATCCACACTACTGTATCCCCACTACTATAGCCACACTACTATATCCACACTACTGTATCCCCACTACTGTATCCCCACTACTATATCCACACTACTATATCCCCACTACTATATCCCCACTACTGTATCCACACTACTATATCCACACTACTATATCCACACTACTATATCCACACTACTATAGCCACACTACTATATCCCCACTACTATATCCCCACTACTATATCCCCACTACTATATCCCCACTACTGTATCCCCACTACTATAGCCACACTACTATATCCACACTACTATATCCCCACTACTATATCCCCACTACTGTATCCACACTACTATATCCACACTACTATATCCACACTACTATATCCCCACTACTATAGCCACACTACTATATCCACACTACTGTATCCCCACTACTGTATCCCCACTACTGTATCCACACTACTATATCCCCACTACTATATCCCCACTACTGTATCCCCACTACTGTATCCACACTACTATATCCACACTACTATATCCCCACTACTGTATCCACACTACTATATCCACACTACTATATCCACACTACTATATCCACACTACTGTATCCCCACTACTATAGCCCCACTACTATATCCCCACTACTATATCCCCACTACTGTATCCACACTACTATATCCACACTACTATATCAACACTACTATATCCACACTACTATATCCACACTACTATATCCACACTACTATATCCACACTACTGTATCCCCACTACTATATCCCCACTACTGTATCCACACTACTATATCCACACTACTATATCCACACTACTATATCCACACTACTGTATCCCCACTACTATATCCCCACTACTATAGCCCCACTACTATATCCCCACTACTATATCCCCACTACTGTATCCACACTACTATATCCACACTACTATATCCCCACTACTATATCCCCACTACTGTATCCACACTACTATATCCACACTACTATATCCACACTACTATATCCACACTACTGTATCCCCACTACTGTATCCCCACTACTGTATCCACACTACTATATCCACACTACTATATCCACACTACTATATCCACACTACTATATCCCCACTACTATGTCCCCACTACTATATCCCCACTACTGTATCCACACTACTATATCCACACTACTATATCCACACTACTATATCCCCACTACTATAGCCACACTACTATATCCACACTACTGTATCCCCACTACTATATCCCCACTACTATATCCCCACTACTATATCCACACTACTGTATCCCCACTACTATATCCCCACTACTGTATCCACACTACTATATCCACACTACTATATCCACACTACTATATCCCCACTACTATAGCCACACTACTATAGCCACACTACTATATCCCCACTACTATATCCCCACTACTATATCCACACTACTGTATCCCCACTACTATATCAACACTTGATTCCTGGCACATATTTGTTTATCTTTACTAGTGGTTTGCAAAAGTAGTAATCGAGTCTTCACACTTTGTTTTAATTTGAAATACCACAGATATTCCATTTATTTATTTTCTAATAAAAATAACATCAAAGCTGTCAAGGTAAGAAACATCTGCCTAGTTGAGGTGATTGACACTGGCAAAGGTGAGTGGAAAATTATAAATTGTAGGTAGGCCTGTTGATATTATTAATAATATTAATAATAATTGTGTGCAACACTTAATAAAGGTCAAATAAATAGGCCTATAAAATAAATACATAAAAAAAAACAGTGAAATTATAATAATATGAGCAATAGATCAATAGATCACAGCAGTTGTGCTTTGTCCTGCACGTCATTGCTCTCATCCATGGCCAAAGCAAAAAACTCGAATTCTGACGCTTTCTCATTCAGCTGGTCATACACGTCGTCCCCCAAATCTTCGGTTCGCCTGGTCATAGTAGGTGCGGAGAGACTCGCCACGTTGAGCGCATCCTTCTTGTCGGGACACACCTCCTCGGCCACAGCAAGCATGCATACTTTAACAAAGTCCCCATCACTAAACGGCTTTCCATGGGTAGCTAGCAGGTGAGCTACCTTATAGCTAGCTCGGACAGAAGCCTGGTTGATCTGGGTTTGGCGAAGGAATACATTCTGTTGTGCAGCCAGTCCGCATTTCATCCTCCGAATCCTGTCTTCTCTTGTTTGCCCTCGCAAACTAGCATACTCTTTGTGGCGGGTTTCGTAGTGACGACGCAGATTATATTCTTTGAAAACCGACACACTTTCTTTACATACAAGACAAACTGCACGGTCCTTACACTGAACGAAAAAATAATCGGTGGTCCACTGTTCTTTAAAAACTCTGCACTCTCTGTCAGCTTTTCGCTGACCGCTAGCCATTTTGCTGTCCTGAACACTGACAGTTCTCTGCGCGTGCGCTGCCTGTCACTGCTTGATCGTGAGCATATGACGAAAATTCGGAAAATATGAATAGTTCATTTTATAACTAAATATCAATTTTAATTGATAAAATCAACAGAATACAAGATGCAGACATGTTATTATTTGCCAAAAAGCAATTTAAAAAAATAGGCCATGACCACTTTTGGGGATTGCCTCATAGGGCTGGTTCAAGTGGTGGGGGGCAGAGGGGCTGGGGGCCGGTCAAAGGGGGGTGGCGGGCCGGAGTCGGCCCGCAGTCGGCCCGCGGGCCGTAGTTTGATGACCCCTGGTTTAGACATTTATTTAATTTTTCCTTGGACATTTCAGTTCTGTAATTTTCAAACTTCTTTGAGTTTTGAACCAGTCTAAAAAACTTCAACAAATTTTCATGCTTCAAGATGAAGAATGTAAACAAGCCAGCAAAATGACAGGAGCAATTTGTGTAAAAATGCGACAATTCTTGAAAAAAAAAAGATCCGTTCTTACCATCAAATATTTTTATTCCACATTTTGTTGCTTTTTATTTGTTGTATTTTTTTTGGGGGGGGGGTGTTTTTGAGGAGAGTTTTTATTTCGTCCTTGGTTGGCTCAGCAACATGCTCCACCATTTTGTTTTTCTCTACTCACGGTATATGAGCTGATATCCTGGTAGTACAGTAGCCAATCAGAGCGCGTGACTGCTCATATCCAGTGAATGTGGATGGAATAAAAACAAATATTCCTTTTCTTAATAAACTTTTCTGAACATTTGTACTTCTTCCATTTTCTTCTCTTTTCTTTATCTTTCAGTAGTCTGTAAAAAGAGAGCTCTGATTTCTTGGGAAATTTATTTGTACATAATCACATAATTACTCTTTCAGATTTTACATCTCATTTTTTGTTTTTCTTTGGGGTTTTTTTGGTTTGTTTTTTTTCACCACATTAGAGCTATGTTACTTCCACCTACGGTGAAGTCATATGTATTCCCTGTTCTTGTGCCATCTGCTGTCTAAACAATACAGTTACAGCGAGGAATAACTAAGAGATTATGCAGCCTGATAATCATCACGTTTCGTTGTTTTCATCGATTCAAATTGTCATCATTTTGTATTGTGATTTATCGTCACATGATATCTCATTACATGACGACTATAACAAATTGCTTCAAATTTCATGAGAGATACCTCGCAATGTTTTAAAACCAAATTTCAGGTTTAAAGTAAAACAGGAAACTTGAAAAACAGAAACAAGACAAAATATTTCAGATTTGTATTAAATAAAACAATGTTAAATTACTGAGAACTAATTTAATCCTTTTTTTTTTAGCTTTTGACTAATCTATCCATGATGATGTCATTATTCCTATTCAGAGACGTCATAATGAAGTAGGAAGCATTAAACCCCTGCAAAAATGAAGCAGATTATCATTCACGTAGTATTTTTTCCGAGAAATTAGTGTTTGAATTTGTTCATTTTCCTCAGCATCTGTCAAACAACAAAAACATTTCAAGCTTGAAAACACTAAAAATTTCTATAAAAAGGTTTAATAATCTCTTTAATAAGGAAAATAATGAACAGCAGGGTGGTGTAATGATACAGAATGACAGTTTCCACTCTCAGGTCTGAAGTGTTTTATTCTTCTTACACCACTTACACTTACGTTATAGCAGCGATAAGCAGTCGTTCCTTCACCAGCCTTTTCTCTCTCTCTCTCTCTCTCTCTCTCTCTCTCTCTCTCTCAGCGAATAAGACAAAAAAATGCAGCTTGTTATCGGAAATTAATCAACACCTTCTGAATCTGACCAGTCAGGATGAAGACTTGAACAGCGCTGTAGTATTATGAAAAATAGCAGATATATGTGACGATACTGAGGATATTTAATCTTACAAATTTGTTATTTTTTTTAATCAGCAGTTTAAATATAATATTGAACCTTTATGTTTTTTCAAACTGGGGCCTCAATCATCAAATACTGAGTAGAAGAAGTTCTAAATCAGTACACACAGGAAAGTAGTTATTTATCACGTGTCTGGATGCAGAGCTTCATGCAAATTCCACGCAGTTTAAATGTGATGTGCTCATGCATTGGGCACGCTGGTGCTCATCTGCATAAAGAAACGTCCCAAGTTGCCGTATATGGTTACATGGAGCATTTTCACTGATAATAAGGTTTCGAAACAAAAAAGCCCACGTTCCCCCCTTCTCTCTCTCTCTCTGTCTCTGTCGCTCTCTTTGTCTCTTTCTCTCTCTCTCTCTCTATTGCTCTCTGTCACTTTTTGTCTCTCTCTCTGTCTGTCTCTCTATCACTCTGTCACTTTTTTCTGTCTCTCTCTCTCTCTGTGTCTCTCTTTCCCTCTGTCTCTCTTTTTGTCTCTCTGTCTCTCTCTTTTTGTCTCTCTGTCTCTTCTCTTTCTCTCTCTCTGTCTGTCTTTCTGTCTCTCTCTCTCTCTCGCTCTCTGTCTCTCTCTTGTCTGTTTCTATCTATCTATCTATCTATCTATCTATCTGTCTGTCTGTCTGTCTGTCTGTCTGTCTGTCTGTCTGTTTCTTTCTCTCTCTCGCTCTGTTTCTCTATCACTCTCTGTAACTCTTTTTCTGTCTCTCTCTCTTTTTGTCTCTCTGTCTCTTCTCTTTCTGTCTCTCTCTCTCTCGCTCTCTGTCTTTCTCTCTCTTTCTGTTTCTCTGTCTGTCTGTCTCTTTCTCTGTCTCTCTCTCTCGCTCTCTGTCTCTCTCTTATCTGTTTCTCTCTCTTGCTCTCTGTCGCTCTTTTTCTATCTATCTATCTATCTATCTATCTATCTATCTATCTATCTATCTATCTATCTATCTATCTATCTATCTATCTATCTGTTTCTCTCTCTCTCTCTCTCTAACAGTAAATTGGAAGCTCTTTATAATCAGTTTATCTGCTATTACACTTTTGGCTCGAGGAAATATTTATATGAACGTCCTCACACACAAGAAAACTTGATAAATGACATCATATGCATAAAAATGTGTGCGTGGGTGGATTCTAGAGAAAAGTGTGTGTGAGAGAGAGTTGCAGCATTAATGAAAGCATGGTTTTTAAAAAAGTGCACACACACACACACACACACACACACTGCCTTCGATGTCCCCTGTAGAGTCTGCTGGAGAATCACACGGCTGATAAAATCAGCACTGACTCTTATTTCATGCTCAGCGTCACTCAGCAGAGCGGCGAATGTTCTGACTCTCGGCTCGATAATGCAGATAAATCCCGTTCAGAACCTCCTGTTCCTCGTCCTGTTCCTCATCCTATTCCTCGATCCACTCTGCTGCGCTCACTTCACAATTTATTTCTCTTATATAATTTTTTGATTGGTCCTTCATTTTTCCTATTCTGTGTGTTGCCATGGAAACTGTCGATTGCGTCTGGGCGACACTGATGAACCCTGTACGAACCCTGAGCCGTGGATAATCAGCTCCGCATACATAACGCACATGTGGCTCAGATTACAACCCAGTTTCAACCTCATTCATCAGCACACTCGAGGGAAAATTGTGTTAGTGATCGAATTGTGTGTAGATCGAAGCTTTCAGCACAATAAATGAGTCATTAATCTCCGGTCTGTATGCCTTCACTGATTGGTGTGTGCACAGGGTTATATTCCATCATGTACGTCTCTGTAGGTCAGTCTGCTGGTTTAAAGGTTATGTCGGGGCAATAACATGTCGGAAATCCATCGTGACCTTTCCTCGAGTCCTGCTTTCAGACAGTTCAACTGACGGAGAGATGAGGGAAAGTTTTCAAGAAGACGTGAGAATATTAATGACCTAAAGAACAGCAGATCTGACAGTAATGCAGCTGCAAATCACAGGCTTATATACATTAATGTACTTGTTGTGATACGTTACCGTTTCTATAGCAACAGCTCATTCACGGGGACATGGAGGCTGTACTGTAACATTAAATGTAACTATAAATGGACAAAAAGTGTGCGATTTATCTTTAATAAACAAAATTTGCAATCGTTGATAAATTACGGCGGTTTAAGAGGATCACATCGCTTCAGGGTGTGTTGCTGTGGATAAATAATCAACCACAGATGCCATTGTATCTATACTTAACACCCAAGTCCATCTGTTGCGCAGTACAAAGTATTGGCTCCCTTCGACAATCTCTCATAAATGTTGGTAATTTTAGTCTTTGAATTGTTTGATGAACCTAATAAACTGGCCACTGAACAGCGTCTGCTCTGATCTCACTCACAGATACACAGCCGAGGTGTGAGCAGAACTTCTGAGAAACGTCACGGCGACTCACAGGGAGAGACATTTACAGGTACATATGGTATGGAGAGATTTTTTTCTGTATTGGTTCAGAATCATTTGCATCAAAGCCCGATTCATTTCTGATTCACCTGATGATTCATTTTCAACTCACTGAACCACACACCCTGTTTGAACCTGTTCGTGTCATCTCATTATCTCTAGCCGCTTTATCCTGTTCTACAGGGTCGCAGGCAAGCTGGAGCCTATCCCAGCTGACTACGGGCGAAAGGCGGGGTACACCCTGGACAAGTCGCCAGGTCATCACAGGGCTGACACATAGACACAGACAACCATTCACACTCACATACACACCTACGCTCAATTTAGAGTCACCAGTTAACTTACAGTGGTGCTTGAAAGTTTGTGAACCCTTTAGAAGTTTCTATATTTCTGCATAAATATGACCTAAAACATCATCAGATTTTCAC
The DNA here is from genome assembly GCF_027579695.1 of Neoarius graeffei. NCBI lineage: Eukaryota > Metazoa > Chordata > Actinopteri > Siluriformes > Ariidae > Neoarius > Neoarius graeffei. Next base: position 5,123,050 of record NC_083583.1, on the reverse strand, counting down.
ACAAGTCCTAAAAGTAGATAAAGAGAACCCAGTTAAACAAATGAGACAAAAATATTATACTTGGTCATTTATTTATTGAGGAAAATGATCCAGTATTACATACCTGTGAGTGGCAAAAGTATGTGAACCTTTGCTTTCAGTATCTGGTGTGACCCCCTTGTGCAGCAATAACTGCAACGAAACGTTTGCGGTAACTGTTGATCAGTCCTGCACACCGGCTTGGAGGAATTTTAGCCCATTCCTCCGTACAGAACAGCTTCAACTCTGGGATGTTGGTGGGTTTCCTCACATGAACTGCTCGCTTCAGGTCCTTCCACAACATTTCCATTGGATTAAGGTCAGGACTTTGACTTGGCCATTCCAAAACATTCACTTTATTCTTCTTTAACCATTCTTTGGTAGAACGACTTGTATGCTTAGGGTCGTCGTCTTGCTGCATGACCCACCTTCTCTTGAGATTCAGTTCATGGACAGATGTCCTGACATTTTCCTTTAGAATTTGCTGGTATAATTCAGAATTAATTGTTCCATCAATGATGGCAAGCCGTCCTGGCCCAGATGCAGCAAAACAGGCCCAAACCATGATACTACCACCACCATGTTTCACAGATGGGATAAGGTTCTTGTGCTGGAATGCAGTGTTTTCCTTCCTCCAAACATAATGCTTCTCATTTAAACCAAAAAGTTCTATTTTGGTCTCATCCGTCCACAAAACATTTTCCAATAGCCTTCTGGCTTGTCCACGTGATCTTTAGCAAACTGCAGATGAGTAGCAATGTTCTTTTTGGAGAGCAGTGGCTTTCTCCTTGCAACCCTGCCATGCACACCATTGTTGTTCAGTGTTCTCCTGATGGTGGACTCATGAACATTAACATTAGCCAATGTGAAAGAGACCTTCAGTTGCTTAGAAGTTGCCCTGGGGTCCTTTCTGACCTCGCCGACTATTACACGCCTTGCTCTTGGAGTGATCTTTGTTGGTCGACCACTCCTGGGGAGGGTAACGATGGTCTTGAATTTCCTCCATGTGTGTGCAATCTGCCTGACTGTGGATTGGTGGAGTCCAAACTCTTTAGATATGGTTTTGTTACCTTTTCCAGCCTGATGAGCATCAACAACGCTTTTTCTGAGGTCCTCAGAAATCTCCTTTGTTCGTGCCATGATACACTTCCACAAACATGTGTTGTGAAGATCAGACTTTGATAGATCCCTGTTCTTTAAATAAAACAGGGTGCCCACTCACACCTGATTGTCATCCCATTGATTGAAAACACCTGACTCTAATTTCACCTTCAAATTAACTGCTAATCCTAGAGGTTCACATACTTTTGCCACTCACAGATATGTAATATTGGATCATTTTCCTCAATCAGTAAATGACTAAGTATAATAATTTTGTCTCATTTGTTTAACTGGGTTCTCTTTATCTACTTTTAGGACTTGTGTGAAAATCTGATGATGTTTTAGGTCATATTTATACAGAAAATTCTAAAGCGTTCACAAACTTTCAAGCACCACTGTAACCTGCATGTCTTTGGGCGAAACCGGAGCACCCGGAGGAAACCCACGCGGACAACATGCAAACTCTGCACAGAAAGGCCCTCGCCAGCCACGGGGCTCGAACCCGGACCTTCTTGCTGTGAGGCGACAGCGCTAACCACTACACCACCGTGCCGCCCCTTGAACCTGTTCGTTTGAGAAATATTTGAATCTGGACCATGATCACAGATCTGTTGCATCAGATTAAAATAGGTTCTATTGAGTCACCTGACTTCTGCTTTTGAGTTTACTTCCGGTGAACGAAGTGGTGGTCAGGGAAACTGATTTGGCCGCCATTATGCGAAGAGCTAGTGAAACCGTCTCTGACTATTTTCAGAGTTTAGAGGCCAGTACCTTCAGAAAGTTGCTCTTTGCAATGGGATTAGAGCCTTACATGTTAACAAAGAAGGATTTTTCCTACGAGTTGGGAAATTATCCATCCGTTGAGTTCCCCGACATCTCAAACTACCTGGTGCTGCAGACATCGTTCTACACGGACACACAGATGGAAACCTGGAAGAGCATGGAGGAGAACAACTTTTTATATGTGTCTGGGTTAAAGATCTGGGGCTCAGGACACTACAAGATAAATCCTGTATCGTTTTCGCCTGGGTAAGCAGGAATTTCTGGGCTTTTTGCTCATGTCTCTGCGATGATTGTTAGGATGCTACAAGTTTTAGTGTCAGGTGTAAACAAACCACAGCCGCTCGATTCTCAATCCTCCCTGCTCTTCTCTTCCAGGTAAATCATTCGCAAATATCCACAGAAACCCCTTTCAACACCTGGGTATTACACGCATTATATACGCATTAGTTTACAATATGGCAGCCGCAATCAAACGGTAAACAAAAACACATCTGAGGACTTAAGCATCTCCTGAACTTCAAAACATCACGAAATAAAGGAAAATGGTGAGAAAAGTCGGTGATTTGCGAATCCAAACAAAATGAATCAGAGGAATTTACAAACCTTTCCCGAAGTGATCACTGCAAAGTCGAGTGTTCTTCGACTCGGCTCCCTTCCATTACAGCGAAAGGTTCAAGAGCCACCTCTCTCGTTGTCTTTTGATAAAATCCTTTACTCTTTCACCCTTTATCACTTCATGGGGAACCCGGAAGAACCTTATCAGTTTCACGGTTTGTTTGATTCGAGCAGTGCAAAACAACGCAAATGTAGGGCATTTTAACGACTAGCAAGGTGCCACAGTGATAGTAACGCTTTGTGAACACTGAGCTCAGCTGACCACCACTTCATGTCTCGTATATCTAATGAGGCGTCTGTGACATCGGATGCAACCCAGCAATTAGATTTCTGTATTGTGCGTAGATATGCAAATCAGTTAATTACATTCACATTCTGACTTCCTGTTTCCTTGCTTTCAGTTTCGACAGGCATGGATCACGCACGTTATGTTGTGTAATGTGTTAAGAGGAGTTTTCTTCCTCAGAGAGAAGTTTGTATCAATCTATAGTCACATTGCTTTTTTTTTTTTTTAAATTATCTTATAGCCAAATTTTAAATATCGTCTTATCAGGCTTGTAGTACTCGAGTCCGACTCGTGCCCTAATTTTAAGGACTTGTGACTTGACTTGGACTTGAGCACTGATGACTCGGACTCGGACTCGTGCGTTAACTGCATTCAGACTTGTAAACTGGACACGAGGACTCAGATTTTTTCTTTATTACTTTGTAACATGCCCTAATAATTTGGCATAAGATATTTATATCTACATTAATTTTAATGCTAATTTCATGCAAGAGAATGCACATTCACCTGTTCATACATCATGTTCAGGAACAAACTAACGTTAATGATGCCAAAGTGCCTGGAGAGACGCCGCTAGGATTGTCCGCTTTGCTTATACAGACTTCTCGTTCCGTGGGAAAAAATGCACTGCTGTGTGTTCCATATGTAGAAGAACTATTGAGGAGATGACAGGGACAACCTCGAACTTCAATCGTCATTTGGTAAGACTCCACCCAGAGAAGGAAGGGACACGCTATGTTCATTGCTCTGTTCATGGTAGCCACGGGGTCTTAAAATCAGGGCTTTGAACCGGTTCAAGGAACGAAAACGAAAACCGGGAACTTTTTCTATTTCACATGGAACAGAAATGAAACCAGAAACTTTATTATTTTTTATGTTCCAGAACAGAAACGCTTATTAAAAATAATGGTAACCGGT